>NC_137928.1:16530908-16895908 GCF_963457725.1 Sprattus sprattus | reverse complement strand
GCTGAGACTTTTTCCTCCATGCTGCAGTTTTTGAGTTCTCTCTAAAGATGTTTGATTAACGACCTAGTAGATGTTGTTTACTTTACAAAGTTACAGAATACATTCAAGAGCTGCAAAACTCACACGTCGGAAAAAAAACAAATGAGACAAAATTTGAATGACTGCGGCGTGTGTGACGCAACTGCGATATTTCACATATGACACTGACGTGCAAAAGTGAATCCCCTGGCCTGAGTGTATGTGTTAGGGAGGCCGAGGGAGTCAGTGTGTGTTTACGCAGCCAGGCTGTTTGCTCTGAATAATCACACTTTTACAGCCCTGCCTATGGGTGGCAGAGAGCAGCTGGAAAACTCATGGAGAACCCAGACGCCGTCTGCCCTCTCTCTCTCAAACAGCCCCATTACAGACAAACTAGTGACCAGCTGCCATGATCTCAATCCACATCATAGTCAGAGACCTGAACCTTGTGTAAATAGCAAGTATGTAAATGTGTAAATAGCAAGTATTCTAATCTGTGTTTCTACAACAGTTTCCCACTGAGGGAAGCTCAGATGACAGTTAAGTGGAGTAGTCAGAGTAAATAACAAATAACATCAATGGAGGGTATTTTCTGAAGTCACTTCCTGCCTTGTTTACATTTGTAAGTGTGTTACTTATGTGTAGTAGGATGCGGTTGTTTATAAAACAGCTGAATTTCAGTCATTATTTTTTTGCTGACCTCAAGTTCAGTCTTGTTTAAAGCTGTCAAACACATGTGGTTCTCTAATAAAACCATATGGGTTCGAGAGTGCTGCAGACTGAGGGCTGCCAGGTGACAGCAATAATTTAGGAAAAATAAACACAAATTGGCAAGAATCCCTTCGCTCTATTCATCATCTGTGAAGTATCATCACAGATTGTCATGAATAACAAAATCCATCTTGGCAAGGAACATCAGCATGAGTGGATGACACACAGAATGCTTTTAAGCTGGGTTTGTGATGTAACTTTAAACACAGTTTGTACTGGTTTCTGAAGTTTTTCCTCTTAGCTCTAAACCTTGATGTTAGTCACTGACCAACCACTAACATTTGCTCAGGGACATATTTAACTGTCCTAAGATGGATGGGTCCCCAGATCGACTCACCCCCTATGGCATTGAGGATAGGCCCTTCGTAGAGCACATAATATTCTAGTGTGTCTCCCTCAACTCTGACTCTCTCCTGGCATTCATCACAGTGTCTGTTAGTGGTACTCACGTTGGTCTTGCTGGACACGGCGAAGGTGGCCCGGCTGGAGAAGCGCACGGTGGTGGGGCTGGAGGCCAAGCCACTGGCCGACCCCGTGGCCCCCACACATGGAGAGGAGGGAGCCGGCGGACTCTGGGAGCTGCCGCTGCCTGCTCCGGCCATCTGGGGCTGGCCCGTTCCACCGCTGCTGCCGCCACCGGCTTGCTGGTGCTGAGGGTTGCCAGGGCCGAGGAGGGCACTGCGGTCGCACATGCTGCCCGTGAGCATCTCCACCTGCCGGGTGAGCGTCTCCAACTGGCTGCGGAGCTGCCGGTTCTCTTGCTGCAACTGGGCAACGGCGTGCCCAAGCGGCCCACTCACGTGCAGCGTCTCCTCTAGCCGCCGCTCCACACCCAGCTTGAAGGCGCTCACGTCCACGTGGATCTCCCGCACGGTGTCGCGAAGCGTGCTCTCGTACCGGGCCAGCGCCGCGCACACTGTCTCCCCCTCGGTGGCGCTGCCGATGCTCTCGCCCACCGAGACCAAAGGACCGGCGTCCATCACCACGCTGTCACTGCTGTCCAGCTTCACACTCCGGTTACCTCTATGCTCAGAGACTCAGCCTCTGGATGCCACAGCCAACACTCAGTAGCTTCTCCCTGTCAGCTCCTCAAGACTTCAACCTCACAAATCCACCCCCAAAAAAGTCCTGCCGATGATAAGAAAAGTTTCACGTGGCCAGAGCGCAACTGAAGTTGAATCCTGGGGATACAGAAGTATTAAACCCTGGAGCTAATCGATGGCAAAAACCACTTTGTGTGAAGCCCTTGCGGTTCAGGTCGAGCTTGTGAGAGTGTGAGTGTGTAAAAGAGTGCTCCCTCTCTGAGAGGATCTCTGCTTCTCTCCCAGCCACTGTGTGTCTGCTCTGCGCGCCGTGCTGTTTTAAAGCCGGAGTCCCTCCGTCAGGTTAATCTCCCCGTTCTCCCACTGCCTGGGGGAGGAGGCACATGGCTGGAGAGGGAGGGAGAGAGGCAGGGAATGAGGGAGGGAGGAAGGAGCAGCCGTCTGTTGGCTGTTAGAGTACTCTGTTTGTGTTGCCTCTCCCCCTCTCCCACCTCCTCCTCTCTCTGCTGTATTTGTGTCCCTGCTCTCTTTGGTGGAATATTTCCTGGTCCACATTCTCTCTTGCTCTCTCTCTCTGTCTCGGTCTCGGTCTCTGTCTTATCCCCTTTCTCTCCCTTGGCTTCCATGTCAGGGTGATCACACCAGCTGTTCTTTCAGTATCTCAGCCACTGGTCAGAGTGCAGTTCCTTCCCCTTTTTCTAATCTCTTTCCTTACTCTCACGGAGTGACACCATTGTTTAACCAGGAGCAAGATAATGAAGCCACAGCTATATGTTCTTCCTCCTCAAAATCTCATTTGAATGCAGTCAGATAAGATGCCTTTGATGTGTCAGAATTGATGAAAGGTTTGCACAGGATGGCAGTTGTCTTTTTAATAGATAACCTGACCACAGTCACATGCATCAGCAGAAAAACGTCTGCTTTTGATCAGACTTGCATGGAGCATGACATTGCTTGTTCTATGCCACTTAATGACTAGGCTGCAGCACCCCTCAGTGTGGAAGCTTGAAACAGAGACAAGGGGCTCGTCTACTTGTCTGTTTAGAGCGCTGCTGTAACCGAACTCTGGCAGGGCAAACATTCCTTGTTAGGCCGTACAATGGAGGTGGGGGCTGGGGGGAGTCAGTGGGTTGGTTTTGTTGGGTGGGGGCATAAGACCCAGGTGCCCCCTGCACCCTACCCCACCTCACCCCACCCAAACACTGCAGGCACAATGAGCTGGCTGACAGAGTGAAATAACCTTACATTCCACCCAACTGTTTACAGTAAACACTCCCCGCAGCAGGGAGCGGGACAGACTGATTTATAACGGAAGACTGTCAGGCAAGGACACAGTCTCAGCCCCCACAAGCTTTACATAAGAGCACCGCGCGGACATCCTAACCGCCAGTTAGTGGGGGGAACACTGGCGGCCCGGAGAACCTAAACAAATACACCATCGATCCATCATTGTCTCGCTAAGCCCTCTGAGCAGGTTTGGGAAGCGCCCAAAGGGTAAGCAAAGCTCCTCTAATAGAAAATGCATTTGGGAAGATTACACAGTTTATGGAGAGGGCTCTTGTGAGATGGACAGAGAGCAGCTTTCACTTCTGGCCTCTCAACAACTGCAGCTCTTGTAGGAGTGTTTTTCTTTCTTTTTCTGTTTTTTTTTTCTTCAGAGGCTGAATATGATGATTTCCATCTTGGGGTGACGTCAGTACCCAAACCCCAACCCCCAACCGCTGTGCGTTCAGCTCAGGTCGTAAACGTCGCTCAGCATTAGCAGGCAAAATGGAGAGGGGTTCACGAACTGCACTGCTCTGTGCTGTGCTGCTCGGCACTTACCCACCAAAGTTTGTTATTGTTACCAAAGACCACTCACCTCTATTCTCTTCTGGCTTTTGCCCTTATCTGACTGAACAGAAGGGGGATTAAGGGGGAGCCAGGGAGAGACAAACTCCCAGTGAAAAGTGTGTGACCAAACGGGCCCAGGGAGCTCTGTGCTTCAGTGAGGCTGAGCCGGGCCAGTAAGGGCCCACAGGATCCCAGAAGAAAGGACTGTCTGATCACAGGGGAGATCTCTGATAGCGCAATCACTCAGGTGTTGCGACATAAGAAGCGGGGGACTGAGAGAAAAACACGCCAGGCAGGCAGGAAGCAATTGAGACTTAGGGTATGACACATATGTAGTCACAGTCTAATTCCCACAGCAATTCCTGGTAAGGCAGTAAGTGGTGTTACTGTGGGGGTCTGTGTGACACGTGTGTGGAGCAATGTTGACATTACACAGGCTAGCCATAAACGCTTTCTTTCTACACACATACACACACACACACACCCACACATACACATACACACATACACATACACATACACATACACATACACATACACATACACATACACATACACATACACATACACATACACATACACATACACATACACATACACATACACATACACATACACATACACATACACATACACAAAACATACACACATACAAACACACATGCATGCAAAGAAATCCATCAATTTCATTACTTGCATTCATAAAAGGCTCTTGCGAAAGCAAAACCAAACCAACAGAAAATGAATAAAACATTTGTTTCCAAAGGGACAATTATAAAACTACAAGGGGAAAAAGATGATATATTGATACAGGATCACTGAGCATGACTGTTTGTGGTTTTACTGACAGTTGAACATTTGTTGTTGAACTTGTCTGATGACTAAATAATTCAATGAAGGAATTTAATATCTAAAGTTGATTTTCACTCTCATAGAGTAATCTGATGTTAGTCATCTCATTAGAGTTACTAGTGATCATTGTTATTGTTATTTCCTAATAGAAAGTTCCCAGTTCAGCAGCAGTGTCTGTATGACCACCAGCACCAGTCATTTCCTTCCTTCCCATTCTCTCCCCACCCAACTCCCTTATAACCAGTGAAATACGGTCTGTTGCAGGAGGCAGTAAACATTAAATAAGGGTTGGCAAGTTAAGCCATTAAACTCCTCATATATACAACACTGTTTACATCCACACGCACACACTACGTCAGGGCAATCTTAATCTCCTCCCCAAAGCACGCAAACTTATCAGGCGCTCATGAAACTTAAGTGTTCGCATTCCTGTGATATACGCACACCAACTGGCCTCCTCCAATGAGCGCCTAAGTTGACTAAGTCCTTCTCTTCACCTGCCTTCCTTGAAGTGAGGCTGAATGTTTATTAGTGCGTCCATCTGTGCAATGTAGGAGCTCTCACACACTGGCACAGTGGAGGAATGCCTCCTGGCTCTGGTGCAGAAATTCCCGTTGGCTTTCATCCTGGAGACAACCGTTGACAAACCGCTGATCCCTCAAAACACAAAACCCCGCTTTCTTCCGACAGTGTCGGCCATGCCGGTCCTCACAACAGCCCTGTGTGGCAATGAGATCACAGTTTCCATGGGAACCATGAAGTGCAAACACGTCCAATAGAATAACAACCAGCTGATGATGTCATCGTCACTTCAAAGTAAATTTAATTAACAGCACATGGTGCCAAGAGAGAGAGTGAGAGAGAGAGCACTGCAGGAACAGACTGAAGGACAATAAAGTTGATTTAAGACTATTGGTTTAGTGATGTTGGCATTGTCTCTGAACAGACAGCTTTGACATAATCAGCAGCTAGGTGAACAGGGGGGTGGTGTTGGACTCCTCTGTGGGTTTTTAACAATTCTCTGTGGCTAGTTCTCAAGCTCCACATACACATGCACATTTAGAACACTTCAGGTCATGCAAGGGCTGACCAATGACTATAAATAACAGGTTGTTTATTATTCATTTATACCCAATAACATCATAAATGTTATTAATAGTCAAACGGGTGACTGGAATGGTCGGGGGTCCTAATAAGACTCCTATGCAGCATTGCCACAGGGCTCATTGTGATGCCTAAAAACCTGCCTTGAAATTGTTGGCATGGCAGATATGTGGGTTAGGGTCTGTAAGAGAGAGCTGGAACATAGGACACCCTCTCTCTCTCTATCTCTCTCTCTCTCTGTGTAGGCAGAAGTGAGGGAAAGGGACACATTCCCTAAATCCCAGCCGTCCTCCTGAGATCACTGGCTCCGGATAATTACAGCCCTGCCCGCCCTGCTCCCAGGGTCGGGAACGGCTGGGATGAGCCACACTGCACTGCTAAATGGCTCCCACAAAACCGCCACTCTCTTTCACCGATCTCTCACACTCCTTCCATCACACATGCAAACACATATAGAAGTTAGACTAAGAAGGAAGACAATGTTTTTTGCTACATTTACATCAGACGGATATAAAATGCTTGTCCTGTACATGAAAACACACGTGTATACCTGTGCTCCATAGCACAGAATATTAGCAGAATGACAAAGAGTGGAATAATATCAGTGGAGAGGGGAATGAGTCATCTCATCTGGTCACTCAGGCAACATTTCAGAGGAGGTGAAGGGACAGACCCATCTCTCATTTCAGCTGCAGGAAAAACAAACATAACAGTTTGTAGAATCTGACTGAGCACGTCATAGTGTGGCTTTACTTAAGTGCACCGGAAAGATCAGACACCCATAGGCATGCGTACACACACACACACACACACACACACACACACACACACACACACACACACACACACACACACACACACACACACACACACACACACACACACACACACACACACACACACACACACACACACACACACACACACACACACACACACACACACACACAGCCCTTTTCCCGTAAGCCCAGAACTATCAGTATGCCTGCTGCCCAAGACAGCCCTGATACCTTGGTGCCGACAGACTCCCAAGGAAGTGAAACAGGTGATGTCATACTCTCAGCCGCAGCCAAAATACATCTCTGTCATATCCATCAATTGTTCCCACAATCTCCTCTCAATCCCTCCCTCTCTCTTTTTCTCTCTTCTATTGAGACGGCAAAAGCCCTGGATCTTACTCTCCCTCTGGCAAGCAGGTCCTGAATCAGCATGACATCATCCTCTCTCTTAACCGCTTAAGTGAGGGGCCATGGGCCATCCAAGGCAGTCGCCCAGTCAAAACCATCAGCGCAATTAGTGTCACCAATCAGAAACAGATTGCTCCTGCACTGTTTACTGTAGATCCCTGAGGAAGGGGAGATTTAGTCAAGAAACTAGGGCAGGGGCTTACCTGAAAAAATAGATTAGTCTTTTTTCCTCTGATGGAAAAGATTGTCATGACATAATTTCTTTTTCCCCTGTGGGTTTGCAGAAGCTTCGTGTTTTTTTTCCCCGGTGAAAATACAAGAGCCATGCTGAGCTAAGCACTGCTTAGTGAGTTTGGAACGATACCTTGTTTGGCCTGAGGACATTTCACACTCCCTCAGACCCTCCCAATCCACAACAGACAACCACATGAATACAGAGAAGTGCGCTCGTAAACTTTAATGATACACTGTTAAAACCGACAGAGAGTGCAGAATGGAAGGTTTCATCTGGGCTTTGTGATTGGGAGTGGCACTGGCTTTAGGCGAAAGCCTGACAAGACATTTGAAGAAATCCCTTATTTTGATGAATGCGATCCACTGATTGCCAAAACAGCCGAATTGCCGATACATTTACTCCCTTTCCCTTACCCTCGACTCAAATGGAGCAAACGGCTAAACAAAGACATAAGTCAGGCAGAAAGCAAAAGGCATTAGGGCCAAGCACAGAGTTAGCTGTTAGCGGTGGTCAGTTCAAGTGGGCCCTGAGGCTGTATCTGCAGGCGAATGCAGGTATCAGCCTGGGAGTGAGAGAGCACAGAGAGGCCTGCTCTGACAGCTCTTGGCACGGATGCAGCGAGTGATGAATGACACGCTATTGACATAAAAACCTTTCCTCCTTACCTCATAAACACAATATGTGTTGATGTCTATCTTTGCACTAGCACGTTTTTTTTTGGACCACATCTGCCTGATGGTGCAGCTGCCAGGTTGAAATGAGAGTGTATCTGATGGGTTCCACTGATAACGGGGCGAAGACGGCGTGAGGTACGTGCATGTTCTCACCTGCACTGGGGGAGCTGTGCCAAACAACGCTAAATCACCAAGACACCTGTGTGTGATCATAACCCAGCGGTGACCTCCGTTCCTGGCACAGCAGGCAACCAGACCTCTCCGTGTCTACCAGCAGAAAGCATGCCTGACCACCGGACGCCCACAGACATGGTGGGTGTAAATACTCACAGCAACAGCCCACTGGGTAAATACATGCACGTAAACACACAAGGCTGGGTGGATTTACTCGGGGGAGGGGTCTGACTATGAGGAGCCGGGGAGCAAATCACAACCGTCTGGAGGGTTAGTCTGGGTTACAATGCAGGCCATCTCTCACGCGTGAACTTGAGCACTGAGGGTCCTGGGAGAGGTGGCGTAAGTGGGGGGAGACGTGAGGCGCTGGAGCCATGGAGCCCCATATCAGATATTTAGTAATTGCACAGGCTTCTCCCCCTTATCACTAACAGGACATTGCACCGACTCCTAACCCATCAAACACTCTGGGCCACCCTGTTTGCTTCCCCACCGAGACGGCGTGCTGGGGGACACCCAGCTCATAAAACTATGCAGAGGTGAGCACGGGTTGTGCAGTTGCAGTTGCTCGTGCTGCTAGCAGCACATGTGAGGATATGAGATTTCAGGACAAACAAGAATAATGAATGACTGCAGCAGTCCCAGAGCTGCTGCCTATGGAGTTGGACCTGATCTGGCCCGCATCAGGGTGGCTGGCCTCAGCTGACACACCGTGGCCTCTGCTCTGATTTATGGAGACTTTAATTGAAAAGGAAAGCAGGCCAAAATCCAGAGAGCAGAGACGGACAGCACGAGAGAGAGGGAGAGGGAGAGGGAGAGGGAGAGGGAGAGGGAGAGGGAGAGGGAGAGATGGGGACCATATTTTCTATCATGCATTCTGTGTCCATGTTCCATTATCTCAGAGACGAGAAGGAGACAGAAAATGATAGCAAGAGACAGACAGAGAGAGAGAGCGAGAAAGTGAGAGCGACAGCCCTGGTTTACTGGCTCCTAGCTGGCCTGATAAAACCCTGTGGATGATCTCACTTCCCGGAACTGAGGCCTGGGGGTGGACGGGGAGACAGTAACCTGCTGAGGAGTTAAGGGAATGGGAGGAGGGGACCCATTTTCCGTCCTGACGGAGTGTTTTACTGGCTGGGAATCTGCCCCCCTGACCTCTTCTGTGTAGCGCTTCAGGGGAGGAGGTCTAATCTTGCCCTCTGACCCCTTAACTTGTTCTGTGCAAATAAGATGGGTACTTATGTCTCAATGCTACTCAGAGTCATCATGGATTCATAAATAGAATCAACTTTTCACTCTCCTTTCTTTTTTGGGATTGAACAGAATTCAGAATGGCACAAATTTGTATTGATCCATCAATACACAATGATTGATTATACATTTCTGACAAAATAGATAACTGATTATTAACATATAACAAAATTACATTTACTGTGAGCTCTGAGGTTTAGGTCACTGATCTGTAATAAAGACTAGATTCCTGATGCAAAAGTAAATGACCCAGAGGAGGGGAAGCCAGAGGAAGTTGAAAGACCATCTTTGTACGCCCAAGTGTGGTGATGACCAGACACTGTTAGTACATTGTTTCCAGTATGGGGTATGAGTCAGAGTGAGTCCATCTCAGTCCAAAACCACATTTCACAAAAGATGTAGCAAATCAATCCACAGTTTGTAATATAATGGCAGATTTTGTAACAAATTGTGTACGTGCTTTATTCCAGATCAGTGTTATATGGGTACCATGCCATCCTCTCAGTCTCTCTCATTCTCCTTCTCTGCAGGTAAGTATCTTATAAACCACCCACAAATGCCTGGAGTCAACGCAACTCCTGCAGGCCACTCTTTGAAAAAGTAGCAAAGAGAAGAAAATCATCTCAAATGTTGTAACTTAAATCTCCTCTAAAGCTAGATGAGGCCTCCCCTGCAGCAGACTCCTCTTAAATATCCAGTCAGCTCCAGAGCCCTGACTGTAAATTACAGCGCAGGGCCATGGAGCATCGTCTGGGCATATAAACTCATTACTCGCAGGGCCAGTGTCAGGCAGTGCTGAAGCTCAGCTTTCAGCTGATGCCTCCCTCTTAATGCGGACAGCATGTGGAAGGCAAAGAGGACAAATCATGGCAACGTCTCCAGGCAGATGATTCAGACAATCATCACACTGTGCTCAGCGTGGTATTACCAGGCCATAATTCACCCAATGACAAGAGCACTGTAATAATATGAGTAGCACTAGCAATGTGTCAGGGCATTCACACTCAAATAGGGCCTCAGCCTCTGTGAGATGGATGGAGGTTTGAAAGCAGAGTGGAGCGGACTCAGCTTGCCTGCTGTGCCTCCCGAACCTGGCTTTATTTGCTGCGAGAGAAGGTAGCAGGGCCTGTTTCACTTGTTGTTTTCTTAGCAGAGTCTGATTTGGCACAGATGTGCTGATTTGTTCCACCTCCACTTTAAGAGGAAAAACAACACATTCAGCTTCTTTCACTCGTGGTCTGCGTTTCTTTAACAGTCCTCTGAATTATCTAATGTCTGACTGGAAGAATTGCTGAAATCCTTCTGTGACCCAGACGAACTGAGGATACAAAACGTTACTGGCAATCAAGAGAAGGCTATTTAACATCTTGAACAGGGCTATAAAATAATCTAAAAAGTCCAAACCATCCAAAATATCCCAGTTGTTAATGGTTGTCATAATACTGACCATTTAAAATCACTAAAAAGGTTCCATCTTGTGTAGCTTGTTCATTTATTTCTGTATCCTCTAGTAACCCACACATACAAATATCGCATAACTAGTTCATCACAAAAAGAGATTGCATCTCTATGAGATCATGTGAAATTCCAATGTTGCACTGTTGCTCATGTAGAGGCACAGCCAAATTTAAATGACAGCATTGTAAATACTGAGCTCTCTTCTCAAGGATGGCAGAGGAATTACCCAACTGAATATGAGATCATCTTTCTGGATACACAAGTCACTGAGTTGGGTAATCACTAATAAAAAAGACTGATGCACTGGTTTCTGAATTCAGGCAATGTTTCAACACGCTAACTACTTTCTTTCATCATCCATTATAGAATATCAAGGGTAGGGGAGCAAGCAATGAGCGTAGAGATGAGATGAGGGTATTTTCTTTCTTTAAAAATAAATAATATATATATAATTAAACGTATTGGTCTGACATCATATGGGAATGGATCATTACAATCGTGTGCAACCAGACTATGATACACAAGTCTAAATTAATATATGCTATTCAATCTAAAAAGAATTTACCTCCATGGCTATTCACCTTCATAAGTTTGTCCTTCAAAGTAATACAGGGTATCTCTGCGGTACGCTCTGGATATTTTGTTTTGCTTCGGTGCAGTGCCATTTTGTGACACAGGGTTTTTACTGGCAACCACGATCTGCAAAATACATTTGAGAGTAAAGCCAGACGAGACCATGAGGAAAAGAGAGCGTGTCGCGAGTAGAATTTAATGGAGGAAGCCGCAGACAGATTAACACAGGCAGACAGATAGAATGAGACAGGGGCGCCCGCAGGATCCTCGTCCATGCTACGCACACTCAAGAAAGTTGTGCCACCACGAAGTGTGCCAAGCACAACCTAAGTGGCAGTAGCTCTTTCTCAGTAAACGTAGAGAATCCATCCATTGACACAAACAGAAATGCCTGGAGCATGGGACAGTGTGACGAAGACTGCACTGCGGAACAGGCCACGTTTGAAAATATATCAGTTGATTGAAACATTATCTTATTATAGGCCTATAATTTAGCCTACTTTATGGTAGCTTAAAAAGAGCCAAAACAGTTGGCTCTCAGTTTGCCATAGCTTTGAGTTAATAAACTCAGCCATATGTATTTTTATAAACAAGTTTTCTTTCTATTTTAGATCACTTGTACTTGCTAGCACTGAAAGGACCAAGGGCTAGCATCAGCGGTTTAAAAATGCATATTGAAAGAAGGAATAACCGCCAATCAGATAAATACTGAAGCAAATGTGTTTCTTGATGTCTCAGCCTACCAACGAAAGATTGATTCTCCTGGTCAAACTGTCTGTATAGATTTCAAAGTCTTTATGAATGCCCATTAAAGCCAATCCTGTTCTTAGAGCCAATGTCAGTGTCATACTTGTTCCTTGGGTAGGCCTCTGTCTTTAAACTTCTCAAGCAGCTGAATGAATTTCCGCTGCAGCAGATTCAACTGACAGGCACTGACAGATCAGAATCAGTTCCCTGCAGCATCATTGTGTTGCGTAAGCCCAAGTTCTAGCTCCACATCTGCCAAGTCCATACAGGGCATTACTATAGTGACTCAGTAAGGCTGCACTGCATACTTGTTTTTTTGTGTTAAAAGTTCAATTAAATCACCTTGTTTTCTTTTTTGTATTATAAGCATTTCAAAGTTATTTCACTTACTTTTATACTATTACATTTCACTCTGGCAAATTCCACTTCAAGTTCACCACAGCCTTCAATATGCTGTAAATCAAAACAAAACTACCAGCCCGCTGTATGCACAGTCTACAGGTGGGTCGCCATTGGAACAAGAGACACAAACTCAGAGGAGACTCTCTGTGAGCTCTGAATGCATGGTCATTAAATGTGTATTATCCTGCTGAGCACTGGGACTGTGGTTTCATAAACCATGTTAAAAGCTGTCTGCCCTGATGACAGCTGATTGTGCAACACATCTGGCCCTGAAGTGGCCCTGATCCGGCACAAATGCTTGTCAGATCAGGGCCAGAACTTATCTGGGTCAGCTGGCGATGAGAGTGTGGGGAAAACACCCTGCTCCTGACCTTGAGTTTCTACCCTGCTTAAGTTACCGAACATAATCGAACATTAATCATAAAATGAACAGCAACAGAGAATTGCGAATTATGGAATTTACAAAATCAGGAAACGCACCCGGACCCCACAACTCCACTTGCATGCTACATTACGTAGTTTTTTTCCTTCTCTCATTTTGAAACTATAAGCTTCAACACTTTTGATTGGGTGGGCCAGCTGTCAATCTGAGTGACACTGGCCCTTCCTGGCCCTTCCTGGCCCTTACGTGGCGTCACCTCACCCCTGGTGAGTGCACTTCACATGAAATACACACACATTTAAAATGAGAAATCACTGAAAATAGAAATGAAATGTAAGACGGCACCATTCTTCTACTCTCTTCTACCTCAGCCAGCAGAAAGTAATGGAAAACTTCTGAGTCACTGATTTTTTTCCCCCCAAATACAAATTCAAGAAACATACAAATACATAGACAGAGTAAACTGTCTAGGCCATAAGACTGTTTTTTTTCAAGACTACCATTCAGTAGACAAGAGTGTGTGTGATTGACCACCCATGACTCCTCTGGTCTGCACCACAATATCTGCATACCTATGCTATGACGGTGTCTTCCCACCTACGATACTAACCTTACATCCAGTCACTGAATAATTGATTTCCCATGTAAAGAGGGTAAAATGATCCTGGCATCTGCAGGCTTACAGGTAGGCTATGCCCTTGGGAACACGGCCAGGTTTGGGGCTGAAACAAAGGCATTCTGGTTGGCCTCACTTTCATTCACCTTTACCAGCTCCAGTTGGCATAACAGAGAGATCAGGGACTGTTTGTGTTAAACTTCCCATCTGTGATCAAACCCAGAGACACATGCCTCCCCCCAGGGTATGGTGTGTCGACACAGGCCCTAGAAGACAAACTGACTACTGGACTTGAGGTGAAATGCTCCCAGGTCCTTTGGGCGTTTAACCCAGAGAGTTTGTAAAGCATTGATGCCAAACGCTTTGAAGTATTCAAACAACATTGGTAAGTGGTAAGTGGTGGGAACCGCACAAAGAACACCAATTCAGGTGGGAGGCACTGGGACTTAATCCACACTTGTGTTTGTGCAATATTACTCACCCAGCCTTTAGCCTGTGGATCCCACTGCTGCTGTCGTCTCCCCAAAGCTGTTGTGTTTCCTACAGACATGACCCACATCTGACTCCTGACCCATCAGGCACGCCAGTTTCCACAGGGTTTCATCTCCCCACAGCCCTGGTCTGGGCATGAGACCCCTGCAGTGAACCCCACAAAGACCTTTCCCCAACATACTTGCATGAAACATTATCTCACTGCAGACAGACATATTGGCCAAGAGGCACACATATCACAGGGTACACAACTGAACACCAGGTTGTAAAAGATATAAACAGATTTCCAAACAAATAAAGAACTATGTATGTAAAAGAATATGTATGTAAAAGTAATATGGCGAGGGAGGGGACTGGAGGGAGGAGGAAGGTGGCTAAATACACTTAATGCCATTGGGGAACAGCTGTGATTCCTGAGTGAAGTGTTTATGGTGTATTTAAATCCGCTAGGTCCGAGAATCATGCAAGATGGCACAGAGGGCATTACGGGCACCACAGATGACAAATTAGCCAGGAATATCTCCAAACTTTAGCAGATCCCATAATAAACCAAAGCTTTTGTGTTTCATGATAGAACATGCTGTTACAGACAAAGTACATGATAAATCACTTCTACTTCTACTTCAGCTCCAGCCTCCTGACCCAACACAGTAGATGACACATTCGATGACACACCAGTTACTGAACAAAACAGAACAAACTACATTAAAGTGGTCTCCCCATGCAGAACAAATTAAGAATTAATTTCTCCCTCTCCCTTTTATTTATTAGTTTACTTTGGCCACCAGCTTTCATAAGCTAGAACTAGTAGACAGATACAATTAGAGAATGGGCCATTTGGCTGGTGTTGTCTTCTGTACATGAGCATCTGATTAATTAATAAGAGCATTTACGATCCCTGATAGCATGAAGACATATTAGTTTGAACAGAAAAAGCAATTTACTATTGCATCTCTTTTAATACCAACTGGCTTTCATTATTATGTGTTCTTGAACGTTGCAAGTAGTAATTCAATAAAAGAATTTTAGTGAATCAAACTCTCCGATAAAATCACACAGCATCCTGTCTGTGCATCAGCTCTTCTTATGTGTTTTCTCACAGTCAACTCTGCTTACATTCTCCCTATCATCTCTCTTCTCCTCTTACCTTATCTGTAGAATCCTCTCACAGATGCATTTTCCACACATCTTCATCTACGCCTCTCCAAATACTGTAAATATCAGATAACCTTTTTTAGGGATTTATATCTGATTTAGAATACATATTTTAGCATGCCCTCTTATCTCACTCCAACAAAATTATACACATATTTTGTGGCTTGACAGTTATTTTTTAATGACTATACTGCCACCATGTGGTTACTCATAGTACTGCCAAGGTATTAAGACAAAACTGTACCACATACTGTCCATTGTCCTTACATTATAGGTCAGCCTAATCAGGGGGAGAGTTTAACTCAAAAGAGCAGTGTGAAGGAAACACCTTCACAAAAACAGCCCCTGTAAAAACTCTGACTGGAACCGATTGCACACTGTCTGACATAAGACAAAATAATAGTAATTTAAATTGTGAGACCTTCTGCAGTACCATTTATAGAAAAGATCATTTGGGATTTCAGACAGTAGTCCTAAGGGAGAATTACAGAGATGCATCAGATGGGTAAGAGATACATCCTCAGGTGCAAACTTACAACAGAGGATACAGCAGAACATGATTTTAACAGGCAATGTTTTCAGATTAACCACTGTGTGTATCAATGAATTATGTATAGTGAGCGACACTGATTGTAAAGATGCTTGAGTTATGCATTTACCAAAAATCAGCTTGCATCAAAATGCTATTCCAGGAACATAGATTTGCCAAAATAGGAAAAGTCTTCAATCATAAAATGCAAAAACATTTAAAATAAACTTGGGAAAACATCTTTTTAAATGCTATTTTAGAGTTTCTAACACACTTATACTTGTTTCTTCTTCAAGGCAAAGTACATTCACAATAATTTTAGAGTTTCTTACACACTTATACTTGTTCCTTCTTCAAGGCAAAGTACATTCATAAGGGAATCCCAATAGAACAAAATAGATCAAAGATCAATCCAAAAATAAAACATTTTTCCTGAAAGTTCAAATGATCTCAGAGTCTCCTTCACACAAGTCTTCCCTATCTCTTGAGATGAGTGCATCATATACATTCAGACAATGAAGCCAGAAGCAGCAAATCTGAGAATTCAGATGGAAACACAGGTATTTTCTGACCTAGACATTTAGTAATTCAGCTGGTGCTTTTATCCAAAGCAACGTACAAAGGAGAAAATAATCAAGCTACAAGCAATAGAGACCTAGCGTAACAATAAATACTACTTTATATAAGGAAAAAAAAAGTGCAGGAATGTAACTACTGTAAGTGCTAGTTAAGTACTAGTTAGAGAAGATAGCATTAGAGGAAAGATAAGGATAAGAAGAGGAAGGGAGGGGAGGTGCAAGTTAGCAAGAGTTGGGTCTTCAAGAGCTTCTTAAAGGTAGGACTTGAATGGATCCTCCTCTGATGTTGCATATATGTCTGTGCCAGATCAGTACCAGTCCTGCTCTAGAGCAAGCAGGTATCAGCAGATGCAGGTATCTTCCTCTGGTGTGTTCAGTAAGGTTTACTCTGTTCAGTAAACACATGCAATGATCTCAGTAATATATAGACACTCTGTGCAATAACGGTTATTGTGTATATTTATGTCACTTTCTATACAGTCAATTTTTACCACTTCTATTGGTAGACTGCATAATATCACGTGTGCCACATAACAACAAGAATGCTTATTGAACAGTTGAAATGAAATGTTGAGAATATGCTGGTATAATCCCAATGTATTGCTTTGGGGATGTTGGTCATAGCCATGGTAATACTGAGCCATATTCAAACTTCAGAGGTAGTTACATCATTTTATGGAGACTGGTCTTACCTTACGTGCTTCTCTATCTGAAATAGAAAAAGATTTAGGAATAACTTAATTAGTACAATGCTGAACACGACTGTAATGGCAATATACAGTATAAATAAACTTACATTGCACTATAATTGAAATTTAATTGAACTGAATTAAATTGAATTGAAATGAATTGAATTGAAAGCCTTTATTGTCATTATATTTGCATACTACGAAACTTTAAATCTGTCACAGAATAAATAAAAGTAAAAGAGGTGGCTGTGTTTATTTACCTGCAAGGATTTTGGAGCACAGAAAAGCCAGGATTAAGACCATAACCAGAATAAGCAGCCCAAAAAGGAATATGTACCCCAGAATTGAATCTTCCTCTGCAATGTCAAGACACAAAAATACAACAAACATCACTAACTTTTCTGTATTCTTCACTTGTTACTGATACATGACTTCAATATTTAACATGCATATCAATATGAAATGAGATAGACACTGAGCAGGAAAGCCATAATATTCCTGCTTTATGCTTTTTTTTCTCATAGAAAAACAAGCCATGTAAAGCTGCACAATTTTGCTCATCCTTAGACTGGACAGATAAGCGGCTTACCTGTTACACTGAGGGTAAAGCTCTTCCTGATGGGCACTCGCAGAGCGACGTGAGACACTCTGCATGTGTAGCGGAACCCAGAGTCCTGAAGGGTGGGATGTAGTAGGAAGAATGCAGAGACAGAGTAGGTGCCATCCTGGTGGTGGCGGTGGCTGGAGAACATGACAACCTTCAGCACCTCGGGCATGCGGCTTGCTCCTGGCGACAGAGACTCCTTCAGCCACTCCATGTGCACGTCTAGGGGGTAGTAGCCTACCGACTCACACACCACCTTCTGCTCTCCACCCACGACCAGAGACACCTCAGAGCTCACGCTGAGGGAAACACGGGGAGGCTCTGAAAAAGAGAGGGTCATGGTGGTCAGCAGATTTACAGAATAATGAAGGTCATGGTCACGGTTTTTGGTTGCTCTTGAAGATATAAGGCTTCAGCTTCCGCCTATTTCATAAATGCCACCCAAACAACACAAAACTGAATGATTAAAGGATAAGTCCACAATTCAGTGTAATTGATTATAAACAAAGAACTGTACCTTTAACAGCTTATAACATCTTTAGTTATGTCTTTGTCTTAAAGCCTCACCCATGATATTCAGAGCAATGTCCTGGGTGCCAAGGAGTGGAGGCACCTGCACAGAGCAGATGTAGGTGCCCTCACTGGTGTGCTTTGTCGAGGGGATCTTAAGAGAGGCGTCTCCCTTGGCGATAGCCTTCAGAGAAACCCCGCTGCCTTCAGTCTGGCCCGAGCGGCTGGAGTAGGTGAAGAGCTTGGAGCGGTCACCTCTGCGTTGCAGGCGCCACTCCACAGTAAGGTGGGCTGACCTGTGGTCTACAGCGAACTCACAGTTCAGGGTCTGGTCGTTCTGTAGGCCGACCTCCACGGTAGGCGTGTTGCTCAACACCAACATTGCAGCTGGCCACAAAAACAGACAAATGTGAAGAGAATTGTAGAGAACAGTATTGTGTTACCAGCAGTTATTAACATCCTGTTTTCTATCCCGTCCATTAAGCACATTGCAGTGTTTCTTACTGTACCTGTGGTGCTAACAGTGTCTCTATCTGCAACAGGAGTCCAGTGTTGAAAGTCTGGCTGATGAGCATTGGGATTACTGGGACTATGTCTGAGGAAAGTAGTGATCACAAAAAGGCCTTCGGCATGGCGCAGTGTGCAGGCAAAAAAGATGTCCTGTTCCTGGGCTCCCATGCCAGGCCAGCGCATCTGAATTCCGCCCGTGCTGTACCTGCGGACCTCGCACTGAAGAGTGTCTACTCCACCTTTAACGTAGCGTCGCATGTCCACCTTAGATGCTGAGACCCACAGAGAGATTTGTGTCAGTTGGTATAGCGTACGCATTCAGACTAGGTAGCTGAATGTTGAATAGCCTCTCACCTGTGACAAGGAAGGTTATTAACTCCGAGTGCACAAGACTGTCTCCGATCTGGCCGAACTGCAGCACGGCATCTCGATGTATATATTTAGTTTCTCTGTGTCCTTCCTCGTTGAGCTCAACATGTTCGTCTATAAACTGACATGGTAGCCAACGAACCTCATGTATAGACTGAGAGCTAACAACAGCTGTAAAATCAAATAAACGAATAAATACATTAAAAATAGGCTATTTATCAGACATAGCCTTATATGAAATCGAATAGTCTACCAATCAAATCCAACTTTGACGTTTAAACGACAACGATTTAAACTTATCCCTAAGTTATAAAGAACTCATATGACGAGGAAGCTGTCGTGAGGAAATTATATTTAAGAGAATGAATGAGCACAAATCAATCATAAATAACCCACACAAAACAACATTTAGACTACCTGTGAAAAACATCACGGGAAGAAGACCACCAAACATCAAAACCATGGTGATTGGATTTTTAAAGTTAGCCTACTTCAAAATTGCACAAAGCAGCCATGAAATCATAACCTAGCTCACAAACTTTCGCTTTCACTTCAGCAGTGTTGTGTACTTTTGAAGAGGAACCAACCAACCAACACATGTAGAAATGTACTACATCAAGTTCCCACAGTGTGGCACTATACATTCAAGGTGCAACTTATTGAAGGTTAGATTGTTCTCTTTACCGTAAGGTCAGACTCGTTCGTTGAAAAGAACTCCTTCGTAATTTTAAAATCACGAAGTGTGCGAGTACTGTGATGACAAGTCTTGTATTGCTTCTTAGTTGTTTAATTTCATTTCGTAAGTTTACTTGCGTTTTGATTGTTTGATTTTGATCAGATTAGAGTGGGCCCTACAATCACGCGCAGCTATGTTTCAAGGTAAAGTCCATTTTAGCATCGTGCATCCACGCTGTGTAATCAGCCATTATTACAGGATGGACAGCATTGCTGATGTCAGACCTTCGCTGTTATGTTGTTATGTAAAGCTAAGTTTGAGAACTAACGTAACAATTTTCTAATTTAATATTTTGTGCTGCTAATAAATATGTTGGATATGATAGTAACCTATGAATTACGAAGAACTTAATCTAAATGTAATCTAAATGTAAATCTATAGTTACACCAAGTTAACATTTTATGACAACTGAAATGCATTTGTCGTTTTAGAACCTTGGCTGAAGGGGGAGAAAGCTGCAGTGCTGCAAGGTGGATTCTTGCTGGCAGATAAACTCTGTCAGACAGGGTCACTGTCTGCTGCAAAGAAGGAAGAATGGAGCACAGTTGGCCGTCCAATAATTGATTCAATCGGAGAGCTTTATGGACAAGGACAAAGAGAGCATGAAGAGCAGGTCTGTTTGAGAAAGAGGATTCTCTGCACCATATGGAGCAAGCTTTTGGAGAAAGAGAGGGAAAAGAATGTAGAGACAAGTTGGAAGGAAAATGCCCTATTTTCAATCCTTAATCAACTCCCTGACGTCAATCGCACAGTTCTGTTTGAGGTGATAAAGTCAATGGACTTTTACAAAATATATGTAGAGTTGCTTATGTGTCTACAACCAGCTGACTTGGGCTTAGAGGTTGAGCATCTGGTCCAGTATGTCACCATTGAAACCACTGCTGAGGACGCCCAGCTCCTGCTTGAGGTGTGGAGGGGGCTTTGGAGGGGCAACTGGGGAGGTGCAGAGACCTTTGACCGCGTCTTTGTTGACCAGTTTACTGGTGCTCCATCTCAGGCCCCAAAAAGAGCAAAGCTTGACCCAGAAATAACCTCAGACGGAAGTGTGATGTTCCATCTCTTTCGTGCTGTGAGGGAAATCAAAGACGCCATAAATTCATCGGATTTGTGCTGCTTCGCACTCTCAAACTGCCTTGACTCCATCTATACATCATACCTATTAGACCATCAGATAGAACTCTCTGCTCGTGAGAAACTTGAGAGGCTTTCGGTGGAGGTTGCACTCGCAAAAGAGCATAACACAACAGAGAGATTTGACCTAGTGAAGGTAATTAGCGAAGCACAGAAAGACCTGGCTGCTGTTGAGACTCCATCAAAGTTTAAGCCAGCTGGACTCACCTTTACAAAAGCAATGCAGACAGCACTTTGCCTTCTACGCGTTTGGGAGGAGAGAGGACTGCTGAATGTGGCAGAGAAATGTAACCAAAGGAGGAGTGTACTACTTCTGAGGAACAGCATCCATAGAATGCTTCAGTCATTGGATAAGTGTTCTGAGACCGAAGGAGAAGAGAGTGCAAATGAACTCAAAAATGCGTTGAAAAAAATATCAGAGGGCATGCTACATAATGAACCAACAAAAAGGTCTTATGAAATGGCCTCCATTGCTATGGCTATCATTGACCATCGCTTGCAGGGATTTCAGGAATTCCCCCAGTTATTTGTTGCTGAATTGAGCTGGTCTCTAGATGGAAATGAGTGGATCAGCTGTCTTGAGAGAAACAAAACTGTATTTAAACAAAGAGAACTTGTAATGAAGTTGGTTTCCACTCTCACTGCCAAATGTCAAACTGATGAGAGCGTCCAGAACTGCAGAAGACTCAAAGATGTTGTTGTTGACCTTTTCTGTGAACTACTGACATCAGACAAGAATGACACACTAGTTGAGATGATCAACCTTTCAAAGAAGGGTCTGCACGGGCATCTACCACAGTCTCTAACAGAGGGATTTAGTGAGGACCTTAATTTAGCATTCAACTGCATTATCCAGGGAGGAGCACAAAGCAACTCCGACTTGGCTGTGACTGCTATAGCCCGCGTTGCCTTTCAGAACCCTGAGGCCACTCTGCGTCAGTGCTGCCACCTAGCTGTGAGGAATCTGGGAGCTCACGTCCATCTTAGCAAAATTCTAAAATGTCTCTCTGGGCTGGGCGCTCAGCCAAGCAATGAGGAGCGGACGAAGACTGGTGGAAGCTTGCTGTGCCGCTGTCTACAAGAGACCATGGAAGACAAACTGTCCTCTTCTAAGGAGCAGGAGCAGTTCCTCCAGTTCCTGGTCACCCTGATGGATCCCTCTGGTGACACTGGGAGGAGCTTTGTTCCTCCTCAGGAAGCATTCCAGACCTTCATCTTGCCATACCTTTCCTCCCCATCTTCACACCACTACAGCCTGGAACTGTGTTTAAGGCTACTTCATTCTGCATTGGTTCTGGAACCCCAGGATGGCTCCTCTCATTGGATAATGGACTGCTCCCCCTTTCCCCTTCTGTATTGTCTGTGTCAGTTATTAAGTGACAGTTGCAGGTGTTGGGAGGTGACCTCAGAAGATGTGCATGTGTCCATGGAGTCCAAAGAGGTTCTGACCTCCATTCTGAGTTCCCTGGGTGAGGTCATCGGTAAGGAAGTTGCTGTAGCACCCAGTGTCTGGTCCAGAGCCCTGTTCTGGCTCTATAATAAAGTGGAGGCCTTAGACTGGACTGTGCGTTTTCGTCTGAAAGCATTGTGGGGAGATCACTTTAAGAATGAGGTGCCAAGTTCACTACTGGAAGTGTGTGATTTGCCTGAACAGGATTGGTCTGGCATGAAGCTCGCCCAATATGGAGCAGGCACAGGACTGTTGGCATGGCTGGAGTGTTGTTGTCTATCTGATGTGATTCAGAACATTATGCTGGACTCCCTGTCTCTAGATATGCTTTCACCGGACACTGTCAGCATGTTTAGCAAAGGCTTCTTACTGGCCCTTTCACAGACCCTTCCGTGGTGTACTATGGGAGAGTGGGCCAGGCTCATACAAGCAGTGAAACACCTCCTCAACTCCGGACGACTCCATGTGCCTTACTCTCTGGAGTATGCTGACTTCCTGCCTCTGCTGGATCTCCGGGCATTTGCCTGCGAGCTGCGCCTGTCTGTGCTGCTGCTGCGAGTGTTGCAGCTGCTCTGTGGCTCCAGCTGTGCTGACTGGCTCTCTCGTCCTGGCTGGGCCCATGTGGGGCGGCTGTACGCCAGCACCATTAGAGAGACGCTGGACTCATTGAAGGCCAAACTCCCACCCAGCGCCTCACCCTCAGATGACGGTGGTGAGGTGGGTTGCCAGGAGGTGCTGTTTGTTCTGACGCAGCTGTTCTGCCACGTGATGCATGTGCATGTGATGATGCCAAGCCAGTTGGAGCCGCTGTTCCTGTGCGCACTGGAAATTCTGACGCTTTATGAGATGACCCTTGCGGTGCACCCCAAAAGCTGCACTTCTCTTGAGAGCGATAACACACGGCACTTTCTCAAAACCATCACAGACAATTTAGAAAGTGATCACATGAAATCTATTCTCCAGCAGAAGATTGCACAGCTCTAATGCAATTATGTGAAATTTCTTTTTTTACTTTAGTGACTGATGTTTTTTTTTCCATTCTACAGCAGTTCCATCTGTGTACTTCAAGACAAGGACAAAGTTACTGAAGGCAAATTCTGTTTATAATTTAAGTTAAACTTTTATTATACAACTTGTTTAACAATTACAAAAATAAAGTCTAGAAAGAATTGTCTCATCACCATTTTCTATCCATTACATAATTTGTACGACAAAACTGAATTTGATGTTGACTGACGTATCTGGGAATTCACATATCAACATATGAAATTTCAGCAGAGTGTCACACCTCTGCAGGATACAAGACAAAAATGGTGTGGGACAGAAATAAAATAAATCAGTTTACAGGAACAGAAAGCACCCAATTATACAGACATAAAATGTCAGATCTGGTTGATGTGGACCTTTATACTTTAGCCATTACCCTCCTCATGGACCACAAACACAGACGCTGTGTTCCGTTTTCCCTACCTACCGTACCTACCGTACCTATACTTATACGCAGTACACAGTACACACTCACTAGGTACGCAGATTCTCAGCAGGTGAGTGCTGTTCCAAATCTAATACTCCGTGGTGCACTTACCGGAAATTACGATCGCGACAAGCCCCGCGTTCGTCTTTTTCGAGCTGAGCGGCTCTGCCTGGGTCCGCCTCTTCCGCTACGTTGACAAGATGGCGGCCGTTGAGAATGGACAGTGTACCCTGCTTCCACACTCAGCGTTTTGACCGTTATGAGTACAGATACGGGTCCTTTGGGTATACTTCTTTTCGACGCGGAAATGGGAAATCGGAAAACGGAACACCCTACATACTCACACTAAGGATGGTAGGTACGGTAGGTAGGGAAAACGGAACAGAGCGATAGACTAAAGCTACAGATGACTAGAGGGGGTCAAGCTGTAACTTCCTGTGAGCAAGGGCATGAGTATGATCATTTTACTTGTGAATGTGAGGTAACAAAAGAGACCGATAACTCCTGTGGCCTCTGTAGATTGTCCAACTTCAGGGTCAAACGACAACAAAAGTATTGAGGTCTCTTGCATAATTGCCTGATAAATATGTTCTGTATTTAATTAAGGCTTTGTAAGGACACTGTCGCATAGTTGTAAAAAAATAACACATCAGAAGTGGCTATGAACATTTAATTATGCCTCAACAATGCACATACTGTACAATGAAAACCTGAGAAGAATACATGATGTTAGGGAGGGAAAAGAGACAAATCAAGTGTCAGTTGATTTTAGGAGAGTGACCATCCCGTTTCTTGTGTTGCTGAAGGAAGAGACGGCGAGCCTTGCGGCATAACAGGGCGAACCAGTACAGCTGTGGTGCCAGTATGCAGAGGTTCCCAAGGTTGCAGTGCAAGGGAAGATGTAGGGCTACTTTGTAAAAAGCTATATTATAGTTACGACCGTAGACCCAGTACATGAAGGGGAAGAGTAATATTCTACATATGAAAAAAGTCAGCAGGAGCATCAAACCATTGATTTTGTGCAGTGTAGAATCCTGTAATCCCATCTACAAGCAAACAGAAAACATGTGAAAGCAGTGACTCAGGGAAATCTAGTTGAAATCTTTGTCTATTTCATGAGTTAAAGTAGTGCAACAATCAAGCTGGGAGGAAACAAAATCAGCATGCAATGATGAGAGACCATGGCAACTTCCATGCTCCAAAATGAATCTGAAATAAGAAATTACACTGAAATGACACCAACCTGAATAAGAATCCCTCCTGCTGATAGAAATGGTGTGCTAAGTTCTGTTATGAAGAAACAACCAATAAAGAAGTCTCCAAGGCCTCTCCGAAGGAACTGAAACAGAAGAAATGTATCTCACTATTTGTGTTTTTTTGCACAGAAAATACACACAATTTTTCATTCCCTATTACTGACCAGAGTAACGGGCATGAAGATAGTTAGCAGGGCCACGTGATGAAGGACGAACAGGAAATCTTTGCAGAGGAATTTGGTGACTGTGTGAATTGAGTGGTCTTTGTACTCTGCACGCCCTTTATCCTGCTCTTTGAGGTAGTGAACCTGGTACATGGCATATATGTCGTAGGCCATATAGGGAGCTCCAAACCATACAAAATCTGTTGCAAGCCAGTGCCTATAGCAACAAATGTAGGAAATGCAGAATTCTGAAATGCAAAAACCATCACCATCTGAACGCACCACAACTAGCTAATTACCACCCCAAATTAGTTGGTGCATTGACTAATACAGATAACTGGAACATTAGGGCTACAGTTTTAAACAAAAGATGCTGGGGATTTTGATTGCTTCAGAAAATGATCTTTTAAAAAAAAAAAAAAGACCCGTTTCCCATGAATGCTGTAACCTGACAGAATCGATTATGGTTTAGGAACAGAATCAATCTCTCTCTCTCACCTGTCAGTCATGATGTCACTACAGGAAGCAACAATTAAGACACCTGCCGTGGAAGCCATAATTGCATGTATGGAGGACACCATCCTTCGGTAAGACATGTTATGGACGAAATGCATTGCTATTAACTAACAAAACAATGTATCCAACACTCAAATCAAATAGCTAAATTTGTCTATTCCTGCGTACACACGTCTAACAAAGCAGTTACTGTGACAGCAAACGAAAAGTTGTAAAGGTAGTCTATGTGATGGGTTTCTGTTTTATCCAGCATCACAAAATATATCAAGACAATTATTGATCAATAGGCTTTAGATAACAATAAGTGCATGGAAGCATTACCGTTCACTGACCACAGCCGCATCAGCGTCTTTCCAGTTAAAACGAGTTTTAAAGATGTGTTTAAAAGTGAAGAAAAGTCCAGGGAAAAACACAAACCCTGACAAAAATATTTTCAGCATCGTTAAACTTTCAGTTTCAGTTGAAAAAAGTACAATGGCGTGTCAAAATTCGAGTTGGCAACCTAGCATGAAGGTTGTCATAAACTAGGAGAGTGTGTGTGACATAAATTCATCTCTCATTCGCTACCATTTACTTGTGAGATTAAAAGGCGGAAATAAAATGCAGATAGTCCGGAAGGCAGTAGCAATGTCGTCCTTAAATGACCCCAGTTGCACATTTCCGTGTAAGAACAGGTCCAGGCAATACAGAAAAGTCGAAAAGTCACTGCCCTATTATCAGCGATGGCACTATTTTTGCGTTTAACATGATAGGTTAGATTTGATACAACCAGCATGGGCGTGTCTTTCTTAAAGCCCCATTACACATTTTGCTCCCCCTGAAGTGGCAAATTTGGGTTTGGAGACCCCCTAATAGACAGGGTACACGTGTATTTGTTGACAAGCTGAAGGAAACGGAACTGGCAAAGATAAAGGCAGAAGCCAAAGAAGCATGTAGATTGACAATGTGGAGTAATATCACTTTAAAATGTATCAATATAACATTTTGCAAAAATATGACTGTATAGTTTTATTTATTGTGAATGCTAACATAACCAAAGAAATCAAAGAAAAGATTGACACATTTAAGTTTTGCTAAAATACTTCTTACATTTTCAGAACACATTGTTTTCTAAATGTTTGATTGTGGAGTTCCTTATGTAAAGTAGTATTTATTGTTACGTTAGGTCTCTATTGCTCGTAGCTTGATTATTTTCTCCTTTGTACATCGCTTTGGACAAAAGCGTCTGCTAAATGACTTAATGTCTAAGTCAGCAAATACCATCTGAATTCTCAGATTTTCTGCTTCTGGCTTTATTGTCTGAATGTATATGATGCACTCATCTCAGACAAGGAAGACTTGAGTGAATGAGAGTCTGAGATCATTTGAACCTTCACGTAAAATGTGTTTTTTTTTGTATTATTATTATTGAATGATTGTATTTTTGATGATGAAATGCATAACTTTGCTCTGTTGTACTTCTTTAATTATGACTGTACTCAGCCTTCTTACATTTTCAGCACACATTGTTTTCTAAGTGTTTGATTGTGGAGTATGTGTAATATGTGCATTCACTACCATTCAGTGGACAAGTGTTCAGACAGTGAGCCAGAACGTCCCATCTGTGATCAGACCCAGAGACACATGCTTCCCCCCAGGGTATGGTGTGTCGACACAGGCCCTAGAAGACAAACTGACTACTGGACTTGAGGTGAAATGCGCCCTGGTCCTGGCGTTTAACCCAGGACATGGTTTGAAGGCTGACTTTTTCTGTTTGGACCCTCCTTAACCACAAATATCATGTTTGAGGCAATGCTTCCAGGGACCTGATATATAATTGTATGTGTTTTGACTCATTTGCTGTTTAGTGTTGAAAATGTTTGATAAGGTTCATGAAGTTTGTCCTTAAATTTGTTTGCCTTGTATTTTCAAGTTGCACCTCATCTCGAATTAATGTTCATAACTTGAGTTTCTGAGTTGAAGGCAATTTGTTACAGAGGCACAGATGGCGTTGCGTGCACCAAAGATGACAAATTAGCCAGGAATGTCTTAAAACTTAAGCAGATCCCATAATAAGTCAAAGCTTTTGGGTTTCATCATAGATAATGTTGTTACATGTACTTTGTGACAAAGTACACAACAAATTACTTCTAATTCTGCAGCAGAACATTAAAGTGGCCTCCCCATCAGGAACCAATTAAGAATTGGTTTCTCACTTAGTCATTTAGCAGACGCTTTTGTCCAAAGCGATGTACAAAGGAGAAAATAATCAAGCTACGAGCAATAGAGACCTAACGTAACAATAAATACTACTTTACATAAGGAATACAAGTGCAGAAATGTAACAACTGTAAGTGTGGGTTACATAGTTAGAGGATATATAACTAGAGGAAATATAAGGAGAGGTAGAGGAAGGGAGAAGAAGTGCAAGTTGGGAAGAGTTGGGTCTTTAAGAGCTTCTTAAAGGTAGAACTGGAATGGATCCTCCTATGATGTAGCATGTATGTCTGTGCCAGATCAGTACCAGTCCTGCTCTAGAGCAAGCAGGTATCTGCAGATGCAGGTATCTTCCTCTGGTGTATTCAGTAAGGTTTCCTCTGTTCAGTAAACACATGCAATTTTAGTTATATACAGACACTCTGTGCAATAACGGTTATTGTGTATATTTGTCACTTTCCGCACAGTCAATTTTTACCACTTCTATTGGTAGACTGCATAATATCACGTGTGCCACATAACAACAAGAATGCTTATTGAACAGTTGAAATTAAATGTTGAAAATATGCTTGTATAATCCCAATGTGTTGCTTCGTAGATGTCGGTCATAGCCATGGTAATACTGAGCCATAGGCAAACTTCAGAGGTAGTTACATACTTTTGTGGAGCCTGGTCTTACCTTAAGTGCTTGTCTTTCTGAAATAGAAAAATATTTAAGATTAACTTACTTAATAAGTACAACGCTCAACATGTAAATAAACTCACATTGCACTTACATCTGTTACAGAATAAGTAAAAGTAAAACAGGTGGCTGTGTTTACTTACCTGCAAGTATTTTGAAGCACAGCAAAGCCAGCATAAGCAGCCCAATAAGGAATATGTACCACATAACTGAATCATCCTCTGCAATGTCAAGATACAAAAATACAACGAACATCACTAACTTTTCTATTTTCTTCACTAGTAACTTGGTTACTGATACATGACTTTAATATGTAACATGCATATCAATATGGAATGAGACAGACACTGAGCAGGAAAGCCATGATATTAAAGTCTTCCCGTTTAGGCTTTTTTCACATAGAAAAACAAGCCATGTGAAGCTGCACAATTTTACTCATCCTTAGACTGGACAGATAAGCGGCTTACCTGTTACACTGAGGGTAAAGCTCTTTCTGATGGGCACTTGCAGAGCGACGTGAGACACTCTGCATGTGTTGCGGAACCCAGAGTCCTGGAGGGTGGGAAGAAGGTGGAGACAGAGTAGGTGCCATCCTGGTGGTGGCGGTGGCTGGAGAACATGACAACCTTCAGCACCTCGGGCATGCGGCTTGCTCCTGGCGACAGAGACTCCTTCAGCCACTCCATGTGCACGTCCAGGGGGTAGTAGCCTACCGACTCACACACCACCTTCTGCTCTCCACCCACAACCAGAGACACCTCAGAGCTCACGCTAAGGGAAACACTGGGAGGCTCTAAAAAAGAGAGGGTCATGGTGATCAGCAGATCTACAGAATCATGAAGGACATTGCCACGGTTTTTGGTTGCTCTTGAAGATATGAGGCTGCCTATTTCATAAATACCACCCAAACAACATAAAACTGAACCATTAAACAACGAAACGTTGTTGAAATTTAAACTCAACAGCCTATCAAATTACACTCTTCCCTGTGCTCCTGAAGCGGCATGTTGGGTTTTTTGGGGGGCCGCACACACTTGGACAGCTAAAGGAATGAGAATTTCACAGAAACACATTTTTGCAGGGACGAGGACAGGAATTTTGAAGGGCAGTTGCTCTGCTCTGAAAAAAAGGGGCAACACATATTTTTTTTCACCGCCGCTGCCACGCCCCCGTCATCTGAACGGAAATTTTCACAATATAATTTTAAACTTTCACTAACCGCCGCTGCCACGCCCCCGTCATCTGATCGCAAATATATATATTTCCTTCGGAGGGGCAACTTCAGTCGAGGAGGGAAAACGGGCAGTTGCCCAAGAAACCTTAGCACACTCCTGTGCACGTCCCTGCATTTTTGTATTGATTTTAAAGGACTGTACTTTTAATAACTCATTACATCCTTAAAGTCATGTATTTGTCTTAGAGCCTCACCCATGATATGTAGGGCAATTTCCTGGCTGCCATAGAGTGGAGGCACGTGCACAACACACATGTAGGTGCCCTCACTGGTGAGCTTTGTTGAGTTGATCTTGAAAGAGGCGTCACCCCTGGTGATGGCCTTCATAGACACCCCGCTGTCGTAGGTGAAGAGCTTGGAGCGGTCACCTATGCGCTGCAGGTGCCACTCTACAGTAAGGTGGGGTGACTTGTGGTCTAGTGCAAACTCACAGTTCAGGGTCTGCTCTTTCAGCAGGCCGACCTCCACGGAGTGGGTGTTGCTCAACACCATCATTACAGCTGGCCACAAAAATAGAGAAATGTGAAGAGAAGGAGAAACAGTATGGTGTTACCAGCAGTTATTAACATACTGTTTTCTATCCCGTCCAAAGCACATTGCATTCTGACTGTGGTGCTGACAGTATCTCTATCTGTAACAGGAGTCCAGTGTTGAAAGTCTGGCTGAAGAGCATTGGGAATACTTGGACTATGTCTGAGGAAAGTAGTGATCACAAAAAGGCCTTCTGCGTGGCGCAGTGTGCAGGCAAACCAGAGGTCCTGTTCCTGGGCTCCCAGGCCAGGCCAGCGCTTCTGAAACCCGCCTGTACTGTACCTCCGGACCTCGCATTGAACAGTGTCCACTTCGTTTTTAACGTAGCGTCGCATGTCCACCTTAGATGCTGAGATCCACAGAGAGATTTGTGTAAGTTGGCATAGCGTACGCATTCAGACGAGGTAACTGAATGTAGAAAAGCCTCTCACCTGTGACAAGGAATGTTATTAATTCTGGGTGCACAAGACTGTCTTCGAGCTGGCCGAACTGCAGCCCGGCATCTCGAGGTATATATTTTGTTTCCATTTTTCCTTCCTCGTTGCGCACAGCATGTTCGTCTATAAACTGGCATGGTTGCCAACGAACCCAGTGTGAGTGAGCGCTTACAACAGCTGCAAAGTCAAATAAACGATTTAATGAATGAATGAATAAATAAAAAATAGCGGCCATAGCCTAATATTAAATCTAATAATCTACCAATCAAATCCAACCTGAAGTTTGAATTAAACAACGATTTACACGTAGCTACGCCTAAATTATAAAGCAATCATATGACCAGAAAGCTGCCATGAAGAAATTATATTTAAGAATGAATGAGCACAAATCAATCATAAATAACCCACACACAACCACATATAGGTTACCTGTAAAAAACAACACCGGAAGAAGACCACTAAACATCAAAACCAAAGTGATTTTTAAATTCGTCTACTTCAACACTGCACAAAGCAGCCAGGAAATCATAACCAATCACAAACATTCGCTTTCACTTTAGCCGTGTTGTTTACTTCCTAGGGTAAACTAACCAACCAACACATGTAGAAATGCACTACACCAAATTCCAATGTATGTAGTGTGGCGCTATACATTCAAGGTGAAACTTCTTGAAGGTTAGATTGTTCTCTTGACCGTAAGGTCAGACTCGTTCGTTGTAGAGAATTTCTTCCTAATTTTATGTGCGAGTGCTGTAAGAGTGCTGTTATAACAAATGTGATGGAACTGGAATTATTGTTATTATTATAGGTAAAGATGTACTTCTCTGTATCTACAACTCACTCTGAACGTATACTACGTCTGTCTCTCACTGAGATCCAATGCAAATGACATGTGACCCTCCCCCCCCCTCCTCCTGCTAGAGGCCTTGTGTCCTGGCATCCCCATCCCCCCATAGGTGACCCTCTCAAATGTATCCCACCCCCCCTTCTCTTTGTATAAAACCTGATAGCATACTGCATCAGGTTAGACCGTTCTTGAACCAACAGCGAGAGGGGTCTCCATGCTGCAATACAAGCCAACTGAAACCGACTCTGCCTCTGGTCTATTCTTTAACTTTAGCGTGCTATTATTATTCCATTAGATGGTCCTTCGATGCCGGTAGATATACATCTATCTGAAACAGCAAAAGAATATGAGCCAACGCTTCAAAAACTTTGAACGGAGACAGGTAAGCTTTTTAGCATCTTTCTGTGTACAGAGGTTGTGTGGGGGTGAGAGACAGAGCAATTTCATAAATATATAGCACTTAATTCAGCCTCAACTCTTTACATATCCAGCGCTAAGCGTAAAGTGCACAGGCATTGGCCAGTTTAAACCAGAAATTAACAACGTTATCGTTCCGGACGTTGTACTAGGGTCGTGACTGTAGCGCGTGTTCTAGGTTAAACACTGTGCCGCGCGGACTAGTAAACGTGATCGAGGCGTGTTTTACATACACAGTCTCGGACGTTTTTATCATTCGGCGTTTAGTAGACCTATGCATTTTTAAAAGCACTGTGTCGGCGCTGTTATTGGGAAGGCACGAGTGCGAGACGAACTGTGTCTTGGGAGCGGCATTGGCTCTGTTTGTAACGCTTTACAAATTGAGAAGTCTACCATTGTAAGCTTTCGGTTAAATAAACTGGGTACTGTACGGATATGAAAGAGGTCTCTCATCTGCTTAACCGGCCTCTGCACATAGAAAAAGTCCCGTTCGCTATAATTGACTTACTATTCATTATAAGGACCAGGAAGAGTCGGTTTCGGTTGGTTTGTTTCAGCGTGATATGTGTGTCTGTTCCGTGTTTCATGTTCGTTGTGTAAGCCTGTGTGCGTCCATCTGTGTTGTCTTTGTTCTTAAAGTGGCCAGGCTTGACTATCAGTAGTGATTCAAACAGCCCCATCTATCCTATTGTCTAAATTGATCTAACTTAGTCAGTTAGAAGGAGAGGAGTGAAGACTTTTAACAAAGCCTTCATCCTGGGTGTATATGTTTAAGATACATGGAAATAAGATGCCTTTACGGAAACACATACGTAAATGTATAGACACATTAGCTGGGCCCACAATATGTTGGAATGCCCCTTTTAAGTAAAATCAAATGAGCTCGCTGTTCAAGTGATCTGCCTGGTAGTCACACAAAGCCAGTGAATGTTGAGGAGGCAGACTTCTGCTTACTCTCTGTGTTCTGTGTTGCCTACATGTTGTAACCAGATTATTAACTTCTCTTGTCTTTGTTTCCCCACGAGTCAGACAACGCGTGTTCCGAGCGAACAACTGCGCAAGCGCTCTCTTGTCTGTGTTTCCACGCGAGTCAGACAACGCGTGTTCTGAGTGAACAACTGCGCAAGCGCGCGTGTGTGTACGTGTGTGTGTGTGTGTGTGTGTGGGCTGGCCAGCCGATGAATGAATGTACTTACACGACTCCCAGCCGATGGATGAATGACTTCAATGCCACTCTCTGACTGAGTGAGATTTTAGTGTGACATACTTTTGACCACTTTTGACTGTTTTGTTCATATGACTTTTGACTGCTTTGTTTATTGTCTGGTATATGACTTTTGACTGTTTTGTTTATTGTCTGGTATGATTTAAGTCTGACAATGCCTTGCTTTAACTTGTATTTACTTTTCAAAGGTGATAGCTTCCAAGCTATCATATAGGGGATTTGAAGGCTTGTTGTGACTTATCTGCTGACACTATTTTATGTTTTCTTTGTTTGTTCCACCTGTATTCCTTTTTATTTTATTTTGTCAGAGTCGTGTGCTATTTGTCTTTGTTTGTTTCAACCTTTATTTTTATTTACTCCAAGCCATGTGCCTTGACCCCTTAAGTAATCTTGCAGAATCCTTTTACCAAGCACCCCTCCCCCTCCCCCATATCACAGTCAAATGCAAATGTTTGAATGGCTCTAAAACCCCTCATACTGTTGTGGTTTCTCATGCGGACCCTGAGATCACACACAACACTTTAGGAGAAGACTACCCCTCCCCTGCCCATCTGCAGCCATCAACACACCCTATCTAACACCTCCCTGTGTCCCGGGTGTTTTTGGCTCCGGCTGAGGTCATGGACTGTCCAGCTCTCCTCAGAGATATACACTCAGCCTAAACAAAAGGACTCTTGACAACCCTGTGACCACAAAGGAAACCTGAACTCATCAACTGGCCATCCACGTGCTTGGTGTTTCAGCACCTGATTCAGCACGTCTTGCCATGATAGAGACTACCCACCCAGAAAACATGGCAGAAGGACTCTGCATGTGGGCTCTGTGTGCTCACAAGATAACTACTGATGGAACTGCAAAATAGATATTCCACTGTTAAATTGTATCATCCCTATCTGTAACATATTTCGATGTGTCCTGCCCTGATTGGCTGTTGCCTGGTTATTATTGTGTGAGCATATATATGCTCAATTGGGGGACTGATGGAACTGGAATTATTGTTATTATTATAGGTAAAGATGTACTTCTCTGTATCTACAACTCACTCTGAACGTATACTACGTCTGTCTCTCACTGAGATCCAATGCAAATGACATGTGACCCTCCCCCCCCCTCCTCCTGCTAGAGGCCTTGTGTCCTGGCATCCCCATCCCCCCATAGGTGACCCTCTCAAATGTATCCCACCCCCCCTTCTCTTTGTATAAAACCTGATAGCATACTGCATCAGGTTAGACCGTTCTTGAACCAACAGCGAGAGGGGTCTCCATGCTGCAATACAAGCCAACTGAAACCGACTCTGCCTCTGGTCTATTCTTTAACTTTAGCGTGCTATTATTATTCCATTAAATGTTATGTAACTTCTTAGTTATTTAATTATTCTGGTTTTCAAAAGTTTATTTGCGTTTTTGATTGTTTGATTTTGATCAGATTACAGTGGGCCCCACAATCACACACAGCTACACTATATGGACAAAAGTATTTGGGCTAGGCCCCTTATCTCCAGTGAAAGGCAATCTAAATGCTTTAGCATACCAACACATTTTGGACAATGCTATGCTTCCAACTTTGTGGCAACAGTTTGGGGAAGGCCATTTTCTATTCCAACATGTCTGCTACCCAGTGCACAAAGCAAGGAGCATGAAGACATTGTTTGATGAGTTTGGTGTGGAAGAACTTGACTGGCCCGCACAGAGTCCTGACCACAACCCCATCAAGCACCTTTAGGATGAACTGGAACGGAGATTGAGAGCCAGGCCTTCTCGTCTAACATCAGTGCCTCACCTCATTAATACTCAGAATGTATGGGCACCAATTCCCACAGAAACACTCCAAAATCTTGTGGAAAGCTTTCCAAGAAGAGTGGAAGCTGTTTTAGCTGCAAAAGGGGGACGGACTCCATATTCAAGTACATATTTGAATACAATATCATTACAGTGCCTGTTGGCAGTCCTAACAGTTTTGTCTATATAGTGTGTGTTTCAAGGTAAAGTACATTTTAGCATTGTGCATCCACTCTGTGTAATTAGCCATTATTAAAGGTTGGACAGGATTGCTGATGTCAGACCTTTGCTGTTATGTTGTTGTGTGAAGCTTAGTTTGATAACTAATGTAACAACTTTCTAGGTTTATAGGTAGGCTATGTGATCAGCATCACTTAATATTGATTTGATACAACCAGCATGGGCGTGTCTTTCTTAAAGCCCCATTACACATTTTGCTCCCCCTGAAGTGGCAAATTTGGGTTTGGAGACCCCCTAATGGACAGTGTACATGTGTATTTGCTGACAAGCTGAAAGAAATGGAAACGGCAAATACAAAACCAGAAGCCAAAGAAGCATGTGGACAGACAAGGTGGAGTTATCACCATCACAAGATTTTAAAAGAATATAACTATATGAGGCATAGTTTTATAAGCAAAACTATGTGGCATAGTTTTATTTATTGTGGCATTGGAGATTAACGCTAAAGGCCAATTTATGGTTTTCCATTTACGGAGAAAAGCAGACACGCAGAGCCTTCCCTATCGTGGCAAACCCTTTGAAAATATCCGTCGAAATGACCGAGAGCCCACGGAGACCCTTGTGGGTAGTAGCATGCTGACAGTAGATAGATAGCTCAGACACCTCGCTAATCCGTTCAGACGTATTTTTCAGTTTTTAGTATTTTTCACAGGGTTTTTACATTGCACAATGTCTATTTCTCCGTAACTTTAAAAAAATCTAAGCGAAAAAAAAGTCAAACAAACAACTTTTATGTACAAATACGACTATCTACTGAGTTTGGTCCGCAATCCTTTTTTTTTAATTGCTGTGCAACACCCACAGTCAGAGAACCAAAATGTAAATGATTCCGTCAAAGCAACTGTGTGACCACACAGTAACTGAGTCGTAGAAGTATATTCCGGCCCTAACGTAACCAAAGAATAAAGCCCAATTTATGTTTGTCCGTTTATGCAGACACGAGAGCTTATTCTCCACCCATTGTGCCTAGACTTGTGTTTAAACATAGAATGCACACAATGTAATTCCTTTCAATAGTATAACTTATGTTGTAGCATTACAGTGGTTTTAATATCTTGTTTTTATGGATATCCTTGTGGTTATACTGATTGTTAATTTTCTATACACACTGGTGATTATACTGATGGTTAATAATACACACACAGGTTACTACACATTGGTTTTTCATTAACATATTTTCCTAAGCACTAGCCTGAGATAGGACTGAGGTAAATGACCAATGACCTTGGGCATCTGGAAAAACTACAAATCTCTGTGAGACAGAGATGACACCAATAAGGTGACCGGCTACGTCGCATTCTTTCATAAATAACATTGGCAGGGATGTTTATGATGAAGACTAGCGAGTTGACAACTTTCCTAACACATATAAACATTATCAAGCCAGCTAATAAGTTATTAATGACTAGTCCAACTGAAAAAAGGCCAGCTCAGCATCCGACTCGCATCCCTTTTTTACTTTTAGCACTTGCCATGAGTAAAATGATGTCCAGGCGAGCCCTTCCGGAAGCCATAGAGAATGCATTGAGAGCTCTGTTTTGTGAAAAAAATGGATTTAACATGGGAATCAATAAGAGAGGTCTGGGGCGATTTTCATTTCGACCCAAATCGCCCAGAAGGGGCGGGCCATTTGAAGCACGACTTTTGCCTGACAGCTTGGCTGTTACCTGATTGGACAATGACATTCAAAGGCAGATCAGACGGTATAGTGGTAGAATCCGACAGAAAAAAATATATAACATTTACATACAGTCATTTAGCAGACACTTTTATCCAAAGCGACTTACAAGGAAATTGCATTTACACCAGAATTTTTATTTATTTTCTTCCCTTTCCCATAGGCAGTGCGTCGCCCCAATTGCCCTTATGGACAAGCCGCCCCTGCAGAGAACACTGCACTAGCTTCCCCAAAGTTTCAAAGTTACAATACCAGGCGTGCTGTGGCAGTGGCACAGAAGCCATTTTCCGTATTACAAGTCAGTCTACCACCAAAATGATTTGAAGCTGTTGTTTTTAGGTAAAATTGTAACATAATGTCGCCTTAACACTACAGCGCATAGCAAAGACCAGAGCAAACATAGAAGTGACATTCGGGGAAAAAGTAAGCTATGATCTTAATTAAAAAAAATGTAGAGGCAGTTCATTGTCTAATTTTGGTACAAGTCTTGCATGTTCATGTGTCAAAATCGTTCTTTATTTATAATTTCCATAGGATATGACTCATCTGCATCACGCCCCCTCCAATGAGATCGCACTCCATCAGGAATGTGGTGAGGTATAATATGCGCAGTCAGAGAAACAGATGCCTGGAGAGTGTGACTCAGCTGCAGCAGGTGGATAACTTGAGTGCGGTCACATGCGGTTTTATTACTGATGACATGATATCTGTTGTTGCATTTTCGTAGGACCCACTGTAGAGGCTCCCCCATTTGTTCGATGTGTTTCTCAATGCTTTTGCCCCGTAACAGATCACCCCACGTAAAGACCACAATGGTATGGTGCCAGGTACTGTCACCTAAGAGGTCTACGTGTTCTTCCACAGCACGTCTGTCTTTCTTCTTAAATGAATCAACAGGAATGATCAACAAGTAGGTCCGCAAGCCATAAGAAGTGAGGCGAGCACTACGCAAAATCTCCTGTTTCACTTGCTCAGATTTGGCAAGACCCACGAGACTCCAACCAGGAGTGTCTACAATACCCAAGCGGTGCTTGTCTACAAAACCGAGTACTTTTTCCGCCATTGTTGTTTTTTTCCACGTTTCGAATTCCTCTCTTCCAAGGATGGTGTTTCCCGTTGAACTCTTACCGGACTTTCTTCTTCCCAAAAGCACCATAAAGTAAATTGGACCGGGGTGATGTCCAGCTAAGGAACAAATGAGAAACGCCACAATAGTAGTTATATATAAAATAAACATTTCCTTTACTTGTTCGAATTTCCATTGATTTTACTCAGTGACAGCATATCCATTCATGTAAACATTGTACGGAGAGGTTCAAAAGACCTATACACAGACTTTTCATGTCCCCATAAGAAGTTGGTCTTTAAACTTACCTAGAGTAGCCATTTTGAGGTTACGGTCTTGATTGATGATAAGTTAAAGTATGAGTTCATAGGAGACCATACATGTTGTTCAGACGGGACCATGGGAAGTGCGCACCAACCCAGTCCCTCTGACTGCATGAGTAACCAAAAGGAAGTGAACTAGGCTTTATCTAGGAGACTCCCTGATAAAGTAATAGGTCTGTGTAATTGTGTTGTGACCTTACGAACTGTTGACGAATAGCGATAACTCGATTCCTAAGAAACTGAAGCTGTGTTTATATAGAAGGGTGGAGGTCACAGTTCAGCTTTTAACTATACAATCTGAGGCTTTCACAATGAAGTGCAGGAAATAACCGGCCTGTGTCTGACATTTATAACCCTGAGCTAGATCAAAGTCAAAGACGTGTTGGCTGTCCAATGTTTAATGAGGAAGACAAACATGTTTATATGTATAAGTTTTATTTAATATTTTTGACTGCAACTGTTAAAAAGTGTGTGACTTATATCACATTATCAGCTGTAAGCATAAATACCCATTCTTTTTAAAAACCATTTAAATTAACTGAAAACAGTAGAGGGTCATTTTCAGCACCACTGTATAGTACATTCTCTATATTGCATCATATATAAAAATATACAGATAGTGTTTTTTTTTTCTCCAAACATTCTTTCCATGTTGTTCAATGGCATGAAATCAAGGACAACCCAGTCCATACTGTCAAGACTATTATTATTATTATTAATATTATTATTGTTTGGAAGTGGATTGTCCTTTCCTTCACAGCATTTCAAAAAAAGATCAGTAGCAGCCACACTGACAAGAAAATGAAAAACAAAAAGAATAACACTTTACAAGGTGTCTTCCAAGCATCCACCTGACTCTGTACCATGTGACCTGTTCCCTCTTGCCCTCAAGAGAGGATATGGAGCAGCGGTGGACAAAATAGGAGCAAAAAAGAGGAGTGGTGGGTCGTCCGGACATTATGCACATATACAAGTGTACATAATAAAAGCAGATATGGTAGTGAGGAGGAAAGGAGGATAAATACAGGAGTGTATACAAGAGAAAAACTGTCAGTCATTTTGTAACACCTGGAGAGGAAGTCTATTGCTCAGAGGGCGCAATCTTTTCCTACTTCCATTCAGGAGCTTGGTAACAGTTCCATCTTCCAGCAGTGGAGAAGAGTAGAGGGGGTACAAACACTTTAAAAAAAAATCAACAACCAAAAAAAAAGATTCAAAAACAAAAAAATAAAACTTCAAAGTGAAAGTCTTTAATATTGAGGCGATCTCGAACAAGAACAAGGCGCAGTCGGGATGAGAGTGCTGTTGCAGTGCATAGAGGGGGGGGCTCTGAGAAGGAGCCTCCTGGGGGGTTACTGCCTGAAGATGACCCCGTGTGCTTCCCTCAAACAACACACACACACACACACACACACACTTTCACTCTCTTCAACACACACACAAACACACACACACACACTTTCAACCTCTTCATCACACACACACACACACACACAAGCACATTAGCATGCACACACACACACACACACAAATTCAACAGGCCACCAACAGCCTCCTCTCGTTACGCTGCTCCCAAAAAAAGCTGGGAGAGAGAGAGCAGGAAACCCGAGAGAAGGGAGTAGATGCAGGTTCTTTTTCTTCCTCCAGGTAGCCAGCAGAGGGAGCTCCAACATTCTCTGCAGGGGTGGACATGGCCTCTTGAGTGTGTGTATGTGAGTGTGCGCATGTGTGTTTCTACACGTGATCCTGTGTTTTACGTGATCCTGTTTTTGCTGTTTGTGTGATTTTGCGTGAATGTGTGTGTGTGTGTGTGTGTGTGTGTGTGTGTGTGTGATGTGATGTGCCCCAAGGGGCTAGGGTCCTGTGCTCCCACTGCTGCTGTCGTCTCAGCACCTCCTGTGAGCCCCTTTAGTTGCGAGAGGACGAGGCCAGCTCGTAGAACAGCACGTAGCCATCACTGCTGCGTACTTGGCTGGAGGACATTGGCGTTACTCTGTAAGAGAACAGATAGAGAGAGGGAAATAGCTGGTGTAAGAAAATACATCTCAGATAATGTCAACAGTATCACACTGCCTGCCCATTGTCATTATACTAAAAGACAAACTTAGAAACGAATAACTCCAAGCAACAACCTTTAATCAGCTTTAAAACCGTTCTTTGTAGAAGAAAAATTGATTGGCTGGCCGAATCACAGCAATGCTGAAATATGTGTATTATGTTGGACTGCTATCTACATGAAATCTCCCTGGACTATGTCCTAATACATAAAACACAGCGCATCGTGAGGCACCATTGGTTTGAAGTGAATGGGCACTGTGGAGCGGCAGTAGGCGGCACAGATGGCTGAGAGAATGGTGGAGGCTTCGGGGAGGTGGTGAGTGGGAGAGAGGTGAGAGCAGAGAAGAAGAGTAAGCGAGAGAGAGAGGCACCAAACTTCAAAGAACGATAATGACATGGAATGGCATGGCATAAGTAGCCATGGGATCTGGGAAACCAATGCTTTTAGGAATTTGTTTGAATCCACTCTGATGCATCCCGCAGGTCGAAACATGTCGCCTCATAGGTTATCACGATCAAATCCTCAGTGCCATAAATTATTCATTTGTGGCTTTTCCTTCTTTGTGTAAGAACACAGCTACGTGAGAAGAGTGCATGAGTGAGCAAAAGACAGAAGAGATCTGAAGTGTGCCGCATGCAAGCACACAAATGTTGCAAAGTGCATACAGCACACGGCCACACTAACCAATGTCTTCTCTTCAGCTTAAATTAAGAGCATGTTTATTATTGGAATTGCAAATAATTAAAGAATATACTGTGCACATTCTAACTTGGTAGGCTGCATCTGAAGGTGAAAGGTAATTCAAAACAGTTTTTGCAAACAATGTTCTCCATTACTTTATGACAAAGTAATGTCAAGTTATTTTAATTGTCAAGTGCTACAAATTCAAATAGAGAAGGAGTGCTTAAGAATTTTCCATCTCAGACCGAGAGGTAGAGGTCAGTACCTGGAGTCGTTGAACGTGTACCACTCTCCTGACGAGGGGTTCCGACAGTAGGCTGTGTAGTGGCCTCCCATGGTGGTGCCTGAATGATTAGACACTGCATACAGGTTGTAAACTGCATCAACTGAGGAGAAGAGGACAGGAGAGACAAAGAGAGACATGGGTTAAAAATAAGGATGATATTAATTAAGACATCTATGTTTTTTAGGTCCTTTTTAATTGGGGATAGGACTCACCACTGCTTCCAGAGGCAAACTCTCTAAGGTCCAGGTCCTTGAGTGGGAAGTTTACAAAAGTGGATAGTTTGCTGGTTCTAGCCCTGCCTTCAGAAAAACGCTTCAGATCTGGAGGAGGGGAACCGGTCAAGGCAAATACACATCCACTACAGAACACCCCGAAGCAAACGTGGAGAAAATCTCACCAGACAATTTACAGACCAGGTTACCTTCTCACAATGTAGGCAATGATGAAGAGTGTTCAGCATCTATTTTTAAGCACAATATCTATCCATATTCAGAAAGGATACGTAACACTAAGATTTTTGGAAACTTCTGTACAGTGAACTTCTTTGTGCATCTTCGCCTTGCCTTACACCTGTAGCAGGTCTAGAAGTATAACAATACGAGGAAGAGAAAAACATAAGTTAGTCTAGTAGAGTTCAAAATATTATAACAAACCAGCTCCAGTGAGTAATTGAAATGAACAAGCAACCTCCATGAGTGATAACAGGGTAGCAGCACTGAGATATTGTACTGTATGCAACACTTGAATTTACAGAGCTAGTAAGTAAAGTAAGTTGACATGTTGCTAGGCAACACACAACACTGCTGTTGGCATCCTATGTGGGTGGAGGGCAAATACAATCAAAATCTATTGTCTCAGGCGACTATTTTGGTTATTTAAATAGCCTTGTTTACACAACTACAGTAAGAAAGCAACGTTCCCTCTTACTTATTAAGCACACATGGAGTTCCATATTACAGTATTAACAGTGATGATGACAGGACTAGAACAAAGACTTACAGGCTTCTCATCCCCGTCCAACACGTCTTCCTTCGTGAAGAGCCTCATGCAGTCCATCAGACTCACCTCTCCATAGCCCTTCTGGACAGAAACACAGGCACATATAGACACACATAAAGCGCACACATAGACAAGCAACAAACGAGTGCACAAACACACCCACAAACAAACATAGAGTCCACATATAAACACAACCACAGGAGAGAGTCTGATTAGTTTTTTTTTCACAGCCAACATTTCAGTACTGAAGTCACAACACTCACAGCATGTGAACCCACAGTGGTGGGGGTGCGGTGGGGTGGGGGTGCGGGGTGTGTTTGTGTGTGTGTGTGTGTTTGCCTGTAGGCAGATGCACTGACCTTGGAGATGGGTAAGGAGAGGTCCCAGAAAGGGTCGAACACCGTTGAACAGTAGCCACAATCAGTGCATGTCAATGAGCTCTTCAGCTGGCCCACAAACACATCTGCCAAGAAGGTGAATAAGCTCCTTAGAATCATTACACACTCACACAGAGCCCTCAGGGCAGTATCATACACATAGAGTAGAGGGAAAGAAAAAACAACTAACCTACGATTTTGCTGTCCTCTCTGTCAAGGTACTTACTCCACATCTTCTTACCTTTCTCTTCATCACTGTAGAGAAGGAATGCACCAAAGAATGTCAGGACACACACACTCACACAAACACAAATGCACAAATACATGGAAAGCCACACACACACACACTTGGAAAGCCACACACATACGCTGACACACATGGATAGTCACACGTGCCACTTTAAAGTTCAGTGGGCGCCTTTGACCTGTACCAGAGTAAACATGAACTGGGTCAGAGCTCAGTACAATGACTGGACAGCAGGTTAATGAGCACTCACGCGTACACACACACACACACACACACACACACACACACACACACACACACACACACACACACACACACACACACACACACACACACACACACAGACACACACACACACACACACACACACACACACACACACACACACACACACACACAGGTTAATGAGCACAGATGGAGGCAGAATGGCAGGGACACTCACCGCAAATGGTCAAAGTCCTCTGTGCTTCCCCGCGGCCGCACTGTCACCCTGTTCACCTCGTTGTGCAGCCCGTCCAGCAAGAAGCGCAGAAACTCCTGAGCGTCCTGCTGACTAAGATCAGACCGACACAAACAATGTTAACATTTTGGGAGGCAGAGGGATTGTGTCTTTTATTCAAGTAAAGGCAGAGTGAATATTTGGTCAGACCACTTGTTAATTGGTACAGGTTAACTTCAAACAATAATGATTCATACAGGGAATTAATCTGCTGCTTCAAAACCTGACTTAGCCAAGCATACGTCAAGTATTTCTGAATGTTTCTTAAGGTTATGACAGATATGCATTTCTCTACATACAATAATGGTTTGACCTTCAAGTACCAGTCAACTTACTTGTAGCCCACAAATCGGGGCGCGTATCTCTGAATCTGAGTTTTGAACTCAGAGGGGCTGACTGCCTCGCTACCTGAGGACGTCCACAGAGTCTGGATGAGCTTGGCAAATTCTGGGAAGGAGACAAGACAAGTCCAACAGTCAGAGAGTGAAAACACGTCACACACATACACGCACACGCACACACACACACGTGGCCGTGGATACTTCTGTGTGTTTTCAGGGTGATGTTTAAGGAAATGTGGTGCCTCACCCTCCATGAGAGCAGTGTTTGTGCGGTTGTTATTGTTGAGGTCTCTGCGGTAGGAGTTTTGCAGACAGTAGTCGCGCAGGTTCTGAGTGTTACTAAGACACTGAAGGATGGAGTTCATAAAGCACTGGAAAAAGATGGGGAGACAGAGGTTAGCATGGCCGATCTCAGGCTATAGCTAAAGGCCTTAGCAACCTGCTACTGATTCTGCCTTTCTATCAATACAAAAACGTGAGCTTGGGCCTGAATTTGGATAAACTGGGCTCTCCTGACTCGGTTACTGAGTAATGATTTATTTTTGGATCCTCCTCAGCCTGTTGCCTGGCAAAGCCACCCCCAGCCAAACACTTCCTGAGCAGGGAGATCGCATGACAAATAATCTTTGCATATGAAAATAGCTGATGGAATGCGTCACATGATATCACAACACTTCACTGCTGCTGATTTCACTAACAGCCAGGGAAAATGGGATTCAGTGCAGGCTTGTGCACTTGTAGCAGACTGGAAGGTACAACTAGCTTTCTACTAAAGCCTGCTGTAACTACAGTAGACGTATTGGAAAATCATTTTTATGTATCTAAATGGAATGTAAATACATTTGTCTACTTACTGTATTCCCCAGATTGCGGAGCCCTACCAGGCCCTGGGCACTCTTGGAGTTCTGGTATGAAAAAAGAAAAAACAGAACAGTAAGTTTTGGCCAAACAGAACTACATTTATGATCGTCTACAAATCATCAATCAGTGTATTCATAAAGTCTGGCGAATACATAACAAAATAGCAAAAATTATTTATGAAATGAGGTCCACTGATAGCATGATATGGCTACAAGGATTTGTAGGACCAAGCACTTTACCAGTGGTGACCAGAACTACACACCTCTATTACCCAAATGAGAGACTGTACAGACCGAAACAATGATTTAACTATATATTCTGCCTGACTAAAAACATATATAACGACATAACATATGCTAAACAGGCTGAAACCTGCCATTAAAAGCACCAATGCTGGCTGTAATGGCACCATCCTGGGCTATGTTTACTTCAGATTTAATTCACAGAACCCAGCCGACCATTACAATGCCAGGCTCTCCTGCCTTAAAATACTGTGAAATGGTTCCTGGGAGAATGGTACAGCGCTCTGTCAGACGAGCCTGACACCCGACACCGTGTTGTTTTTCTTGGGTAATGTGCTGCTGCGTGTTGAAGAGTCAGGGCGGAGGAAATGTGATCCAGCTCGCCACTGGTACTATAACAGTGATGTGACCCTGGCACTCCGCAGTAACCCTCACCTGGCTGCTGACTGCTCCCCAGAGGCAGCACCTGGGACAGGTACAAATGGTCCCGAGGACTGGCGGTCCTCAGGGGGAACAGAGAGATGAGGTGATGGGTGCGCCCTTTTCCAGCTTATCGAGTTATGTGAACAGAGCTGGGAATGGCTGTGGTATTTTCACATTGTGTAAAAATACTCACCATCTGTCCTTGTGCAGAAAATAAATGTCTCCATGGAGAAAAGAAACCAGTTTAATTAACTAAGGATTACCTAAAGCCATCTTTCTCCCTGCGTTCCATGGTGAAATGAGCAAAATGGTTGGACGAAAGCTGGCTGAACACAGAATGGTCAGTGCTTGTCACCTGCAGTCCTTCTTAATGTTATGCTGCATTTGCTATGAGGCTCTGTGCACGCGTGTGTCATCTGCACGTCTGCTGGAGGCCTGCTTGTCATCTACCGTGATTTAAAAAAACAGGATGGCCATAAGAATCTGTTCTACTCTGCAGAGTAATATCATCAGTGCCCAAAATAGAAGCCTTCCTTTCGCACCCACCACTTGGCTGAGATGATAGCCTCACGGACGTCACGGATGCCACATCAGTGACAAGAAAAGCTACTCAGCCAGCTCCATTTCTGAGAGCCCTTAAACCAAATCAACACGTTCTCACACCGACACAAGTACTATACCAGAAATGGAATAAGGTTGTAACAATATTGTAACAGTAAAACACTGTACAAAGCATATTAGCATACAAATGGCAGGCAGGTTATAAGGTAGTCATGGCAAGTGAAGGTAAACACAATCATGTGATTATGACTGTAATCTCTTGAAGGAGTGTTCATAGATCTGGAGTCAGGGGCGCAGCTCTGAGAGAGACTGTTCACGAGCAGGCAGCTTGTGGAGTCTGCTAATGTGCGTCTGTGACTGACAAGCTACAACAAACTGTAGGCGGGTACCAATTATTAATTACAACAGAGCCCCATGTCAGCTAGCTGGCAGTGCTTGTTTCTGATGGTCTCAAAAACCTGTCAAATCCTTTGCGCACTCTACTCCAATGTTGAGTTGAGTTGAGATGCATTAGCATAGCAAGTCACAACTTAGCTGTTCAACCCCCCACCTCACTCTGATCAGTTAGTATGCCATATTAATCCTCATTTACATAATGGTAATATGTTTTTCTGCCTATAATATTATACTGTTACAGTAGATACTTACAATCATATTACAAAACAAATAATAATGATGGTTGTGAAATTATCAAACCAAAATTGCCCCCAGTCAGAGCGCTTTCTACAATAAGCTTAAAGAAGCTTAAGGAAGCGTAAAGAGTGTTGGGAGATAAATAAATAAGTCATCATATGAATATGAGTTTACACTGATGTTGATAAGACTTGATATTTTAATGGCTTCTGAGCAAAAGCATACCTCTGTGACTCTAGAACTAAGAAGGAAATGACATACTATTGTGTACTTTTAGGCACTTCTGAGAGAACATTTATTTTACATTTAGGGGAGGAGAGACTGTAAATAATGAAAGACAATGCTTAGACCAAGGGCTTTTTGTTGAGACTTAATTAGAGCAGTAGCGTGGCAGCTCTGTAATCCCCTAGCCACACTCACTTTCTCTTGCTCTCCCTCTCTCCCTCACAGCCGGAAGTGGGTCACAGCGTTTGAGTCCCCAGTGAGAGTAGGTGAGGAGAGACTAATCCTGCTTTTATAACTGGCTCCCTGAGAGTAAGATGCGGAGCGCAACTCCAGCCTTGATCAAAGGTAACTACCAGATTAAGCGCAGCAACAATTGCTGACCCTTCATGTGGGCTAAACACTTTGACCCATTTTGTGGTGTGCTTTCGTATCCACATGCATGGTCCTCTAATCATGAGTTAACCATGGACAACCAAACCACATGAATGGTGTTCAGACATAAGTTAATACGGAAAATGACGTGTTTTCATATCAGTCTAGAGCTGGTCTGGAGAGACCCATCCTGTCATTACCTGGTAACATCACATGGTGTTCAGACATAAGTTAATACGGAAAATGACGTGTTTTCATATCAGTCTAGAGCTGGTCTGGAGAGACCCATCCTGTCATTACCTGGTAACATCTATCTATAAATCCAGAAATCTCTGTGTGTCAGTCAGTCAGTCTGTCTAGGGCGTATCTCCCTGACGGTAGTTACGTTAGTTATGAGATTTCGCATGTAGCTTACACATGTCATGAACCTGTGCATCCTTGATTTTGAAGATTTTTGAATTCATAGTTCGCGAGATATTTGTATTTTATCGTTTCCCGTAGGCACCAGGGACACGGGAAGTTATTCACTGTTGAGGGGGCTGAGAAACGTTCTGATGACGTCATAATGCGAAAGGTCAAACCAGAAATCTCTGTGTGTCAGTCAGTCGGTGTGTCAGTCTAGGGCGTATCTCCCTGACGTTAATTACGTTAGTTATGAGATTTCGCATGTAGCTTACGCATGTCATGAACCTGTTCATCCTTGATTTTGAAGTTTTTTGAATTCATAGTTTGCGAGATATTTGTATTGTATCGTTTCCCGTAGGCACTATGGGTTATCGTTTCCCGTAGGCACTATGGGTAGTGAGGCATTATGGGTAGTGTAGTAATTCAGAGAAAGAGGTGAAATGCATTTGTGGAGGGCGCCGTCCAGGGTTTGTCGCGTAAAATTGCCTATACAACGCAAGAGTGGAGTCCTACACCGCTACAAATGGTAGCTTATATTGATAAGCCTCGGCGGCTTTCAGATTGTCCATTGCTTTCCCATCTGTTGCTATGGAGTCCACGAAATACGCGCAAATCTCGCTGTAAGTTACGTCGTCATGTTATCATCCCAGTCCTGCACTGAATTCGGGTGGGGGATAGTAACGCCATCTCCAGTCAGAGTATTTAAACTGTGTTCCCATTGTAAGGACATTATTACCTTACGATCTGTCTGAGAGTGGGCTATCAAAGCTAGCATCATCGAAGTCATAGTACAGTACATACATTCAATAAAATTAACCTATACATTTGAGTCCAACTGCATGACCATTCTTACCCTACACTTACCCTTACAATATAGAAGTGATCCTATTTCAACCATAACGTCATTTTAAATAATTTCTTTATGACATTTAGTTTATAGTTTAGACAGCAACTTTCACATCTATATTCAACTGCATCCACTACATAATCTCAAACTTTAATTGTTGGTATATCTCCAAAAAGGCTATACAACATTAAAACATTTCTTAATGAAAAGGAAACATGCATCACAATACTTCAGTGTAACCTGTACCAATGTGGAGTGCAAATATGTCTTGCTATTACACTACCCAACAGCTACACCTACGTCTGCTAACACTACAGAATGCATAATTCCTACGGGCACTGCACTAGTCACATTAATATGAGGTGGGTTTTGTTTGGGAACATCAGATATGAAGCTCTTCTTGGCATAGGTACAGTAGAAGCAGGGAGGACCGAGTTAGCCTTATCCTGCTATGATGTGCAAGGTGTCCGGCTCCACCTTGCTCTGTGGAATGCAGAATAATAATTAGCTGGCACAAGACTTAAAAGGGTGCCGGAGAACACTCAGTTCTGACCTTCCTCTCTTTGTCAGCGGCTCGTAAACAACTCGGAGCCCAACGGTGGAGGCTGTGGCCCCCGCTGCTGATGACGCCTCTCCAGCCTCACACTCACACGGGAGCTGTCAAACCACCATCACACCCAGCTGGCATAGGTAGGACACAAGCGGTGGGATAGAGCAACAGGAGACCAGACAGATCTCCGAAAACAAGGACCAATCACCTCCAGATACTCCTTCAAGGTATTTCACTAAATAACACAGTTCTTTTAGCCTGAGCCTGTGTGCGTGAGCATTAGGTTCGACATGTAGGTAGGAGCAAGCTGGCCCAGGGTGGCTGAATGTGGGTGTGAGATCCATAATATGGCCTTGCATATGACAAGTTCTATTTGAATTTGCACAAAGTTTCAAGTTTAAGACAATAACATTTATGGCTCCTAGAAACCATAGCATTATCACACATGGACCCTGATCACAGAGCACTCTCCTCCTCCAGCATGCAAACCATATGCCTTGCCACAAAGCCCAGCCGCGTCCCTCTGAACAGTGGGAGGTGGAGGAAGCAGCCCATCTCCAGCCTCCATCAGCATTTCCACAGCTGGGCTGCTCTTATTATGTAACGCAGAGAGACAGCTGTGCGGCTCTTTACACAGCGTGCGGCTAATGCCCGCAGCCTTTCATCTCTCTCTCTTCATTATCACAGCCAGCATCATCTGCCCAAGGGGGCTCTGGGGCACTAGATGAAGGCCTATTATAACCCACACACATCAAAACAGTTAGGCCTGCATGGCTCCCTAATGGCAAAATTACACTGCTCTGTTATATTACCTGTGCTGAAACACTCACTGTAGGCTTTGGCAGTGTTACTAGTTAGCCAATAAATCATTGCTGATGACCCTATCATGTTTAGGCTCCATTCACTTACAAACAGTCCACCTGTGAGCCCTTAAAAGCCCATGTAAATATTACACTTGCATTTCTATAATATTAAAGACTAGAGAAGGACACAAGCTGTATTAACATAGTTATATAAAATACAAAGCAAGAGTGTGAGGCGCAAGTGCAATTACAGAGAGTGAAATTAATGTATGATTATATAACTGCAAGTGACCCAACAGTGAGCTGATCCTTTACGCGGCTTAACGGGAGTGTAGCCTACTGATCTGTGATTCCGAGTGTGTCACCATCATTGGAAAAGCGGATCGTGGTGCTCAACATGTATTTTTCAATAGACGAACGGAATATTTTAAGCACAGAGTCACATTTTGTCAATTGCGGAACTCTTACGTTTGCATTGTACTGCTCACCAAAACAATGTGTACATACAGACTAAGGTGAGTTTCTTACCTTAGCTTGATTAATGAGAAGCCCCACAAAAGTGGACACTAACACCGAACCGGACACGGCAGAGCCTTTTCGCCGCATGTCTTGCTTCAAGAACGGGAAAGCGTTTGCCGGCGGATCCTCGGGGATGGTTACCGTGTATGACTGTCGCATGCTGAGAACGATGGCAAAGATGTGCGCTCCACGTGAGAAATAAACGCTGCTTACGTACTATGACACGAACTATTTACTGTAGCCTAATTATTTTGGGTTGTCTCGAAATTTCAAGAAATAAATCGATGAGCATGTACTACGGCTGCTTTTGAACAGCAACAACGTTTCAAAGATCGAGAAAACACACAGTGTGATTTTACACATTACAAAAACATAAGAGGTGTATATAAATCTACATGTATTTACTCTAAATTCGGATTCAAAAGCTTAAACAAATGCAGTAAAATAGTAGATCCCCCTTTGGACGTCAAGTTCAGCAGGCGCACAGCCTCAGCGGCATTCGCGAATCTGACCTCAAATCCTCATAGACGCAAATCTGTTCACGTCTTTTTACTCCGTTTAGCTCACGCCCACATTAGCTTAGTAAAGACGTCAGGCGCTGCCTACATGCTTTTCCAACGTCAATGTTACACGAATCTACCTTTTTTTTCATGAAGGAATAAACGTACACTGCATTTGTCTTATATTTCCGGTGATCGACACGATACAGAGTAACATATCCAACCTAATATTCCTAGACAGAACAGGGTTCATCCCAGAATCAACTGAATTCGTTGCTTTAGATGATGATGCCATTTAAGAAAAAAAGAAGAAAAAGTGCCTCTTAAGAAAATGAAACGCTTAGTGTGCATTGTTAATGCCTTTCTTTCAGCACATATTTGGTAGAGCACAGAAATATCCCTCGAAAGAGAGGCTAAATTTAGACTCTATTGTAGTACACTGGTGAGAAATGAAAAGTGGGCCACTGTGCCTAATCTGGTAGTCTGGACAAAGCCCTCAGGTAAACCAAGCAGCTCTTTTCCTGGCAACAGCTACTGTACACACTTGAAAAGTAGAGTAGCTTTAGCACGTTTTAGTAATTGAGACATAATTAGAGATTGCACGTCAGTTCAGCAACACAACTCTGACCTCATTCAATTAGCGGCTGCTTATAACCACCAGGTGAGCTGAGGTAACTAGAATGTTCCAACCAGGTGATATGTTTTCAGGAAGCAGACCAGTCAAGCTGCCAAATATTTCTCAACAAAGGCAGTTAGCTCCATGGTCATTCAGCCATAGATTCTTGGATTAAGCATTCAACACAGAATCCTGTCTGAGAGTGCTACATGTAATTATGTATAGGCCTACCTGTTACATCGCAGTTATCCCACAGGAATAACATTTCAGCTCATTTTAGTCAGTGGGTCAGATGTAGGGACTCATATAGAACAAAGTGATTGTTGTCTGACATACATGGGTCTCCACTTATACAATTTATTCAGGTGCCTACAGGACTAGGACATCTACAAATGAATTGCTCTGGCCATCATGGGAAATCTTCAATCAAAAGCGCAGGTAATTGGATGTCTTGTCCTGCACATAACAATGACAAGGCGTTCCTATTTTCATCCCGCCTGGTGGACAGGTTATTACATTTTGACCAGTTGAAGCTAGACTCCCCTGGTCATTCTTCACTTTCCCTTTATCTTTCTGGCTACACTGCCGTGATGGGAAGTCTTATATGATTTTTTTGCTGATGCTCATCAATTAAGTCTGTTCTTAATAACATAGGATAAATGTAAGGAACACTTTTTAAAATGTCAGTAGCTTCTCATTTTGAAGTCTTCCTCATGCCTCAACAATCAAGGCTGCTGGATGTAATGCTAATTTTGTTCTCTATATCCTTTGAGAAGAAAGCAAAGAATAAGGAGGCTAACTTTAGCTTAATACAGCACAGAGTATACATTAAACTGCATCCTAGATACACAACTCAGTTGGCCTGATTGAATTTGTTTTGTTGATTTGTTTACCAGCTTCTTCTGCAGTGTTTGCATTTTGCTCCTACCTGATTACCCAAGAATCTGTTTTCAAGTGTTGTTGGTCACAAAGGCTGATGCCAAACGGCAACTCATATCTGAAATCATTCCACCTATTGACAGTTCTGTTTACCTGGCTTCAAACAGCATTATAGCACCTGAACCCAGGACCGTAAACAGCCTGTTTAGAAGCCAAAGAACGATGCTATGCAAGACTGTGACATCAAAACTGCATCCCCAGACCACGATGAGTGATCCTCATGTTGGTAGACAGTCAGAGCAATGGGCGTCACTCATGGGCACTTCATAAGGAGGCCTCTACCTTCTTGTGGGAAAACATGTTAGCCTCTAAGGCCAACTGAGCCCCGGGGTGGGTGCATGAGGGTGGAGGGATTGCGTGGAGCCGAGGTGTAAATGAGAGAGCAGCGTGTTCCTGCTGGTCTTGTGACCCCGGCCTGTGGACACAACAAACGTCTCGGGAACAGATTCCATCACCACCCAGTACATGTTCGTCTGGGTGTGTGTGTCTGTGTGTGTGTGTGTGCTTCAGTGAAAGGGAAAAAGTGGCTGTTTATGGGGGAGTGCCTGAACTGGAGCGAAGTAGGAACACGGTGAGCCTGGGGGTGGAAAAGTACAGAGCAATACACTCAAATCAAAGCGAAGACAAAGGGGAGCGCTGGGTAGCGGGGGTTGGAGGGTTGGGCAGATGTTTTTCTGTAGCAATTGATCCTAAGGTCTCTGATGTGGCAAATGTTTAACTTCACATAGGGTCAAAGCCTGCACATTTCCCTGAGAGAAACAGATCTCCTGTACCTTTGGCATGGTGTCCCTCAGTACAGCTATCACGAAACTATTGATCACCATCACTGTTCTAATCTGGCCAAGTATTAAAATTGATTCACATCAAGTATTGCTCATTTGAGATCTGCAGTTTCTCAGATTTTGCTAGCCATCACCTGTAAAATTCTAAATGATAAAACACCTGAATTTGCACAAAACCTAAACAACTGTGCATCTGAGCAACCACAAGGACACTACATGCTGTTCCACACAGGACATTCCTGAGGCAGATACAAGGGCTGCCATTCAGCCCGTGTCCTACAGCCAAAAGCATAAAACGTCTGGGCAGGATAGAATGTTCTGTCATCATGTTACAATTTAAGTGCCAACATCAAAGAGTGTGTTGGTCTCCATGCCAACAGTAGCAGGGCTGCTACGCACTTTGGAGCTTGTTTTTACGCAGGCCTTGCTCAGGCTGGGAGGAAATGAACTGCACCTCTCTCGACACAAATTACATTTTCACACATTTTTCACATCACATTCATGTGTAAATGTTGTGATAGTATCGTATTAAGTTTAATATGGAGTCAAATTGCCACATATGAAAACAGAAACATCCTGAGAGGCAATAATCCTGAACATGAGTAGAACAAAAAAAAACACTTTGCTTTGGATATAAATTAAAGCCAGACATGACGGGTGAGAGAACTAATATGGCTGAGAACTGTGTTAATGTGGTTGTGCTGACCAGCCAGAGAAACAGCCAACAGTCACTAATCATCAGTCTGGGCAAAGACCCACTTGAGCTGTTTTGGGCTATTTGCAATGTTTTGGAACCCCCAAATAAGGTGACCAGTGGCTCGTAATGATGGTGAAATTATCCAGCGTACCCAAAATAACAACCGTGCAGCACAACACTCCACTGTTCTACTCTACTCACCTTTCAATTCAGTGCACAAATCTGGTGCTTGATCAAGTTACGTTCTGTTCAATGTCAGTCGGCTCAACCCATTTAATATTGGAGCTACTTGAAATAACAGCTATTAAATTAAACAAATGTCACTCGCCTTCCCGACAGCGCCTGTTAATCTATCACTAAAGACTCAGCACTGGCACTGTGTTATACCAGGAGTGCATTCACTCTGTTAACAGGACGTGTCATGAAGTAATAACATCAAACAACTCTTAGTTCAATCATTTCACTTAACTAAGACCACAACTTTATTAGTACCAACCAACAGACTGACTTAAGTCTGCTGCGTCATATTCACCTCACGCCATCATCTTGGACCATCTAACACATCTCAAGGGCCAGATAAAAAAGTTTTTTTCATATGACATGGATACAACTATGAAAATGGATACGACTTTGAAACCATATATTATAATGATCCAATCACATTCACACACGCCTGTTTTTATTTCTTATTTATTACTGAATTGATTTTTGATTCTACATACTGTTGTTGTTTTTTGTGCTTGGAGATTTCCCTATTTTATTAAGCTCACACCATGGACAGACTAAAATGTCCATTATAAACAGATTCCTTGTATTAAAATCATACTTTACAGTTGCACTGTGGTTCATGGGCCCTCTGAATAAAAGTAATTATTAATCTGCCCACCCTGTAGAAGTTCTGATAACAGCCACCACTCCTTTGCTGTTGACACTCATGCTCTTGTTATAGCTGAAACAGCAGGTGCCGTGTCCAGTGATAACCAGTTTGCTATTTTTCCCCTTTTATTGCTATTAAAGAAGGTCAGCTGATACCAAGACACTTGCTGAAGGGAAACACACCACTGAGACATGACCTATAGCCAATGGTCTGCAGTGCCCCCCAATGGTCTGAAAGAGACCTTCAGCTCTCTCTTCCTCATAGTAAAAGCTACATTTTGAATATGAGCAAAGGCAGAGTAAGATTAGAAAAATGGGATGGCTAATCACACAGAAGAAGAAATAAGAGCTCTCTCGTGTCTTACCGTGGAGTCACGGGGTGGAGAGCTGGAACGGCCACTGCTGCTCCTCTCCCAGGAGGCGGTGAAGCGGCCGCTGCTGCTGCCCTTCAGGCTGCTACTGCTGCTACTGATGGCCTCCTGCGTGGAGCTGCGTGACAGCCCGTAGCTGGAGCGGGCGCTGCCACTGCTGGTACCGTAGGAGTCGGCCACATCGCTGCCCCGGCTGCGGTAGGTCTGCCTCAGGCTGCTGCTGCTTGATGAGGGCTCGCTCAGACCCAGCAAGGAGAGGTCGCGCGAGAGGTCGCTCTGGCTAACAGACTTGCGGCGGTTGAGCGAGATGCCTGAGGAAGAGGCGCTGGTGACAGGCGGCGAGGTGGAGAGGTAGCTGGCCTGTATGGAGGGCGAGTAGCTGTAGCTGGGGTAGCCTGAGCCACCACTCAGGCCCGAGCTGCCATAGGTCTTGACGGGCGTGCGGCTAAGGCTCTCGCTGCGGCGGCTCCCCAACAGGTCGGTGCGCGGGATCGCCCGACCCCGGTCAGGCTCGGATGATGTGCTGTAGTTGCGCGTGCGGCTGGCGCTCGACCTCAGGAAGCTGGACGAGCTGTAGCCGGACGTGGAGCTCTTGTAGGGCAGCTTGTCCCGCTCGCTGTACGAGCTCAGGCTAGGCATCAGGGTGGAGCCATATGTGCTATATTGGCTGGTGTAGGTATCAGCATAGCGCTTAGCCGTAGAGGACACGCGAGACATGCTGGGTACTCAGCCACTGGCCTCGCAGTAGCAGACTGCATTGACTACAAGAGAGCAATCAACATGAAACATATGCTGTTATATGAGTCTTTGCGACATATTATAGCTTTGTCAGAATTTGAACACATGTTAAAAAAATGGCAATAAATGCATAGATATTCCATAAAAAGTCCAGATAAAAAGTTTTTAGCCTTAGTTTAGCAATTATTTTTCAAATGACTACACTATGGTTATAACAAGTTAAATTTGAAGGAAGATTCATGTTTAAGGAAACAAAATATGAATAAAAATGCCTAATATCTAACTATCATACCTATAGTACAACTGACCAGTCTTACTGTTTTACCCTTATTGCCTGCTATTGGCTGCAATAGCACTGCAACACAAATGTGGAAACAGCAACACTGACATATCTGTACAGCTCCTGCTATTTATCTGGTCAGTGAGAGTCGCCACAGAGGAACTGGATGTTAAGGTGGCACAGCTTGTTCTTGCAGAGAGACAGGGTCTTGCTCACAAGGCAGTGCAGCATCTGAATAAATAAAAGTATCTGGTGTTGTTGATCCGTGTTGGGTTCAGCTGGAAGGCTCCTATTTCTTTAATCTCTCTCTCTCCCGCTCTCTCTCTCTCTCTCCCGCTCTCTTTCTCTCTCCCTCTGCTGCTGCTCATTTCAGACCACAGAGACATCAATAATTCAACACATAGATCTGGAGTAGGCAGCGTGCTGGAGGCAGTCCAAAGCACACGGCTCCATTGCGCCACTGCCGATCCGGCCTGACGGCAGGCAAGTCTCAGGCCTGGAGGAGCCCTTCAAAGTCTTTGCGTGCACACACACCAACGGCTTTAAGCGCCACAATCAATGCCATTTTTAAACAAAGTCCCAAATCCACATGACTTAGTGAAGACTAGTTTTATGACATACTGATACGGTGAGGCCCACCTCACAGGTAAAGCCCTGCATGCTTGAAAGCACTATAATCAAGCCATTACAAACCTGGAGGAGAGAAATCTGGTGGTGTACAGACCAACTGCTGTGTCCTTCTTCACATTTGATATGATCAAAAACACATACACAAGCAAAGCTGGCAGTCAATATATTCCAGAAATGGACTACATGTATTTATAGTGTATTGCACAAGATTACTGCTAAGAACTAAGAAGGAGGGAACACTAGCGACTTCCCTTTTGATGAAGGGCACTAAGGTACACACTGGTTTGCATGCTGGCCCCACTGAAACCTATGGTCAAGTGAGGATAAATCAATGTTCTATCTACTTTAAAAGGCTGTGTCTTTTAGGGGAAAATGGTCAGAAAAGCAAACAGCTTCAAGTCAGTCGAAGTCTTGGCACATAAAGAACTGACCCATCGGGTTTGTCAAAGGTGATCTTATTTCTTTATGCCAACTCCACAGAGACCACAGAACACTCTGGGGAATTCTATCACATTAGATGTTCTACTGTTGAGACAAACAGAGACAGCAGTCAGCACAGACATGTTGGCTTGGCTGTGGGGCCTGCCCACGGCTGCCAGACACTTAAGTTGGGCTGGGTGAGGGTAATGTGAGGATGGTGCGCTATACAACGGCGAGCCATAACACTGGTGACAGAGCCCCGCGCAGACTGTTTGCTCAGCGTGCGGTTTTCTGTGGAGCCCATGGAGACGTAAAGCCCTGTGGTGGGTACTATGGCATCTTGTGGTTAGACGGAGCTGACTTAGGCGTGTGGTCGCATCTCTATCCTTCTAACCAGCACCAGACAGAAGGCCTGCTGTCTGTGACAGACACACGCCAACAAGCTCCTGCTCTTGCCACCACGTGGAAAACCTTAACCGCACGATACAGTAGCAGCTATCACTGCTGAGTCCATAAATAAACGTCAGCACTTTGGCACTTGACTGTCTACCCCACCACCTGTTCTAACACCTTCGTTTGAGTAATCTACAAGTACTGTGAAAAAATAATAGAGTCAGGCTGTCCAAGTAAAAATAATGTTTCATGTGAGGGGTGCAAGAACATTCCTCCTGTTTTGTCTACTGGGCACAATTCTGAATATATCTTCTTTTGACACTGGGACTCTTAGGCACAGCTATATTTACCCTGAAATGTAAGCAGATAAGAGCACTGGGCCTGTGAGGGTTGGGCTGACGCCTGTGCCCCCCACCCCTTACCAGTCTGTCAGTACCCTTCCTCAAAAAACTTGCTTTAATAACCACACCAAGTCCCCTGATCTAGTACCATCTAATACCATGAGCACATCTGGCTGTAATCTACAGCAACAGGCACAGTGTGAGGCAGAACGCTGGTTAATTAAAACAAATTACAAGACTGTTTCAAATTGTAGTTTCGCAGCAGTTTTAGTAAATGGACCTGTCACCCTTTGTCTATGATACACGGTTCCTAAGATGGCAATTCATTTACAAATCTGTAGGTGTTGTAGGGCACAGATAATTCACAAGCTCCTCCTTACTGTCTTCCAAGCCTAGGAATTCATGTAAGTCCTATCAAGTAAGAGTAAACCAAGAGCAACTGCCAAATTAACCTAAACTGCACAAGTTCCACATTTACCATCTAACAGCAATGTGTAATGTGAAGGAGCCAATCAAACGATTTCACTTGCATGACTCAAGAGGTCTAAAATATAAATGACAAAAGTATGACAAAGCTAGCCCTCAACAGATGCTGTATCAAGTCCAAAAGTGATAGTACTGTTATGTAGGTGTGCGGCTTATAGAATGGTTGTGTTTCAGGTAAACGCTGATAGCAAGTGTGTGTTGACTGCTTGCGTACCTGCTGTCAGTGAAGGCAGCTTCTCAGTCCCAGCAGAGAGCAGAGGAGAGAGGACAGCACATCATAGCGCACTTACATTCAACTAAAGCTCAAACCTGCAAAGAATGAGACACAAATTCAGCACGTTGATCAACATCCAGACTGACTGATGCTGAACTGATTTCCAGATTCAGGGGTCTTGGAAATTAAAAAACTTGCCTAAAAATTGTAGAGATGCTTGCCAGCTATATAAATTAATACTCTGGGCAATTTTTTTTCAGGTTTTCAGCAGGAAACTTATAATAACAATAAATATTTATATTATTTGGTCCTCTCATTTTTCTGAGAATAGCCCGCATATCCCCTTTTAATTGATTTGTTCCAGTCCCTTCCTGTTGATATAGGCTAAGGTTATTTGTTACAAAGCATTATATCAACTTAAAGTTGTACTCCATGATGTAGGCCTATGTGTTTGGGTTTTCACGGAAACTAATTATTATGGTAATTATGTTGTTATACATTAGGTTACAGTGAGAGAGAGAAAAACGAATTTACTTTCAGTCACTCAAGCGTACGTTGCCAAACTTCACAGAACAGATCAAATAAACAATACATCTTTTAAAAACACCTGGGACAAAAGTAGAGTATGTTTAGAGTATGTACATCCGCCCGTCACTATAATGAGTGTTTCTTCCATCAGTTACATAATGAATCACTGCATATCAAAGACCAAACCAATGTAACAGTATCACATTAGGTACAGTATAAACATGGCAACAAATCAATCTGGGTCAGTCATTGTGGAAAAATTCTCACATAATTAACAATCCTTCATGCCACTGTTAATGAACATTTAATTTAGTCAACTTCTTTTCGTCTGACTGACAACAAAAGCAGCTAGATGCTAGATGTTATCCCTTATTTGGTAAGGATTGGTACCTATGAAACTGTATACAGTGCAGACAGATGGAATTGTCCGAACAACAACAAGCAGGTAAAAACGGTACAACTGGCTCACCAGTGTTCTGTGGACAAGCGTGCTGAATAGGAGGCTGTGGCCCTGAGTGAGTGGACCAGGGAAGGGTGGTATGAGCACAGCCACCCAGAATACCAAAGATCATGTTACAAGGCTGGTAAATATAGCAATTGCCTATGACCTCTGTGGGTAACACTACACTCGGTGGCATTCCAAACCGCTCTTAAAGGACTAGCTTGCATTGAGGCTTTTTATGGGCAGAGTGGAGTGCAGCACTGGCGGTGTCATTTATGTCCACTTTTCAATAGAGCAGCCTTAATTACAGGCATCAACGTAAGATAAACTGTACTCCATGCTGTTCCTACTTTGTAAGAAGCTGCATCTCACCGTTCAAATGGACTGTTAAGTTTTTATTCAACTTAATTTAGAAATTAACATAATGAGTCAACGTTACAGTTATTTAGTATGGCAATCACTGAACAAAAACGGCTAACTATTGCCAACCACAGGAGCTGATTGAGGTCCAATCAGGAGTACAGATATAATTTTGTTGCCAAGGTTATTGTTTTTACTTAGTTAGCTATAAAGTTAACTTCACCATTACCAAGGACATTTACCTTACGAGTTAATTTGCAAGATGGGGTTAAATTAGCTGCGATAACCGCGTCGAAAAGAGTCTCTTACTTACCACAACCTAATAACAATTTCTATAACGACACATATTTCACACCAGCTGTACAGCACAAACGTATTTAAGTTGCGAAGCATATTAGTTCTACTAGCTATTTTAACTTTACTCAACGTTAGCTAGTTCGCTGTTTTGTTTTGTTGGCTGACGCACGGCGAACCCGTTATCTATCTGTTAGCCTAGGACCGCGAATATAATTAGATGTAGTTAACAGTGCGAATTGTGTTGCATTAGATAGTAGCCTTACCTAATGATACTTTCCCACAGTGGTGTTTAAAGGTGTGAGTTAGCAGCCTAGGAAACGGTAACTAAAGCGGTGAGGGTGGGAGTAGTACTGAGTTAGATAACTTGCCATCTAATAGAAATTCATGACTGATGACAGGCAACGGTGGTATGCATGTGAGAAAAGCAGAAGCTAGTTCACTACAAGTTAGAACAAAATCGTGAGCGAAATAAATAGAAATAATTTGTTTCGATTCGACAGCTATCAAACTACCGGAAACTTAAGATAGGTGCATGGCTGAGTTTGAAACAAGAACATTTATCCACAATTCCCACTGTAACATTAGCTAACGCTGCCTAGCTGCTGTTAGCAACCGGCTAGCTACTTACCCTGCACAGTGAGATGTCATCCTGTTCTCTTCTTCCAGAGAGATGTAACAATCCAACCGATTCACCAAATAGTTATATAAACTAATCAACCAGATTCATTTACTGATAGAGGCAATATTTACACGTTTTGGTGTGTTTGTCCTTGTTACTCTAGTAGCAAACGTTACATCCCACACGGCGACTAAATAACGGATCTCTAGCTTTAAATGTGACGTAACTTTGCCAACTCCTTTGGATGATTGGTTTACGCTTGGCTTCTGACGTAATAAAATCGCCACCTCCCACACAATCACCTTGGTGACGAAAATAAACACCCCGATTTTCTGTAATAATAAACTCGTTTTTGTGTAAGCAAGCTACTACGTAAGGCAAACGTCATCCTCCATTATTTTAATTAGTCAATAGCTAGCACTAGTGAAGATGTGCACAGAAGAATAATTTCGCCCTGACATGTGGTTCGGACTAAAACATTTAAACATTCATAAAGCTATTTATCGCAGATAAGTGTAACGTTATGCCGTTTCAAGTTTTATGTTACGTCTGAACAGAGAACAAACTGAGTGTGTTTTTCTTTAACTAACAACCAGACAATGACAATGTAGGAGTGTACATTTCAGTGCTTAACTTACTCATCCATTCCAGTGATCAAGGCAACGCATTTAACGCTCCAAAATGTGCATCACCTTTTGATCCTCATGTCATCTAGATACCTTCCGAACTCCGCTGTCATGGAGCGGACGTAGGTTACCAAGTTTTCAAGCATTCATGTAGCAGGGAATTAAAACGTATCCAGTGGTAGCCTATAACCATCGGTAGCCTGCTATGCCCGGGCAAAGTAAAATAAATATCATATGATTCAAACTGAACTTTACTAATATGTATGTGTTCAACATACTCGCAAATTGGCGAATAATGTCATGTAGGACCCACAATGAATAAACCTACTGAGTAGCCTTATCTAAACTCAGCCTTAACATAACAAATCTATATCACCTGGCATTCTTGCAAGAACAAGAGACCACTTCCTAATATTTTCGGAATGTCGTGTTCTTTGGTTGTTTTATATTTGTGTCCTATAGAACATAGGCCTTTTTCAGCGGCAATGGATTAAGTGATGTAAAATAACTGTCTAGGGATACAGTAAGTGCATTAAAAAAAGTCCCAATTGTCCCAATGAAGACATTCTGTGCAGTATAAATTTGGCCAACTCTCACTTCAGTCCTTACACAATAACGTCATCTAGTGGTTGACCGACGCTCGTCATTTGACAAAACAGCATGGCTCAGGCTAACAAGGGTGACCATTAAATAACAACTTTACATTATATTGTCTTGCACATTTTATTAGGAGTGTTTCATTCAAGCCCAGTGACAATCAGCATTAAGTTGGACCCCGGTCGCTACTGGAATTGGTCAGGGTCAATTGATTCTTATGAAAATGTATAAGTTCATAAATATATTTGTGAACACAGTAGCCTACAACGACAACATTTGAATTTGGCCTCCAGCAGGCATGATGGCCACATGCAACCCTAATTAAGTGTGCAATCATCTGAGTGAGAACTGTTGAAATATTAACGTCACATATAAATAATTCATTCTTAACCTATTTATTCTTTATTTACATTTTTGCTTGACAGATGAGAGAGGATATGGATGTTGGGAGAAATGAGGCCTATACACTCAAGCCATTTAAGCTGCTCTGCGAATTAGAAATAAAATAGTCTACAAACATTCTCATACACTTTTGACACACATATTCAGCATAAACCTTCTACATACAGCTGGATAAACAACATGATTAATCAGGGCAGGAAATGAGTATAGATGTACATTGACTGCTTTTCCAGTTTACAGTCCTGTTGGTTTTTTAGGCTGTTTGCATAATTTAATTAACAAATTTAATGTTTGAAACCACCAACCACCCCAACCACCTCGCCCACATACACAGTTAGCATGGAAACAACCAGTAATGCTTAAAGAAAATACTGTTTTCCAAAGTTATAATAATTGTGATCCGCTGTCAGAGGCATGATGGGTGTAGGCTATAGTGTCTTTAAAGGTAAGGATATGCGTTTTGAAATTCCTACAATAATAATTCAGCAAAGACACAAACCTATATTTTACTCATTTCAAATAAACACAAATAAACCTGAGACTATAATCAACCAAAGACATAAGGTTTCTGAATAATATAATCGATGCTCTCTTAACATAAGCCATCAAGTAATTAAATTACACAAAATGGCAAGCTGTTAAACCACCCAGACATGTTAACTAACAAGCATGCCAGCAGCCATCAAATTGGTCCCAAAAGATACTCAACCATGATCAATGGGATGCAACATCAAGAATAAAGCAGACAAATTCAATAGCTAATGTAACCAACATATGCTATTGCACTAGTCTTCTCAACTACATATTAGGTTGCTATACCGACCCGTTTGTTAGATTATTGTATTGTCAATATTTATTTTCCATATGATATCCATACAGACCCAACACTCTGCTGCCATTCAGACCACCTGGCTCAATTGACAACAGAGTACATATCTTCTAACAAGTATAATTTAATGGTAAATGGTAAATCTAAACCCAAATGCTTTTTCAGCTAAGGGAGTGCTCGGCAAGCATTTATTATACAATAATAATCTAAATGCTCCTGTATAAATCCCTTATATCATTTCAATTCAGCAAATAGGTGGCCCATCACAAAACCAACAAATACATTGTGAAATATCTGTATCATTGCATACCTAGTTTGTTTTTGGTCACTAACATTCTCACCTTAAATAACTGCAAGATAAATGCAATAACATACCATTAATTATGCCAGAATGTACATATTGTACATATTGCCTTAACTTTTTAAGAAATGTCTGAAACTTGACTTGACTTCCTGTTGTTCTACATCAGAAACACAATAATGGAAAGATGTAGTGGCTATAAATTATGAAAGGTAATGTATGAATTCTTCACAACCTCTACAGAACTATACTGTTTACACCACACGTATGCTGTCATCTGGCTACGTATCATCTGGGTAACCTGACACTGTTGAAAAATAATTCAACATTTATCACAATGAAAACTGTTGACAAGATTGAACAGTGCTTGAAATCCTGAAATTCCCTTCTACACACCTCATTCTCTTCAAGTTGACTGTTTCCCATGGTGGAATGTTCAGATGGTTTAAGTAAGACACACACCTGAGAGAGTTGACCCACAATTTCCATCTCTAAAGTCCGTGATAACACTAGGCTTATGTAAAGTCCATATTCTATATACTGTATCTGGTAAAGAACTTTGGGAGGACTAATGGAACAAGTTAATAATACCATTAATGTCCCAGTCTTGGACCACTTTTGTCAGAACAATGGGAAAATATATAAATAAATAATGTGGCACAGTGGCATGAAGCTGGAAACAATCAGAGCTCAAAGTCCTCTGTGACCAGTGCCATGAAATTAAAAAAGGACTAAGCATCGATGAGGCTCTCTTATACATAGCAAACAACATAATCAGTATCGTGTCACAGCCAAGCATTCGCAACAAAATCACAACATCAACATTATCAGTATCGTGTCAACGCCAAGTAACCACAACTAAATCTTTGGTGGACAAAAGCTGAGTTCAGTGCAGTTCTGTCTCACACAGAAAAAGGATGATTCAGTTATTAAGCAATAACTGTCCATAAAACAAGGCTGTGATACCAGAACTACTAAAAGCAGAATGTTACAGTCTGCTGAAATCAGGTGGTGAAGTAAGGTGCACGCAAATACTTTTCTACCCTCAGAAAAGCTAAAATATTAGTAATAATTTTAGCACATCATCCTTCAAGACAAATATTCTCTGTAATGTCATATTCATCAACTTTATTTGGCTGTGAAAATAATTAAGCAAAAATATCCATTAACACCTCAATAAAGCTGAACTCAGACTAAATCTATTACACCATTTTGCCACCATTGCAGCCGCACAATGTTTGTCATATTACTCTAATCAATCCTTAATAAATGCTCCCCAAATTTCAATATCCGCATTCACATCAAACATTAAGAAAAACAGCATAACAAAGACATCCACAGTCTATGGTTCAGGCCACCTGTCAAACAGCCAACAGTTTAAGCTCTAGATGATTGTTTCCAAATACACAAGGAGCCCTTTATGACGTCCCTATACGCTCTGAGTGCTCTAGCCCATAGACAGCATGTCTTTGATAGAAATAAGCACAGCATTAAAGAAGAAAAAGGAAAATTGTAAATATAGAAGTCCACTCACATGAAATAACGTTCAGTGCAGGGCTACACAGACAGCTATCAGACACTAGTTGACAGCAGCTGACAGGCTTGCCCTTTCAAGCACTGAAGCAAGGAAAGGTATGGCAGTTTTTTTCTTCCTGAAAGTGTGGACCACATAAAATGTGACATAGATGGTGTCTGTGGGAATAACTTGGGTACAGGTCTTACAAGATTAATGTGTGGAGGGAGTGAGGGGGGAGGAACATTAAACAGTTGTTCCCGTGCTCTGGTTTGTCGGATTTATTTTGGTCTTGGGCACCACTAGAATCTCATCACCGTCACGGATGCTGTAGGAGTGGAGGGCCCGTGTGTTGTATTTCATCTCCTCAGGACCAAAGGGGCTGTGCATGTCCTTGTCGATGTAGTAGACGCGCATGTTGTTGGTGGAGAGCTGCACCACTGTCTTTAGCCGTTTCTTCAGATCAGCCACCGTCTGGTCCAGTCGGATGCTCACCTGCTCCACTTTCTCCTCACAGTGAACCTCTACATTGGCATGAAATTGAGGCCTCAGGTCAACTTCTGCCAATGGCTCCAGTTTCCCATACTTGGTCACCAAGCAGTGGTACCTTCAGAATTAAATAGAGTCTTTGAGTCAACTCAGAAAGCAATATCCAGTAAGTACTAGTTCTCCAGGGTGATAGTTTCAATTAGTTTTTAACCTTTAGTTTCAGATCTAATGGTACCCTTTTACTTGGCTGCATACAATTAAAAGTTGAAATGTGTTAATTTTATTTTAACCCAGTATTGGTCAAGTAATTGTAATTTCACTGAAATTGCACGGTGTACTATCCAAATGTGGAAAAAAGAGGGTGGCCCAGTGAAGCCTCTCACACACACAACCTAATACACAGCTATATTTTACTATTATATCTAATTTATTTTATATCTTAATCCACAAAACCACTATACTGGTAAGGGCTTTATTTATTTTACAGGTGTGCCGTTTTTCTTGATGCTTTCCAATTGTTTTGAAGGAAACATACCTGACCCAGCTAGTTTTCTCCAGAGGCATGGCTGTGTCTGAGTGAGATTGCTATGAGATTGGTGTACCTGTACGGCTGGTCTGCAGCCGGGTGTTTCAGATAATAACGGATGAAGAACCTCTCGGCGCCCTCTCGCTCACTGTCAGTCACCACGCTACCGTTGAGGTTGTTCACTGTGGGCAAACTAAAACAGCAGAAGCATGTCATCAGAATGGAAAGTGTCTCCTGCTCAAAGGGATGGCTGTGTCCATCAGAGAAACAGGATTTTCTGGCCACTACATTTCTAATCATTAGGGTCAGTATCACTCGTACATCATAAGTTGCAACGATAAACTTGAGAGTAGTAATCTGAAATTGGTGAGGTTTCCTCAAACACTATCTTGAAACAATAACTCTTAGAGGGATCAAAAGCAAAAATACACATTGACATGTGTTTCGCTGTGTCTGCAATTACAAGGCCATGCTTCTTTTTCAGTCTAGTAAGGTATTTTAGGTTGAATAAATTGCCATGACATTGACGACTGGCTGCTGTCTATTTTTAAAGTGCTTTCCTAGGGTTAGAAGTAAACATTCATTTGAAAGTAATTACTGGTTACTGAATACATGCACAGTAATTAAAATGCCCTAGTAATTATGCTGCCCCTTCAATATACTCTACCTCCAAAGGATCACGATGCACTGAGCTTCCTTCCGTACTTACTTACTTCTTATAAAGGACAAAACCTAAGTATTTAAATATAGAATGCTAAAACAATGTGTGGTTCCTGGGATGTTTACGTCATGTTAATCTGCACAGAGTGTACCCAAATAGTCAATTCCTGTGTTAAAGTGTGCAGCCATCAGAGTTACGTAGGGCTCATAGTAGTTGCCATCCTGCTTGCATTCACTCCTAGTTGCATTCTATTCAAGATGTTGCCATATTCACTCCTGACTGCGATGTCCACGCTTTGCTTTGACATGATTCGCTGAGCAGACAAGGGACAGTGAATCTTCACAACTTTATTGTAGAAACAGTGCAGCAGTGTTTTTTAGCATTGTATTTCAGCTAAAAACAGCTGGGAACAGCAGTCTCTGGGTGCTACTACTATGGGGCATCGCCACTGTGAGCAATGAGGATACGTGCTTTTTTTAAGTGTTGCAGAAACAAATAATTTGCAAAGGTGATCGCTGTTACTTTTGCAGTGTAATACACTTCGTACATTTGAGATATAATGACTTCCTAAGCCACACTAATTCTAGATCTGTACCTGTGTGAGACTTGCTTCTGCATAGTGTACTGTGTTATGGCTCACTTATTTTCTTGGGAACCTAAGAACTTCTTTGAAATGTTCTCAACAGGGGGAAAAACAAAAGACTGATGAAAAGGGTTTAAGTTTAGATTTTTGGTTGGTGCTCAATATTTTCTCAAAGAAAAAGTGTAATACTCACTGTGCAAGTATGAGGCTTCGGCGTTCAGTATTGGTGTAGTTCTGTAGTAAAGGTATCCCTCGTAGCCTTATTTCTTCAAGTTTTGGGAAAAAGTTGAGCTTCTCAATATCTTCCCATTGATGAAAACCTAACACATAAATGCTTACATAAATTACCAATAAAACAACATATAGTTTCACCTTAACACCAGGAAGAGGCCGTAAATAAAGAGTTGACGTGGGTATTTCTACAGTGTTTTAAGGTATGTCGACTAGGGGGAGGGTCATGACTGAAACATTTTTCTTTAGTCCTTTATTTTTTACTCTGCTGTTGACTTTACAGTACACTTGATGTTTTGCACATTTTATGGGTGTGTATTGGTCAATTTAGGGTAAGTACACAACTTATGTTAGGCTTGGCCGCAGGATACACATAGCAACACGAATGCTCACAAATACCTAAAGTTGAGGTTGCAATGCAAAGATGCAATTACATATTCCAACACAGAGTGTACCCAAATAGTCATCTGTATGAAATGAATGTAGCTGCAGTATTGCAAAAAAATATCAGATGTACAACTTATGATGATACTGATTGTCCCCATGATACATTTACATAGTAATAAAGCACATACAGTAATTGAAATGACTACTGATTGCATTGACAAGTGACCTAAAATGAATAGCGAATGAACAACTTATACCTGCGTTGTGCAGATTGATGCTACGTAAGTTTGGGAAGAGTCGTTGCAGTGTGTCCCCAGCATCATCTATCGAGCTGAGGTTGTTGTTGGCCATGATCAGTGTGTCCAGTGCGGGGAACATGGCCCCAAACTTGCGCACCTCGGCCCAGTCGTGCAGGTTGTTGTCGGTGATGTGCAGCAGACGGAGAGATGTGCAGGAGACGGTGGAGGGCGACACAGTGGAGTACTCATTAAGGCACAGGAACAGCTCCTCCAGCCTGACCACCACACAAACACATCACAAAACACCATAGTGCTATGTAGATGCTGCACAACTTTCTGATAGACTAAACGAGGGATCAACTGCATGACAAACTATTCTGAATTATAATTCATGACACAATTTGCATGATACACCATAACAAAAATGAAATAAGGACAGAGGAAGAGTGTACCAGTGAAACTTTCTTGTTGTAAACATACTGTGACTCAGAAGTAAAAGTTACTACTATAGACTGGGGAGTGAAATGAATGGAAAAGGGGCAGTGGAGGAAGGATTTTAGTACAAATAATATAAAAATAATAATACAAATAGTAACCTCATCCCTGGGTATGTCTTAGAAATTTCAAGGTTAGACTTCCGTAGAGGTTTAAACAGGTAGGTGTAACGATAGTGGCTGCCTGAAAAAAAAACATGTTTCTAGCTATACCACCATAGTTGGCAAGCAGATAATTTGTCCTTTAAATTCCTTCACCGTTAGGCAGTATTTCTTATCAGAACTGTAAAAAAATCAATCAATCAGAGTACATTGATTACTGACATATGGAAATGGCTAGGCTGCTTACTTTGGGATCTCTCGAGTGAGGATGTGCACAGTGTCCCAAGACACTTGAGTGTTGTTAAGGACAAGGCGGCGAACTCGGGAAAAGGCCTTGGCACAGCTTGGCTCCAGCACAGCCTCATTCAGCGGGTTCGAGCTAAGGTTGAGAAAGTGTAGGTGTGGGATGTTGGACACGATCTTACTGATCTGAAATTTGAATGAAAGAGAACAGGATGCAACTGGGCACTCAAAACAAATTCATATTCAACGCAAGCCATAGCATGTTCATCAGACCCAATGCCTCTCTGAACACTTTTCTTACAGGTGAAATAAAATAGACATAAAATAGAAAATATATGCAAAGATATATATTAAATAAAAATAAAATGTCTTTCATTTGTTGAGAAAGTTCTATGGTCTGTGGTCTGCTAACTTACCTCATGCCAGTCCCGGAGCTTGTTAATGGACAGATCTAGCTCCATCACGTGGGCACAGAAGGCAGCAATCTCCCCCTGATCTCCAGCACGACTCATTCCACAGCCATTCATCACCAACACACTGGGAAGGTTCAGCCGGTCTGTGGAGACACCAACTCATGACATCTCACGACATGAACTGCCCTCTAAAGTTGGCACCTTCACGTACCCACATGCCTTTTCCACTTGAGCTGATCTTACTTAAGATACAAATGAACCAGCAAAATAAAACAGCTCCTAAATCTTGTGCCACCTACATCCGCATAATTAAATACTACACTGAGATTATTTTCCCCAGTACACTTAGTAACTTTCTATCTGGCTTAAATACCCTTTTAAAACAGCAAATAATATCAACATAATTATTTTTTAGTGCACATATCATGTAACAATTGACTAAAGGGGCACCCATCATAAAGCCGTACACCATAGCTCAGGCTTACCTTTCATGGGTGATCCTTGTGGAGAGGGCGCTACAACCACTCCCATGCCAGGGCCTCGGCGGTATGGGAAGTTCTCTGGACTGTACTTCTCACTGATCACCTGCATGAAGGTGCGGCCGTCTTCCTCACACTGATCCATTGTGCTGTTCCACAAGCCTACGCAGCTGCCTGTCCCATAGCGGAACAAGAGCCAAATACAGGGGTAGTAACACTGGACACTCACAACACAAGCTCCATTAGACCCAACAAACAAAGCTCTTAGTTGGGTTACATGTACTGCATATGTTTTCAATGCAAGGGTAGAATAGTTACTTTACTAGTATTTCAATGAAGTAACTACACAGCCCTGGTAAAGTGATAACACTGCAGTTTGAATGCATGGGAAGCTAGAGCAAGGACACCAACCTTTGTGACCAGGGCCATAAACAAGACATATAGGGAGACGTCTCTAACGGCTTATCATTGCTGCCCAGTTGGAAGGTCAGATAGACAATTCCATCAGCAGTCAGATTACATTCTGGAGCACACTATACTGTATAAGCTTGGACCTTGACTGATATTTGAATGTATCCATATATGTTTTGCAAATCAATCGATTTTGAAGCACTACTTACAAATGAATTACTGGAAAGTAAATTTCTATCATAATCTATAATTCTATAATTTTATCATATCAAGTACACGTACGTATATACTATAAGTATAAGTATTTTGTACACTTAAAATAAGCTGTAAATTCACTCAGATCATAATGACTGAACCATGACTTAATATAAAACAATTAAATGCAATTTCCTTATGAAACCTGGTAATCTAGATAGATAATGCTATGTTTGGGAGGGTGCAGATAAACAATGTAGTAGTCTATAGTAGTGTTGGTCTATAGTAGTGTTGGTAGGTGTAGTACAGAACAGCACAGCAGCTACAAAAAAAGGTTTGTACCTTCTACTAGCTGGCCACCTGCAGGGGGTCAGTCCTCAGTTTCCTCTGAGCTCCCGTGTCTCTCCAGCGGGGGGCTGGGAGGATGGCTGAGGCACACGCAGGTCACCTCTAACAAGAAGACACTAGAAAAAAGGAGGGAGCTCAAATTTCTGAAAATACATTACCATAACAGAATGAAAGTCTTTTGTTTCATGACAGTCAGGTCAAACAGTCAATAACTACTGGGTTGGCAGCTATGTTTTTCATTTCAAACTGCATGTGCACCACAGCAGTTCCAGCACAATTTAGTCTATACAATGTTACTGCCTGTGTATTACATTTCCCCTTTCACAGTCACAACATCATTACAAAGATGCACAGCAAAATAAATACGTCACCCTGGTTGTGTATTCTTTTTTTAAATACCAGTAGAAGTCAATATTTGTTCACCTTTTGTTAACAAGACTAGGTTGACTAGGTCTGTCAAAGATGAAAAAAAAAAACATAACAGTAGACTGTACATCACTTTAACCCTATGGTTAGATAGCCTGGTTTCCTCCCATCGAATTAGCCTTAAAACATCCAACTAAAATACATTGATACATGATTTATATCTTTAAATACTGGAGGCAGTCTTGTAGGCATTACATTTTCAGTGAATCCCTATGCAAAACTAGCTAAGCTATTGTCAGTACTCAAACTAGGCTATTTTCTTCCAGATAACTTAAGAAGACTATAACTACCCAAAATGACAATTGTGTGGTAGTCAAAGGATGCGTGATGTTATCTGGCTACGGCTAACGCATAATGATGGAGACGCGAAAAAAAGCCTACTAAAATAGGCACGAATGATGCTCTCGGGTTTAGACAATTTAGGCTTACAACACTAGTGACTGCGGAATGTGGCTAACGTTACATATCGGATGTACATATTTTCCAGACGTACCGTTATTCTACTGTTGGGTAAATTGTTTTGGAATGTGTTGAGCTCACCTTAGCCGTGAACCTGTACGTGCAGTTTTTGTTATTGTTGATTCAGCTGTCATATAAGCGACCGCCTTAAAGTAGGAAGTGACGTAGAATAATTCGCTATAAAAAAAAGCCATCAACAGTGATCCTAGATTTCATATGAGAGGGAAAGAAAAAATATTGAATATAAAGCCTGTGGCCTACATAGGGGAAGATAGGGACTACTAGAGGACGATAAAGTAGGCTGAGCAGTATGTTTTTTAACAGAGCAATCTTGCATGATGACATTCAGAAATTCCATAGAGAATAGTCCATATTTTAAACAAATGTCGAATCCCCTTTTCTAAAGCTGCTATGGGCTAGGCTACTTAATTTTACCTACCTGTTTAATTTGAGTGCCATTTTCAAGACACTACATATTGATGTTAAAATGTTAACTGATGCTGGAGGAAATCTTACATTGTAAGAACTATACCGTGGTAAGAGTCACTTCGGTTCGAAATACTGTATAAGATTGTGTTAGCAGATTTAGTTTATGCTATAGGTCTTATACGAAAGATGTAAGCTACTATGATGTATTAGTGCAAAGCTGGAGCAGTTAATTTTTCTTCTGGTCAGCTTCTTAAATAACTGATGGTTCTGTAAATAAGAGAAAACTACTCATTACTACACAATTAAAACCTGCTCTATAGCCTTCTCTGGTTCCACGGAACACTGGTTAACACACTAAGACATTTGAATATCTTACTGTAGATTTCTTAGACATTTCACCACATTCTCTACTTGTTTAGAGTCATGTAGTCAAACAAAGTATGACTGAACTACTCATTGGGATCAATCAGTGGTAGCTTATTTCTAGAAGATGGTAGGGCCTTCCCCTAAAATTTGACCAGCCAATGATGACTTCATTTGATGTGGCTGCGTAAACTTCCTTTATTTATTTCATCGTTGCATACCTGCTGCTGCAGCCCCATCATCAGTCCAGAAGGGGGCAATAACACACCAATTTTGCAACACGCTGCTATCCCCAACAGTGGCATCCCTTTGGCCAGTTATGCTAAGAGAAATGGCATGTAAAAATGTGGTGATTTTATGTAGAAACTTTTTGGAAAGATAATTGGCTTGCACTAATTCTTATCAAGCGCACCATTCAACAATAATTCATCAAAAACATTGTATTATTCTCTGACAAGTGTTGCCCATTTTCAAAAGTCCCTAATGTTAAAAACAGATATAGATAAAAGTGGTTGCTCTCAAACATGAGGAAAAGAGTAAAGTTGGCCCCAGTCTCGTATGGAAAAAATGGCCACACAGGTGGCTTGGCCTTAGTCTTTATAAGCAAATGCCCTACTGTCTACCTTTTTAGTATAAAAGCAGCAATTCGGAGTTCTTTTCAAAACTAGTAAGCTAACTACCTAAAAGGCATGCAAAAACCTTGCAAACACCACCAACAGCCCAGTCTGAATAATTTCTGAATGCAATGTAATTCTGTGCTCTGACAAGCAGTCATTTAATTTGTAGCTTTGGGCTGTACTGAAGGCTTCTCACCCATATGTTTTGTAAGGACAGTTATTCCCTATCCAATAACTGTTACTGAGTTTTATCTTTATTGTAGCACTTTTTTGTGTGTAAATGACAACCTTTAAACAGCTTTGTCACATTTTCTTAATATGAAAACAAAAGTTACAATGCACCTATAGTCCAGGCAAAGAGACTAATTGTTAAAAAAAAAAATCAGCATAGATCATTTCTATGAGGTGTACAGAACAACATACTAAAGGTCCTAAGAAATCCTAGTTGAGAGAATATGTTTAATTCAATCAATCTGAGATGTGTGCTAATAATGCCAGCCAACAATACACCCCAAAAATGTATTTTTCCACCCTTTACTCCTATCAAAATGAAATTTTACACAATGAAAGTACCCATGAAAAGTAAGTTTCTTTTTAAATGTATTTATTTTAATATGCACATACATTATACACACACTTATTGAATATGTCCTAATTTGCATAGAAAAGTCCTAAGAAATCCTAGTTGAGGAAATATGTTTAATTCTCATCAAACTGAGATGTGTGCTAGCCAACAATACAACCCAAAAATTAAGAAAAGTCCCCCTTTACTCCTATCAAAATTAAATTTTACACAATGAAAGTACCCATGAAAAGTATTTTTTTTTGTATTCCAAGTTTCTTTGAAAATTAATTTGAATATGCAAATGAGTTATACACTTATCGAATATACTCAAAATACCCCCAAATAGGCTTATTTTTTTCCTTTACGCCTACCACAATACATCTTTAAATAGTAAAAGTATACATGAAAAGTAACTTTTTTGTATTACAAGTTTCTTTTTAAATTCATTTTAATATGCACATGAGCTCCACACTTGAACTTCAATGGAATATGTCCTAATTTGCATAAGCAGAAACACCATTCATATGTATGACATATACATCGGCCCAATCTTCATCCACTCATCCTACTGCCGATGGGTGATGGCAATGCTGCTTTTAGACTGGCTTCTAACCTGAAAGCTGCCTAGCTTGGTGGTACCTGCCAGGGGTATAATGTTTCTGCATATGCAAATTAGGACATATTCAATGTGTGTGTGTGTATTGTATGTGCATATTCAAATTAATTTCAAAAGAAACTTGTAATACAAAAAAGGGTTACTTTTCATGTATACGTTTACTATGTAAAGTTTTATTGTGGTAGGAGTAAAGAGAAAAATGTAGTCTATCTGGGTGTATTTTGGGCATATTCGATTAGTGTATAGTTAATTTGCATATTAAAATTCATTTTCAAAGAAACTTGTAATACAAAAAAAACTACTTTTCATTGTGTAAAATTTCATTTTGATAGGAGTAAAGGGGGACTTTTCTTAATTTTTGGGTTGTATTGTTGGCTAGCACACATCTCAGTTTGACTTTTCATGGGTACTTTCATTGTGTAAAGTTTTATTTTGATAAAATTACATTTTGGGGTGTATTGTTGCCAGGCATTATTAACACACATCTCAGATTGATGAGAATTAAACATATTTCCTCAACTAGGTTTTCCTACGGAGCCCCTAAAGGGACATGAAAAAAAAAAAAACTTTCTCGTGCGCACCAGAAACTTTCTCGTGCGCACGAGAACGTTTTGCATGCTCACGAGAAAAGTTTCCCGTGGGCACGAGAAAGTTTTGCGTGCGCACGAGAAACTTGGCTACTCATTCTAGTAGGCTAAAACAGAGAGTAGAACTAGGCAGGACGGGCAGAGAATCGTCTAGAATCGACCCAGATCTGCCTACGGACATAAAACACTAATTAGAGTAACTATCCTATGCCTAATTAATCATTCTACAATTATTCTACTATTATTTCCGTGGTTATGCGGTACTTGTGAATTTTCGGAGTAATAATTTTCGGTGTATGAGGTCATGCCTTTCACGTTTCATGGCTGAAAACATTAACTCTGTTTGAAGTCACATAGCCTAGCCTTGTAGTGCAGTCCTAAACTGAAATAAAGGTGCACTAATTCATGAATTGCCATGTTTTCTGCAGCCTGCAGTCTGTAAGACTGTTTCAAATGCACGCTGGCAGAAAGTTTCAGGTGCGCACGAGAAAGTTTCTGGTGGGCACGAGAAAGTTTTGCGTGGGCACCAGAAAGGTTTTTTTTTTTTTCACCGGCTCCGTAGTTTTCTTAGGACTTTAAGTATGTTTTTTTCACCCCATAGAAATGATCGATGCTGATTTTTTTTTTTTTACAATGAAATCTAGTTTTGGCTCCAAAATGGGTTACTTTGCCTGAACTACTAGCTATGTCTGCTCCTCATGGTTGAATTACAAAATGATTTTGAATGGAGGAGAGGAGTGACAGTTTAAATGGTTAACGGAACTGATCTGTGGTGACTTCATAATGTTTCATATCTTGTTTCCAGAGAAAACCACTGGGTACAAGTACGGAACTACGTGCAATTCTGCTGCAGAGCAATTAGAACCGCCCTGATACACATCCTTCATCCTGTGTGAACACATACAAATATAATGTAATAAGTACTGTAATAAACAACTGGAAAATGTATATCGGTATTTACTAGATGATATATGTATGTATTAAGTCCTGTGTTTATCTATTAATGTACTTGGTGGATAATATATACGCCGATATATTTCCCTCTACAGCTAAAACAATTTCCACCAAAATTCCTCCATAGAATATAGATATCTGGTCGCATGAATGAACGTGAGTTTCCGGTCACGTGCTCCGTCGTTGTAGCGTGTTTTAGCTGCGTCGGTTAACTTGGACTCGCCGAGGAAATAAGGTATGACTGTGCATTCAGGCCACATATTAACGGTTATTGCCGGACAGCCACGTTAATGCCATTTTTCAAATGTATGGAAATGTCCTTTTAGCGTCACGTCTGCTTTAAATCCCACAACGCGTTCATCTTGCCAACCCTTATCAACCGGCTACTTAGCGTTAACATTAGCCTAGCAGCTAGCTACTGAGTTGATACGTCCTATTTATATGTTCTGGGCATGTGGGGTTGGGTTTTTACCTATAAAGTTAAAGTAATGATTGTGCTGTCATAAAGCATGCATTTCAATTGAACTATACATCGCTTCGAATAACAACATAACAGGGAGTAGAACATCACGCTAACATTTCTAACTAGCAATCCTAGCTGGTTAGTCAGGTAATTTAATTCTTAGATAGCTAGCATGACGTTACCGACTGACAGACCTAGTAACCGGTTTCAGTAAATGGCTTATACATCTGCTTGCACTTGAGTTTGGTTGGCGTTGGTCCCTTACGTTAACTGCTCAACAAAGTAACATGACCAGTCCTTACATTAATTGATTATGCTCCTTATAAATTATAGAGATATATTGCCTATAGCTAGGTACATAAAATGTGATGACTTTACCACTGACTACACTAGGACGTTGGCAAACGTGCTATTATTGACATATTTGGCAACGTAGCGTGAGTTACTCATCTCTCTTATCTAGCTATCTGGGTTTAAAGTACGAGGAAGGTTTTTCATCAGCTTCCGTGTTGAAAGACAAGCGCCATCCATTGCTGTACACGAGGTGACCTTGTGGACTATGAGTCTAGTACCCTGGAACGTCCAATGCTATTAAAGGGACTTTATCTAAAGTTGTTGTAAAACGTGTTTACAGGTTTCTGAACCCTAACCAAGTCAATGAGATGGCTGAAAATGGAGTAGACAGTGAAGGAACACAGAAACGCGCTGGAGCCAAAGAAAAGCAAAATGGAAATTTCACAGGTTGGCAGAATGTTGTTTAAATTGTCCAGGAGTCCAGGTAGATGAATGATTATGCAAACTTTGGGGATGACATGTTCTTAATAAATCAGCACAATCAGTAATTAATCATGGCACATTATTGCCGTCTTTTTATTTGCTAACATTCTAGTAGAAACCTACTTGATCTCTATTGTTTTTTTTTTTCCTATTCCCTCATCATTGTAAGGTTAATAATGCACTGAATGTCCATATTCTACATAGCTCTTGATCTGCAAAGTGTCCTGCTTTTCTCATCCAGATTCCTCCGTTCGGGATAGAAAGCAGCAAGACAGAGAAGAGCGCCTGTCGCTGGTCCTGTGGAAGAGACCTGTCCAAACCCTACAGTATTCATTTCTAGAAACTCTGATCACCTTGAAAGAGTGGACACTTAAGTACGTTGGAAGCGACTGAAAAGACTTTCATTGACTTCTTCAGCACAGTGCCTCAGTACTGTTGATTAACTGGCTTTTCTGTTGTCCCCTGTTCAGATTATGGAAACGACGTGGCACAGTTTTGTTATTCCTTTTATTATTATCTATTTTCTCAATGGCCTACTCCGTAGATGGAGCACATCAGAAGGTAGGGATAAGTCTCTGTTGCAAATTATTTGTGTGTTGTTGTTAATGCATAATATGACCCAACAATAAGGCTTACTGATGCCTCGTTACATTTTTACAAATCTGGTTAAACAATTAGCAGTCAGCAAAAGCATCAGACAGTCTACTTGTTTACATTCATCCATATGCCTGAGGAGAAAAAAAAACCTCTAACATGATTTTATCTTTTTTGAGGCTGTATTGCTTTGTTTATATATTATGATTTTTGTTTGCTCAAGTATATACAGTATATGGAGAAAAGGTTCCTGTGGTGTGGCTACTGGGTAGGCTTGGGTATCCTGTCCTCAGTAGGCCTTGGGACAGGACTGCACACCTTCCTGCTTTACCTGGTAAGATCATCTGTGTGACTGTGTCTGTTCTAATTATTGCATCTTTGGCTATATGGTTTTATGCATAATTGTAAGCACTATATATCTAGATATTGTATATCCCAGTTGTTTTTAGAACCTAATCATGAGTGTACAATATTTTGTAGCAACCTTAGATTTTTGCAATAATTCATTATTGGAATTCACAAATGTAAAGTCCATGAGCTTGGTATGTGGTTTGGTTTCCCTATCATACATTTTTGTACCTTCTTCCAGATTACCAAATGTTAGGTTTAGTTATTTAGCAGATGTTTTTATTCAAAGCAATTTACAGAAAATATACAAATGTAGAACAAAATGAAAACATAATGAATGAAAAAGAATGATGGCAGATGAGACAAAAAAAATCACAATCATTACAAAATAAGAGGAGTATAACAATACATACATAATATAATATATCTAATCTTTATAAATGCTTTGAAAATGTATATATTTATAAGAAATACATTTGCATGGAAAATACTAGGCTTAAAATAATAGAATAACAGTCTTAAAAAGTTATATTGAAGTTTTCAAAATTCTTTGTTTTATCTTGTAGAATGTAATGTACCATGTATCATAAACAGTAAAGGAAAACATATTCCAGAGAACAGTAAGATAACACATCTAAGTTTCATTTCCAGATTTAAATTGATACGTTTGTGGTATTCTTGAATATCATTTGTAAGCATTTTATCAGGCATAATGATAACAATTAGGAGTTGAAAAATTTAATTTCACTGGAAACAGGGTTTCCATTGCAGTCTGTGGTCAGTGCACACTGTTCACCAACATCCTTTTGACGCAAACAAAACCTTGACAGGAAAGGAATGTTTGATTGTGGCCAAGGCATGAGACGCATTTCTGTGATTGAGAAAGGGTTCTCTTCCCTTCCTGCAGTGTGAATGTGTCTCAGCAATGTGACAGACGAGGAAGCGAAAGTGTCCACTTTACACATGAGCATTCTGAGATGTTGGGATACTGATCTGTAATAACTGTTTCTTGTTTCGCGAGAGTGAAGAACTATGACCGTTCTACTGCCTGATAAACTTCATATCACATACTCCAGTCATTCTGAACTTTATTATACTTACAATAACATCTTCTTTTGATAGATACCTTTATGTAAAGTGAAGTACAGAACAAGCAAATGGGTAATCATTGAAATTTCCAGAAGGAAAATGGACTGGACAATACTTTTAAGCAATTGAAAAGTCCTAGACGGAAAATATGAGATTCAAGTCATCAATGGCGATTCCCTGTATGCTGTAGCTCATTACAGTTCTTTCTTCTTCTTTTTTTAAGAGAATGGAAGAATGTGTGTGAAATGGAATAGATTCTAGACTGAAAACTTTTCCCACTTTCTAGTGGCACCACTATAGAATGTTAGCAGGGAGAAATTAGTTGAATGGAGTGAATCTGGATAAGTGAGTTTATGTGTGTGCTGTTGTGGTGGCTTGTTTGTTGGCAACTTGATCTGAAAAAAGCCAAACAGTGGTGCGACAAGCAGCACCCTGATAGTTAAAAACCTCCCTGTTCTGAATGTAAAAAGGCCTGACTGGCAGACCTGCTGGTATTGCATTGTGGTCTTGACATGAGCGGACCGGTGTCTTATTAAGGACCTGTGTTGTGTACGTCTATTATCCCTGATGTTGCAAGGTCTTTCATGATGGTGACACCAATGAAATATAGTCAGTGAGGAGTACTAGGAGGTACCCCTCATCTCACTGCACATAATCTGAGAAAATGTGTCTACTCATCTTGGTGACTTCACGTAGAGTCATCAACTCTTGTTCATGCGACTGGTTTTGGAGGGAGGTGATGTGTGGGTGAGCCTTTCACATGATACCCCCACCATCCTACCCCTCACAACAGCAGTGGTCGCACAGGACAGAAATACATCTGCCCAGAAGGCAGTGCTGAGCCATCACTGAGCCTCTCTGTCACGCAGGGACATGCTGTTGCACTCAATGTGCAACTCCAGACCTGGGCTCTGGAAATACCGCATGTAGACTCAGCAGTGACCTTTTTAGACAGTGCTGCTGGTAAACTAATTTAGTTTGTTGTGGTCTCTGCTTCATAGAGAGTTAGTTCATTTGATGGGGAGTATTTATGAAGTGTGGTGTTTTGCCAGTCATAGGAGGAGTGTGTCTATCGGAGTGGGTAAAACACTAAGGGGTTTTGACTTCATCCCAAAATGGTTCCAAGCAGCTATCAGGGTGCAGAATACCCAATGTGTAGGCACCATGGAAGATGTATGAAGTATAACTAGTGTACAAAAGAGTTCCATTTTAATATATTTCTCATTTTAAATAAAAAAACCTGTGGTCTACTGTAGAGTCTATTGTTCCCATGGTCTTGGGAGGGGGTTGAACTTCATTCAGGATTAGATCATAATCTACGTCGGTTGAACCCCCACTCCAGATGGTGCATGCAATGTACTACTTACAAAGTGCAGTATGCAGGGAGTGCGATGTCCTGTCTGAAAAAGCACCCTTTTGGAGGGTGGAGTCTCCGATAGTCCATCAGTTATCACCTCTGGTGTAAGAAATCCACTACGTGGAAGGGGTTGCTCTTCCTGTCTTGACACTGCATTTAATATAAGCACACTTCCTTCTCAGGAAGCGGTTGTGGTGACCAGCACACTCATTATTCAGTGGTTCAGCTCAGACACAGCTTTCATACTACACAGTACAAGTTTGACACTGTATGTCAATTGTGAGATTACTTGAGTTGTAATGTGAGCAATGTTTGCCACGAAAATATTTCCACAGTCACTTTGAATATTCATGGATTTTTGGAGGATTGCCTTTTTTTGATTCGTAGAATGACCTTTGTGTCAGCTTGGTCACGTCTTGAATTGCAATAGACTTTGGCCACTTACAATGAAATGGCCTGTTTCATGAGGACATGAGCCAGTTCGTATCTAGCGAGTGGTACTTCCCCAGTATTTTGAAGACCTCTTTCTCAAGACTGGTCAGTTACTCACTGTGAGAAAGGAATGAATACGTGGCATGTCTTATCTGCTCGGTTCTGACGAACATTTAAAAAGGAAGTGGGCTACTTCATTGGATTTCCCAAACTGTAAAGATGTGTTTGGAATGTTCAATTATTCACTCACTCATTATACCACATATTGAAAAATATATTGAGTTTACTATGTAAGGGAATCATATATTAAAACAATGGCAGATATTGGCAAGTCTCGCCACTCGGCAGCCATCGTTGCAACGCCTCTGGGCTACTATTTTGGGCAAAAAAGACCAAGCTCCTATTTAAATGAATGGGGAAAGACCTGTTACTCCACATAGGATAGTCAAACAAACATTTAGTGGTCATCACATGAATCCGTGTTTAAATATGACATGAACAAACAAACAATCAAATAAGGTTTAAAAAGACCTTATTCTTCATGTTGTCTTGCCCACTGCGCAGACACAATTTCTCGGCTATTGCTATGGTAACAATGCAAATAAGCAGAACTTTCAGGTGAGGCGAAACGTCAGTTATGCTGTTTCCTACGATGTGATGTGTCTGTTTATACAGGACAGGACCTCCAAATTCATTCAGCGGTTTTTCGGAATCCACCATTAATTTCCCCGTCAGTGATTTGCCTCCTCACTTATAATGTCTCTGCTTACATGCAAATAACGAATGGCCAGTCTTCTGCAGTTTTTCACCTTGCAATAAATTGTTGCTCACTGGAGAGGATACAGTGTACATTGTCTGTATACTACAATTTGTGGTTCACATGCACTCTTTTTTTAGTGCACTGTAGAGTGAATGAAATTTCTATCACCATTACAGAATGATTGTTTCACTTAAGTGCTTCAGTATTTGGGCATCAAAAGTCACTTATTTTTTCAGTAATGACCCATAGAAAAAAGACAGACTTCTGTAGCCTTGGCTGCAAAGCACAGCTGCACCCATAAATTATGTTCCTTAAAAGAAGGGGTCTAGACAGAGCCACCATTTGAATGTGCCTTCCTCAAAGGTGAGGTTATGCCATTGCAGGAGGCTCTTTGTAGGAGGTTCAGGAACTATGCGTTAGTGGTCTTCAGGGTCAGACATTAAATCCCTACCACATACCAAGAAAATAGCGTCAGGCTGACAGAATGTGGTGGGAGTGGGAGAGGTTGATTGCAAGCACACACATTTTTAAAATTAAGTGTAGAAGACAAACTGAATAGAGGAGTCCCCTTTGAAATTATATTTGAATGTGAGCCACACCATGCACATGACTCTGATTACTGCATACCTAAACACTAGTTATAATCTGAAGAAAAATGAGGTCGAAATAATGACAAATAAGTGCCATGAAGCCACATACAATCAGAAGTCTTTGAGGATAGAGACGATGCGTTTTACTGGCCTGCGATACCAATGTAAAGTAGTTTTGTCTGTTGGATGAAAACCTGGTATGTCCAGATATCTTGTATATAGTCAGGACCATTTTAGTCATTCCAACCCAAGCAGGCAACTGAGGGGGTTCTTTTTCCCAAAGTTTTGCTTTTGGTAATGCTAAATGCTGTCCAGATGGGGATGTCTCACATAGTCATCTGGAATTTTCTTACAGCATACAGGACCTGTATGAAGGCATTAAAAAGCTGATGCTCCCTCTGTCCATAAGGGAATCCCTGCCCCCAGTTCTGACATTAAACTTTATAAGCCGGTTATGGTTTTGCATGTAGGCCTATCTAACGATAACATGTTCGAACATTCAGCCAATCAAATTTGCATATAAGATATTTCAAATGTATGCAACATGTATTGCGCAATAATATGCTCTGACATGACCGGAGAATGTCTAAACGCGACTAGTGTAGGCAAAAAGTCAACGTGTAAAACGAGTTCCAGCTCTCGAGGGAGTTTTACAGGCGTGTGACCCGGTATTTCTGAAATATGGATTTACGTATTTCGTGAATGGTGAGCACCCGCCGTTGTGTGTGCCATGCAACGAAATACTGGCTAATGAAAGCCTGAAGCCTTCGAAATTGCAGATTCATTTTGAAACAAAGCAGGCCAACTCTCTATAAAGATAAAGACTTTCTTTTTTTTTAACGTATGAGCCAAAACCTCGAGGCATCCCAAAAAAACAAAACAAACAAAAACATTTTTTTTTAACGTGCCATCACTGTTTAGGTCTCCTACCGGCTAGCTCAGAGCAAAACGTCCCATACGGTTGCAGAAGTTGCCATCGATTTGTGCACACTCATAGGTGAAAAAGAAGCAGCGAACTTAAAGACAATTCCCGTGACAAACGACACTGTTCATGTGAGGATATGTGACATGTCAAATGATGTTGAGCAGTAGCTCACTGAACGTATCTGCACTTTTGACTATATCGCCTTACAACTCGATGAATCCACAGACGTGGCTAGCCATGCCATTCTCTTGGTTTACGTGCAGTATGTTCGGAATGATGACTTTGAAGAGCAGTTCTTATTTAATTCAGATTTGCCAACATTTACCACTGCAGGCAGAAGAGATTTTTTTCTGCTATGGACACATACTTTATCTCAATCAGCTCTCCTGGTCAAAGTGTGTTGGTGTGACAACGGATGGGGCAGCCTCGATGACAGGAAAACATTCAGGGATCTCATTTACTATTTGAACATGTCCATTTCTCATTAAGTAGTTGAGCATGTAAGTAAGGATTTCTCATTTAAAAAATCCACCTAAGTCCTGTGATAAGTGGAACATGTTAGTCCATCTCTGACTAAAAAGGTGAATATGTAAGTCCATGGATACTTCTTAAGAAGTTGAACATGTAAGTTCATAATTTCCTAATTTAAAAAGTTGAAAATGTATGGCTAAAGTCCATTTTTGTTCAAAGAAGTTCAGAAGTCCATGATTGCATAACTGATCCTGACTTTAAACAGTTGCATGTGTTTCCAATGGTTAAACAGTGGTAGAGTATTAGTAGTGGTAGTTATCATAATAATAAAATAATAATACAATTGTTAAATTATTGGCCTGATGATTCATGCTGATATTAATTGTTGGGTCGCAACTGCACTGTTATCTAAAAATGTGGGTCATGGAGCAAAAAAGGTTGAGAACCACTGCTTTAAGTCATCCCCTGTTTTATGTTGAAAGATTCCCCCTTGTCAGTTTGTTTTTTCATTGATGTGCATCCACCCTCAGTTTCCTTTTGTTCTCTGTCCTCCTCAGGGTCCGCACATCGCCTCGGTCACCCTGGCTGCATACGAGTGCGGCTCAGTCAACTTCCCCGAGCCGCCTTACCCCGACCAGATTGTGTGCCCAGATGATGTGGCACATGGCAGCATCACACTCTGGACCATCATGTCCAAGGTCCGACTGGAGGCCTGTATGTGGGTGAGTCAGCCCCCAGCCAAAACTCCACCACCACCAAACAATGGGCCCTCATTACTGGCCCCAACAGTCAAACACAATCACTTCTTCAAGACTGCTTAGGTGAAAGGTTAAGGAATGCACTCTCCGCCTAGTCTTGTGGTTCAGATTGAAATTGTCGGGTGGTGAGAGATTCAAAGTCTGTGGTGATGGGCAGGAAAAAATTAGATGGAGCGCATTTACATGGAAAATCCATTGATGCAAACTTTTTAGGCAGGAGTATGTTTTTTTTTTACACACAATAAAACACAGAAGAACAACACAACAGAGAAAACCTGATGAAGCTTTTTGCTCTGGTTATTGATTCGCAATGTTTGCTGGCTTTTGTGTGTGTGTTCAGGGGGCGGGCACGGCCATCGGCGAGCTGCCTCCGTACTTCATGGCCCGGGCAGCCCGGCTCTCAGGAGCTGAGCCAGATGATGAAGACTACGAGGAATTCGAGGAGATGCTGGGGCAGGCTGAGACAGCCCAGGTGAGCACACTCCCTTTGCCCTGCTCTCACACGCTCCACATGACAGGCCTCTCTCTCCCTCCTTTTCTGCCTCTCTCTTTTAACGGTTGCGGGGGCTGAATCAGAGCTGTCCTCTTCTGGACTGAGCCCAGACAGAATAATGAAGTGGTGAAACATCTGAGTTTTCCGGCAGCGAGAGGAAGGGCTAATACAGTAGCCTCAGTCAGGAGAACAAAGGAGAGGGGTACTTGCACAGCACACCGATCAAAGGATGAATGCGATCATGGAATGTACTGGAACAAAGACAGTAGTTAAAGAATAGGTGGGCTGCAGTGGAAGTTTATTCTTGTCTGCTTAGAGCAGTAACACATGTCCTTGAGAAAAAGGTAGAGAGGCTGATAGACACAAGGCCGTGTGAACTTGATGTAATCTCCCTGAAGACGACACAAAGACAGTACACATATAAAATCACTGCCTGAGGTACTTCCCTTCCCACCAACCATGTCCAGCTATGGAAGCCTTCCTGTGCTACGGTTGGCTCACCCTGATCACATGACTTCCACTGAAAGCCCCTCCCCTGACTTCCAGTAAACCCATTTAAACAGATGGTGAGTCAGAGTGCAAAGCTTCCCTTTAATCATAGCCTGTTAGTGGAGACTGGACCCTTGAGGTGCTCTCCTCTTTCTCCCAGAGTGCTCCAGATTGTCAGCTGCTAAACATGAGCCATACGGGCTGCCCTCACACAATCTCCAAGTCAGCATGGGGGGGGCCCCTTTGTTACTCAGTGGGATTTAGATTAAGCTTGTTTGAGGTGCTGTCAGTTGGGTTTCCACAAACGCCCTATTGATTGTACCCCACCTCCCCTGCTGTATGTGTCATGCTCCCCTGTAGAGGTTTTGGACACAGCAGGGTTTAATAACTAGAGGAAGTTTGGCTGTAAACCGAGACATACATTCCGGCCATACTGTGAGTCCTTGGTCAGTATCGCCATAGTTCACGGTCTTAATGAGAGTGCCATGTGACTGAATTGGCAGAGGCCATCTTAACTGCAGTGTGCTATTTATTTCACATTGAAAATGCCACCTAGAGATGCTGGTCAAGACCTTTTTTTGTCTGAAAGTGGTACTTAGACATCTTGGCATATTTAATTGAAATGTTGTTTTTTTACCCCCGATGCATATAATTAGAGGAATTTAAAGACCTATACATAATGTTAAGGCTTTTGCTGATAATGGATACAGTTGCTTATAAGATATTGTTTAGAAATGTGAGGGTGGATAAGTGCAATAGTCCTTTGCTTTATATACCTTCAATTTATATGTAGACTTTTATAAAGGATTTAAAAATGACTGTTGGTGATCTTGTGTAATTTCTTTTTTTTATTTTTTTTTATTGTTGTTTGTCTTAATTTATTTGTTTTTCATGTCTGTGTTTAAAGTTGCCTTTGTGAAGCACTTCACCACATTGAAGTGTTTTGGAAATGAAGTTGCCTTGCCTTGTTTGTTACCTTTCAGGACTTTGCAACAAGAGCTAAACTAGCTGTACAGAACATGGTCCAGAGAGTAGGCTTCTTTGGAATTCTTGCTTGTGCATCCGTAAGTTTATATGTTCCTCATTAATAATGTGTTTACTGGCTATTCCATTGAGTGTGGTAACCCGTCATTTATATGGGTAGATACTGAAAGGAAATGTCAGATGATACTTAATCTAGTAGATCTACTTTAGACCTTTGACTATATTTTACATGCAAACTCTGTTATGTTTGTCACTTGTATCCCTCTTGGTAGATTCCAAACCCCCTGTTTGATCTCGCTGGAATCACATGTGGTCATTTCTTGGTACCTTTCTGGACCTTCTTTGGAGCAACTCTCATAGGGAAAGCAATTGTCAAGATGCACATCCAGGTAAGCCCATTTAGTTTTTTTAATAAGTCTTTAATTATATGTAGTAGATTTGGTGTCTGTCTGCGTTTAGTGACGACTTTAAAATGGAATTCCCAAAATATAAATGCTTTTGTTTTTTATGTATTTGCCCCAGTCTAGAGTACTTTTAGGAACCTAACAAATATCATAACATAATTATAATAGGAACAGTGTTGGTGGTATGACCAGTATATGGCTGTGGTTTTCAAATTGGCTTTTGTACCACTGTTTAGGGGAAAGTCTGCCTGCTGGTGGTCTCCTTAATGTCAGGAAACGAGACATAAAAGAAGGATTGTTTTAAAACAAAGTCCACCAAATCCAAACAAAGTGAACCCAGATTTGAATCAGATAGTTTTATACATGGCTTTTCAAAGTGATCTGGATTGTATAAATTGTGACCCCATGCGTTTGTTTAAAGAATCTCCATTCAAATTAAATGGAATGTATTTTAATTGAACACATCAAACCAAGATTTCCCGTGATGGGGGGTGTCTTTGACTCTGCTTGTTGAACCCACACCAGTGAGTGACTAATCGCACTCCAGACTGTGTGAATGCAACTCTAACCATCAAAGGCAGTCCAAAGAAAAACACACACACACACACACACACACACACACACACACACACACACACACACACACACACACACACACACACACACACACACACACACAGTGTGACCTGCATCAGGTTGCCATCTCACACGGCTTCCACCGCTCTCTTAGGGGCCTTTGTGTGTGGGCCCCCAGGCTTCTCATGTCATATCCTGTCCAAGGCTGGCAGGCATGTCTCGTGCGGAGTATTGCCCACTGCAGCCATGGCCCTGTCAGGCTAACATTGTCTCCCTCTAAGAATAGTAATGCTCACTGTTGAATCACTGTCTGAAGTCCTGTGTCCACAACTCTTCTTTTTCCCACAGAAACTGTTTGTTATCATTACCTTCAGCAAGCACATAGTGGAGCAGATGGTGTCACTTTTGGGGTGAGTAATCAATGTTCTCACAGAGGGAAAATTGTATCAGTAAGAACATCATAGTTTTGCATATGATTGGTAGATAGACTAAATTAGTCTAAAATTGTAGAATGGGTTACTCCCCAGGTACTCCTAAATCTGATTTTATTGTAATTATGGTTAAACTTCCTCTCTGGAGTTCATTATGTATAAGTCATTCTGTGGGATGTCTGGATAGAAATTATAGCATGATGCCACATCAAGTGAGAGCCGTCAGTCATCTTCACCTCATCCCTAATCATTATTGGCATGAAATTTTGCAAACTCAACCGTTTGCAGAAAACCCACATCTAGTGATGAGTTTGTAGGCCCAGATCATTCACTTATCTGTCTGAGAGGCAGTGACAAGGCTTAAGATCATCCGCTGGAAGCTGACTAGTCCCTTAGTATTTGAGTGTCTATCCAGTTGATGTTTTTTTTAGAGTTCAGAGTGGTGCCAACATCGACATCCATACTTTGGTAATTTAGATTTTGTGTACTGGCATGGCCACAACAGATTTACATTTCGTGAACCCTGAATACTTCTAACTAAATGAATTGACATTGTGAAACTTTTTCTTATTACATTGAAATGTTTTATTTAACAAATCATCAAAATAAATACTATCTTCATTAAATAGACGAGGTAGCATCAAGTCCAGGTAATTTTAAAAGTGGATATTTATGTAATTTTAGTTTGTTTGTTGATTTGTGTAATTTAGTAGTATGGTGGTAGGTATGTTCATAAAATAATTCATCACACCACATACCTGTGGTGAAACCATACTTTTATCTACAATTCGTATTATTATTATTGTTATTTTTACCAGCTATTCAACTATGCTGTTAGCACTACAGGTTTATTTCCCACATATGAGCTGTTTGGGCTTGAACTGATAAGATGCCTATGGCACCTTTGCCCATCTCAAACTAGACTCTTCATGTACTTTAATTTGTATTTCCAAAAGGTTGCTGTGGCATTGACACACATACAACTGATGTGATACTTTTTATTCATTCAGGCTACAGTACTAAATAGTAGTAATACAGTAGTTAATGTTCACTCCTATTTAAATCCTGTTAGGAGGAAAGTTTATGAAAAAAAGCTTCATACTTTTACACTCTACAAATGTGGTCATAAGACCTTGCATTGAGAGATTTGTAAGATCTGAAAATGGGTGTGTCCCATATACGTGGATACTAAGACATTGCAAAATACAGACAACTTTTTTTCCCACATGACTTGCTGTTTTCTGTCGTCTGCTTATTTGTAGTTGTTTTTATATAAATGTAGTCAAAAATATTTATATAATATAATATTTTTTATAAAATCTAAGACACTCTAGATTAAACAAATGTACATTATGTAGTTGACATCATGCATGGACAAAAGAAGGCTCTGAGGCAGAATGGTTAGGATCTTCAAACCTCATGAAATTATTAAAAAGCTGGTAAATATAATATATATATATTATTTGTAATATATTTAAATATCTGAACAATTGTCCTTTGACTAATATGATGTCATATTTTTGAATGGAACACTGATATCATGGTAAATGGTAGAAAAGGACAGCGGAAATCTTCATTTATGTGTATCACAAGATGATGATGCATTCGGCTGCCTTATTTTTGCTGCTAGCTAAGACGTTATTGAAGCTGTGTTAGCTGTGGTGACCGGGATGAATCAGCAGCCCATGGGTGGATGGCATCACCACCCTGCTTGGCACCTACGAGTCATATATGAGTGTGGCCCTTAACCCCACTAGCCCCACCGCACTGCACTGGAGATGCAGCTTGTGTATGCAGAACTAAACTCTACTACAGTTACTGTGACATTATGCTTATTTTTCCAGGCATGTATTTGTACCCTCACAGCAGTTCACAAGAAGCAACACGTCCGACTCCAATGTGCTTTTCCTATGTGTTGTGTTGTGAGTGGAGCGGATCCTGATGTGGCGTACACGATGGCATCATACAGCTTCAGATGGACTGGAAAATGAGTCAGATGATGGTTGAGTTACAGCTATTGAAACCTCAGTAGCAGCTTGGGTTTTCACCTAATGTGAACCTGAGACACTAGTCAGAATGCTCTCTCTTGTACAGTGCCTTTTGGAGTCAGATAGGGACCTTGAATGGCTTTCCCATGCATTTTCTTTGGTTGTCAGCATGTCCAACCATCAATTTCTGTAAATGGAAAATTCACTGGATGATGTCATCCTATTTGTCTCAATTACTTTTGCTTATATAGAAAGGGGATAATTTCTGATTACAATTTTGTGTGTGGAGCAGATGTAGTCCCTGAATGTGATTTGTTTGTAGAGGTCCAGGATTCAGTAGTATCTAGTATCTGGGAAGAGAGGGTATGGCACAGTGGTTCTGTGATAAGCATTCTGAAGAGTGCTGCTGACTCAGTGTCATGACTCTGATGATGACAGCAAGAGGCTGGGTGAGTCATATGTTGCCAAGAAATGCCTTGTTTTGCAGCAATATTAAAATTGAAGTATGTCGGAGTGACAGTGCCTATCAGACACGGTATGGTACGTTTACAATTAGGTCATTCGGTTCTGGATTTTTGGTGTTGGTATGATGGTTGGTTTGAGGGTGTCACATATTTTGAAGCACTCTAATGGCACATTGCTCGTTTTGAAGATGACAAGGTGCCTTGTTGGGTCACTGGGCCATTGACTGAGGTTTTGAGACTAGTGTGTCAATGTCATCTTTTCCTTTGGGTTTGAGACCGGTTCCTAATATGGGCTGTGTTGGTATTGGAGGAACACGCCTTCCCTCATCTGGGTGGTGCCTATAAGGCAGTGATGACACAGGAACGACTCACTTCCCCATTAATTGGTTGAAACCAGTCTTCACAGGAACCACCAGTGTTATAAGTGAGGGGCTGTCAGAGCTCTGTCAGCAGTTGCATCGGCACACTTCAGTAGGAGTGGGACATCAGAAAGAGGCCACTCTTAGCTCTCAGAGATGCAGGGGATCTTTGATTCTCCCATGCTCCTCTTCGAGGTTCGGCTTGGGTAAGTGGTGATTCTTGTTCTTTTCTCTCTCCACAGTGCTATTCCAAGGTTTGGTCCATCCCTTCAGAAGCCTTTCCAACACTATCTAGAGGCCCAGAGAGACAAGCTGCACCATCGGGCTGGAGAGGGCACTCCTGCGGTAAGCTCAGGCCTGTCTTTTGTTTGGCAGGGAAGTAGTTAGGGACAAAGATCTCGGGGGCAAAGAGATCTCAGAAGCTTGTGTTTGTCTAATTGAGGTTCCATTGTCTGGGCTAGCTGTTTTAGCATCTTATCTATAAGTACTGGTGTTGGCCAAAGATTTTCAGTTTTCATCAAGCTTCCTTTCTAGAGAAATGCTGTCATTGTTTAAAAGCAAGGGGTAGAAAAGGCAGGGGCTGAGCATGGAGAAGCTCTTGAACCAAGTTGAAGAGCTGCCTTTCTTGTTAGTTTTGCTTTCCAATCAGACCAGGCCATATGTTGTGTATTCCCTGATGAGTATCTAAGCACAGCATTTTAGCCAGTGATTTGTGAGCCATAGTTTAAGGTTTTTAAATATTGAGAGGTGTTCCTGCTTTGTCTACACAGGGAGAGAACTGGCTGGCCTGGGTGTTTGAAAAAGTCGTCCTCGTCATGGTCTGCTACTTTATTGTCTCTATCCTTAACTCTATGGCACAGAGCTATGCTAAACGCATCCAGCAGAAGAAATACTGTGAGGAGAAAACCAAGTGATAGACTCACCTACGTAACACTTCCTGCTCCCACCAGGATGCTTAAAACAAGAATAAAGAAAAAAAAAAACTTTGAAGAAGCTAAAACCGGCAAACGAGGGCCTACTCCATTTGTGCTTATTTTTCTGACATTGGGTCCCTTAAGTTTCTGCAGCCCCTTTTTTCAGCTGTCTGTCAGGTGAGTGGGTGATTGTATGATTTACACACTAAATGTTCTACTCATTATCGTCTTATCAGGACCTTGCAGACTAGCATAGGCAGCAGTTTACTGAAGGTGTTGCCCTATGCCTTATGCAACGATGGGGAAGATGCTTCTATTGAAGTGAAAACCGATCTTAATCACTAGATTGATTTTATTTAATTTTCTTCTGTGCTTAACTGTGTGAATGGTTAGATGTTAGTTCTATGTCTGTCGGAATGAGTACATGCAGAGTGAGGGTTTTTCTTGGGTAATGTTTTCTCTTTGTTATATTGTCATTGATAATAATTGTTCATCAAATATAGCAATATTGAATCCGGTCAACGTGGTATTTTACCATTTTTGCACATTGTGTAAATAGTTATCATTTTTTGACACGGCTGACATGCATTTTGATGTCTGAACAGAAGTAAAATCTTGACACATAATAAAATACTCATAGTGACTACGTAATAAATATCTAATATATGGCCATTTTAAACCTGTACAGTTAGACTTAACATGTTAACAGATTCTATAAAACTGCCTCAATCTGTCTTGTTTCACTGTCTGGATTTATTGTTTCTAATAAAGACTATTTGTAGAAACATAGTAGAATTGGAACCATTAATGTAGAGTGTAGTAAGATTCATGCAAAAACCTACACATAATTGACCAGTGGGGCGATGAAATATCTGTGGAACTCTTCATGATGTGACTTCATGGTAGGATCAAGGGGTAAGTATTGCAACTAATTGTAGTTGGATTATGTATGTTAAAGGAAAATGTGTGACAGAATAATGGTATTTAATGTAACAGTCAAGGTTTTATTTGTTTTGATAAGGGGCATCTCAGTTAAGTTTGCTTTAACATCCAGCTGTTGAAGTTTGCTGTTGGGATTTCAACTTTTCCCCCTCTGAAACGATCGTAAGTGCATCCCATTCAGTCAGATAGCTTATCAGACTGGTGTTGGCTGTGCTATGATGTCAACAGCGGTCTGTAAGCTGTCTGAAGCTTCGGGTTTGATCATCAAACTGAACCATCAGTAAACTATCTAGTTCCTAATGGTATCAGAAACTGTAGCAATGGCATGGTGTCTGCTGTTGGCCATTTCATGTTGAGTCTAATGCTGCTTGACCAAGATTTTTATCAGATTAATCTTTGTAACTGCAATTACTACTTTACATTCTACTAAGTACTATATTTCCTGGATACCACACAGGATTCAATGGGTGGTTGTAACATACATACATGCGTAATAATAAAGATGTTGAAATATGAATGTGGAATTGTCATTTTAAAAATCTTTAAAAAAGGTGCTAAGGTCTGCCTTAAATGTGCACAATTTTGTGGGATCTTGACCAATCCTAATGTGAATTAGTTTTTTTTTTTTCAGATCTAATAGGAATTCAATAGGCTTTACCTGAAAATGTGTCTTCAAAATGACTAACAAATGTAGCATTTTATTTTCATAAAGAGACATTCATAAATAAACATGGCAAAATGTACATAAAGATTGGTTTAAATTAATCATATACTAAAGAAGCTCATTCCTTCATTCAAACATACAAGTTCAAACAAATCTCATCACACTCTTAACAAACCCAAGTAGTTGTCAGGAGTCTTTCTGTGAGACTACAGAAGACCTCAAGCATGACCGGGAATTTCCCCAAAAACCTGCTCAGTTTGTTTGTCAGAGCTGCGAGTAGCTGGAGATGACCTGCTCCAAGACTGTGAAACTGTCAAGGAAGTCCTCCTCTGAGATACCAAATTTCATGTACTGGTGAGTGTAGGCCCTGTTTAAAAACAACAAAAAACATGTTAGGGATTATATACCTGGTAGTTTAGAGGTTAGAGGGAAGGCATGTGAAAGCAATGTAGGTTTAGTTGTAAATGCCCCTAAATCTTAATGCAAGAAAATACATGAGGCAATGGCCCCCTATAATTTTGGCACATTGGAAATTACATCTCATTCCCAAAGCTTATACCTAGGTTAATTAGGTGAATAATTAAATGTTTTAAAGTGTCTGCAAACAATTTTTTAGAATAGCTAGAATAAGATATAATATAATAATACTTAACCACTGGCTGTTCTTGCAGCACTTTGATTTGCAACTCTTCCTCCCAATAATCAAAAGAAAGACGAACTTTAGTAACTTGGTCGCTTTAATTGTTGGGCGTTCCTCCTGCTGTTTCTGCATCAGTGAACCAAACTCCAATTAACTCTTTTCAATGAATTACTGCTGCTGCTCCGCAGGGCTTATGTAAACTTGGCATGAGTAGCCCCACATGATGTACATATAAGGAGGCCTGTGTCCCTAGGTGTGGGTGTCCCTTCATGCTAGCACCCCCTGAATTGGGGTAAGCTCAAAGCACTTTTTGGCAATAGCTCAACAACTATTTCAACAAAAATTACACATTTTCTATGGCAAATTGGCCTCTAGGAGATCCATTATCCTTGCTCATTAAGACCGTGGTACACTTCTGCGGACGTGGTTTTGCGCAATACGGACAAGGACATGTGCTTTGGTCCCAAGTATACTCTGGTGGACTAGCTGAGCGCATGCACAATATGATTTTATTGTACTGAGTGCATGTGAACTACTGCACACTCAGTTTCGCACAGTCAAAAAAGTTGGTAGTGACAAAAAGTCTGCACATTTCTTTAAAACTGCTATTCGCTGTGTCTTCACAGAATGATAATATGGTTTAACCATTACATCTTCAGGTCAGAGTATTTTCCAGTTCTTGGAATAAGAGACTTATTATCAGTTTTGCCAATACAGCGGCCACCTTTGGCCTCTTGACACATATTGCCATCATCCTCCTCATATCGGTCTTACCATTATTAGTGTAAATGCACACTCTTTTGTTTACCCAACATATGCATATTTGTTTTCCTTTACCCTATAACGCCTGTGGTATATTTGCTGCAAGAGTTTTTGAGATATCAACATGATCAATATTTTCCTGAAAAATGGCACACAACAGGCTTTCTGGTGGATTCTCTGGTGGAAATCTTTGGCAATTACGAAAAAGTGGCTGTTATGAATAACATGTATATTGTTACTTATATTTCAATATAAACATGAACTGTATTGGAGCAACTTATATTTACTTAATATTTCATACTTTATTATAGTCAAATCTTAATAGTAAAATATGACACAACAGGTATTTAAGGTACACTTAAAAGTATGAAAATAGGATACAGCAGGTATTTAGGGTAATTTGTCTGTACATCCCTCCATTGTCATGATGCTGGCAAAAAGATCTCAGCAACTCTTATGGCACGAAACTTGGTATATAAACCCAAGACCCTTTCCTGATGTACTGCATCATTTGACCACTGGGGGGCCCTGTAACAAGTAAAAACGTTTTTGTTGTTTTTTTGCCAAAAATGTATAAAGGCAAAATTTAAAAGTTGTAAAAAGGTTCCTGTTTGAAAACAAAAAAAGTACCAACCTCATTCAATGTTATAAATGCAATGAACAATATGTGTTTTTGGTTTTAAAATATGTTAATGTATATATGTTAATATGTTAATAAGTTAATAAATGTATCAAATTTGATAGAACTTTCAGGCTGACACTGAAAGACTGATGCACGCGTTTATCACGAGCAGGCTAGATTATTGTAACTCCCTTTGGTCTGGTCTACCAAAAAAAGCCATTAGTCAATAACAAACAATACAGAATGCAGCAGCACGAGTCCTCACTAAAACAAGACAGAGGGCGCACATTAGCCTGACGATGTCATACTCATAATTCTAGTCAGAATATGAGTCTGAGACCGGACCACTGGGCTGTGATTATGGGGCGTGTTTCAACGAACCAGGAAAGAAAATTCCTCTTCGCTGAATTGGATACCTAGAACCAATCAGAGCAACGTAGTAGGCTATTATTACGATAGATTAAACTTTTACCTGATCCCGTAGGAAGGACGGCAAAAACATCTTTTCAATCGACAAATGCCTTGATCGCGTTTCTCTGTTCCTCTTTCAAAATGAATGCGCTGTCAATATCTGTTGAGATATGCCTGCTCACGTTACTTAATTAGCACTCAAGGCTAGAAGCTACCATTGGACCTTTTTTTTGTCTACGCTGTTAGCATAACCTTTCAATAATGGTCTAGAGTGCTTAAGTTAAAACCTACAATCCTAGGCAACATTGGTGTTGCGTATACACAACTAACCGAGTCAATGTAGACATAAAAAAAAGTCGTGTAGATAGCTTAAATCATATCAAATATGTCCCACTAAGCTCCCGAGACGGCGCCATCTTTGTTCGATGTATACCGGTATTCTATCTATCATCAGGTCATCTGTCCATCAAAGTATAAAGCCTGCCCTTACAATTTGATTGGTTTAGATTGCTTTCTCAACATTTTTGAAACGTTTAAACCCTCCCAACTAGCTCGATTCCAGACTGAATCTCCCAGACCAAAAATTTTGTGGGCGGAGTTCAGGCTGGTATCCAGGCTAGGCGCACATCGCACCAGTCTTAAAATCACTGCAGTGGTTACCTGTTAGTTTCAGAATAGATTTCAAGATTCTCTTACTTGCTTATAAATCACTCGCTAGTCATACACCTGACTATATAACAGACATGCTCTCAAGGTAAACACCCAGTAAATCTCTGAGGTCTTCTGGCATTGAACTCCTAACAGTTCCAAAAGCCAGGACAAAGAGACATGGAGAAGCAGCTTTTAGTGTCTATGCCCCCAGCCTTTGGAATACTCCGTCAGAATATGTAACAACTAGTTTACAAAGATGACACGGTACAATTAGAACTAAAAATGAGAACTAAGAATACTATTCAAGAAATGTGCAATACATACAAATAAATTCAAGTGTATTGCAGACATGTATGAAACTGTATCTATACCAAAAATTGCCAATTGAATGCATTGATCATCAGAAAAGTACAAATGTACTCTGTTGCACATGTTTGTGTACTGTTATTAGTGCCGGATACCTCACCTGGAAGCAAACATGTTCCATGCTTTCCCCACCGTGCTATTCAAAGACCTCAGTAAAGATTGGCTATTGCTGACAAGGGTTGCTGACTTCTCATAACCATTGAAGGGAACAGAAGAACTCCAAGAGCTGATGGCACTCTCCACTGGCAGCCAGGGTACATAGAGTGCAGGGTCTTTAAAACCACCTGTTGCCCAAAAAAGTAAAAAAAGGTTTAGTCTGACAGAGCCCATTCATTCCAATGGGCATCAATAAGGTGTTTTGGTCTAAAACTAGCAAGCTAACTACCTAAAAGGCATACTAAAACCACGCAAACACCAACAGCAGCACAGTTTGCATTGATAATTGCTACCATGGTAACTGGAGTCTTTTGGCAATATAGTCGACAATGTTGTGCTGTGAAAGCATTTTGTGAGTCCGTCCCAAGCCACAGAACTACATAATGCATAGCCTGGGTGGCTAGTGGAAAAAATAGGTGTCTTTGTCTGTCCTTCACATGACCATAAACATAAATTAAAAGATGATACCAACACTAGTTGTTGTTTTTTTAAAGCTGGCTGGTGCATTGCGGGCTATCCCCGTGGAGCAGAGTTCAGTAGGCTGACAGCCACAGGAATGAAGCTGTTCTTGAACCTGCTCGTACGGGAACGGAGGACCCTGTAGCGCCTCCCAGAGGGGAGGAGAGCAAACAGTCTGTGGCTGGGGTGTGAGCTGTCCTTGGCGATGCTGCGCGCCCTCCGCAGACATCTCTTGCTCTGGACAGCCTCAATGGTGGGAAGAGTGGAACCGGTGATGCGTTGGGCAGTTTTCACCACCCTCTGCAGTCTTTTTTACGGTCGGCGACAGAGCAGCTGCTATACCATGTTGAGATGCAATTTGTGAGAATGCTCTCAATGGTACAGCGGTAGAAATTCTCCAGAATCTGAGGAGACAGATGGACCTTCTTCAGTCTCCTCAGGAAAAAGAGACGCTGGTGTGCCTTCTTAACTATTGATGAGGTGTTAAGGGTCCAAGAGAGGTCCTCAGAGATGTGGACACCCAGGAACTTGAAGCTGGCAACACGCTCAACCTCCATCCCCTTGATATGGATGGGGGTGTGTGCGCCATCTTTCTTCCTGAAGTCCATAATAAGCTCTTTGGTCTTCATGGTGTTGAGGGCCAGGTTGTTGTCAGCGCACCACAGCGCCAGGTGCTGGACCTCTTCTCTGTAGGCCGACTCATCGTTGTCGCTGATGAGGCCAATGACCGTTGTATCGTCTGCAAACTTGACAATGGTGTTAGAACCATGTACAAGTATGCAGTCATGGGTGAAGAGGGAGTAGACCAGAGGACTTAGCACGCAGCCCTGTGGCACGCCTGTGTTCAGGGTGAGGGTTGAGGAGGTGTGGTTCTCTAACCTAACAGACTGGGGTCTGTTGGTTAGAAAGTCCAGTAACCAGTTACAGAGGGAAGGGTTGATACCCAGGTGACTGAGTTTCTTGATCAGTTTGGAGGGGATGACAGTATTGAAGGCTGAACTGAAGTCAATAAACAGCATCCTCACATAGCTGTTGTTATTGTCCAGGTGAGAAAGGGCGGAGTGTAATGCCGTGGAGATGGCATCCTCCGTACTCCTATTCTTATGGTAGGCGAATTGGAAGGGGTCCAGTGTGGGTGGTAAGCAGCTTTTGAGGTGAGCCAGGACCATCCTCTCGAAGCACTTCATGATGGTGGGGGTCAGTGCAACAGGGCAGAAGTCATTTAGGCTCACTGCAGTGGAGTGTTTTGGCACCAGCACGATGGAGGTATTTTTAAAGCACGCGGGAACAGTAGCTTGGGCCAGAGACAGGTTGAAGATGTCAGTCGAAACCTCAGCTGGCTGCCCAGCACAGGCCCTGAGCACGCGTCCGGGAAATTCTAATTAATTGAGTGGTTTTGTAATGAAAAAAAAAAACATGATGGCCCAACAGGTAAAGACAACAGGAAGATCAACCAAACATCAACCGGTGTGCCCCTCATATAACTGGGTGCACTGCGCATGCAGTAGTCTCCCTAACTGAGTAATTTCGGATGTCACGCTTTCATTTAAAACATGACAACTACAAGGTTAAGTTATGTGGTTAAACAAAGTCATGGAATGCTGAGCAGAAACTTTGTACCACAGGCCTTTGTAGAGGCAAAGGGTTTGGTGTAAAGTATTCCTGGGTGTGTCAAGTTTGATCTGCTGTGTCAGTTCAGCTGTGAGCTGCAGTGATAACCTTTGTGATTTCAGCTACAAGGTTATTCAATCTTAGTATAATCTGCATCATGTTTTATAAAATATGCCGCCACTCAGATTAGCCATTCAATGCCAAATTAATGAAGTCCGTGAGATATGTCTGTACCCAGGCCTGACATTAGAACCTACCCGTTTCAGCGCTTGACACATCTTTTCCTCTTAATATTAAGAGGTTTGCCAAAGACCGGTTGAAGCCCAGTTCTCTAGTTGGCCTTCCTCTGTCAGACTTGCTTGCAGATTTTGCTCTCACTGTCCAGTCGATACCTGAAAAAAACACAAATACCTGTTTGATTAATTGTACTGCAATGATTCAGTAGCATTTTCTGATGTATGATGAAAACAGATATCAAAGATGAGACTTCTCACCTTCCTCCATCCCGGCATTAGCAATAAGCATCTGGCGTAGATGTCTGAGCAGGCCAGGCCAGTTAAAGACACTGTAAGCCAGAGATGTACTAGACATCTGGGGGATGTTTCGGATGCTCAAGAGTTTGTATTCTGGATGATTTACCAGGGAACTCATGAATTCACCTAAGCACAAAGGTAGAAGTAGTAGAGAGTAAACATACTACAGATGGCACTTTCAAAGGTCAATTAGTCATCGTTATGACACGTTTGTAAATATAGCAATGCCACTAACCAATGGGATTTCTACTGTAACTTGAGGAACTGGCAGTGTATACGGGTTGTAGCACACTGCCCAGATGGTGGGTGATGACTTTGTTAATGTCGTTGAAGGAGATGTGTTTGATATTCATGAGCTGAGCACAGATTTTGTGCACCGCATCATTTTCATGGACCAAGATAGCATCAGAGACCTGGTACAGATGAGACAGCGTGAGGACCGAGTTGTAGTTTTGGACTATCACCTAAACACAGAGGAATGATGAAAGTGGAGAAATGTTAGTTTCATCAGTTAACCTACCGTAAAAACAGAATAGCTTTATTACAATTACTGAGTAGATTTATCTTTTTTTCCAATGCAAGACTGCTTGACAAAACATTGTGTATATGACTATATTACCTCCCCAGTGTTATAAGGCCAAGTCACATGGTTGAGAATGGAGGTATGGGGATATGCGTCACGTAGACACTGGGTGATGTAGGTTCCCATGCCAGACCCTGTGCCTCCAGCCAAGCTCATCATGGTGACAATGCCTGTCAGACGGTCACACTGCTCCACCTCTTTGCGCACAAGATCTCGGACAACTTCTTCGTATTTTGGCCCGTGCACAGAAAACCTGAAAAATAAGGGCCACTGTTTCAGGTACTGTGGACACTCATTCATGTCTGAAACTCACATTGTAGCATGAAACAGAGGTTGTATGCTCCCAGAGTCCTGTACATTGTTGCGTAAGGTTTATGTTCAATCCTGTGCCTAATGTTCCATTTAGAGTGTTAATGTCAGTGTGTATTTGTGTTAACGATTTGGAGTCAATTTGTTATATGTAATTCCCTGGTGTAGTTGCCTTGTGTACATCCTGAGTCTTTCCCCTGTCCAGTATCAGACTGAAGCTTCTTGTACCTCAAGAAACGTCATAGAGCCAAATAAAAGGCTCTTTGCTACCATATTCAGTGCTTAACGTGACTGATTGTATTTCACCCACTACTCACCCATTTGCCCAATTATTTCCAGAGCCCTGTTTCTGACAGAAGTGTGCCTTGTCTCCATATCTCCACTTCCCAGATTTAGCTGCTTTAGCAATAGTCTGGTTAATTACTTTAGGCTCCATATCAATAAGTATTGCACGGGCAGTCAGGTCTAAGGGTAGAGACAAATTATGGTTAAGCGCAAATCATATCTTTTCGCTTTCATTTAGACCTACATGACAGCTACAAATGCACATTTGTGAGCATTAAAAAGGGCAGCTCATTTGTTTGATAAGCTAGTTAACAACAGCTTTTTATTTTTATTTTAACCAGTTAGGTAACATTACCTTGTGAAGGTCCCTCTCTGAAGAACCGCTCATGACTGCAATCCTTGTAGAGTTTGTCTTTGGCATTACTGGAATCGTTGCAAAGGACAGTGAAGAACTCCTGGCCAACCTGATTTCCACACTGTCCCACCTGCACCGTCACTACAGACATTACTGGGTCAAAGCATAACGTAAGTAAACAGACAAGCGTTATGTACACTCCCGTTTAAAAGAGATGAACGACTAAAACACTTTCCGAGACAAACATTGTGATGAGAAAACATGTATTTCCATATATGATTGGTCTATCTCTTTACTGTGTTGAATTCGTATACCCGCCATCAACTCATAAACGAAATGTTTCCGATCACGTGATACAAGGGTTGTCAAGCAACATTCTTTCCGGTTCACTCGAATAAAAGTCCTCTTTAAGATTTTACGATTTCAGCCACATATCAGCCGTTTTTCTCCAGCGCAACCATAGGCATATAAAGGTATATATATATATCTATAAACGCAACTATTCAGTTCCGCTGTCATTATGATCAAATTAATTCTATTGCACACGGTTTACGTATGTCAGGATGGCCGAGCGGTCTAAGGCGCCAGACTCAAGGTGCAAACCTTCCCCCAATGGGTATTCTGGTCTCCGAATGGAGGCGCGGGTTCAAATCCCGCTTCTGACAAGAGTTTTTGGCCCTCTCCTATTTAATGTTTTCATGCTATCCTACTTTTGCGAAACAACAATATAGACTACCTTAACTATGCCGATGATACTTAAATTTACATTGCCCTCAAACCCGCATGGTCAGATTGATTCCCTATATCAATGTATCTCACTAATAAATTCCTTGATGTACCACAATTTTCTGCAGCTAAACAAGGACAAAACAGAGGTAGTTGTTTTTGGTCCAAACAAAAATGACCAAATCCCTATCACTACAGTTTACAAATCCAGCCAAAAGTTGGGTGTTATTAGATACTGATTTACACTTTGAAAACCAGATTTATTTATTAACAAAGTCAGCAAATTCCCACCTAAAAAATATAGCAAGGATTAGAGGCCTTCTAGACCTGGAAAAGCTTATCCATGCTTTTACCTCTAATAGACTAGATTACTGCAACAGGCTTTATACCGGCCGTCCTAAGAACTACAGCATCTTCAAAATGCAAGCTGCAAAGGTACTCACAATATATATATTTTTATTTTATTTTATATATTTTTGTTTTTATGTGTAGTACTTGTGTTTTTATGCCAAAACAAATTCCTGGTAGGTGTAAACAAAAAAAAAGAAAAGAATAAATGCGACCACATCACACCAGTTCTCAGATCTTTGCACTGGCTTCCACTGTGCAAGATAGTTGCATTTTAAATCCTTTTATTGGTCTACAAAACCCTAAATGGTTTGGGTCCAAAATACCTCCTAGATCTTCTTACTCACTATCAACCATCAAGAACCCTTAGGTCCTCTGGAAAGGGACTGCTAACTGTTTATAGACCTAAAACAAAACATGGTAAAGCATCATTAAAATATTCTGCTTCTTATTCCTGGAACAAACTGCCAGAAACACTTAGATGTGCCCCAAACGTTCCTACTTTTAAATCAAAGCGCCAAACTTTCTGGTTTTGTCGGGCTTATGAACACTGACTTGCTTCACTGATTTGCTTTCTACAGGAGTACCTGTCTAAACTATGAGTTGTAGCACCTATATGATTATGTTCTTCACGTACACTTACTTTTTAATCTTTTATTTTGATGTTTATCTTCTTTTAACTTGTTTCACTTTACTCTTTTTTTGATCCTTTTATTTTAATTCTTTATTGTCTTTCCTGTCATTGTATATGTAAAGCACATTGAGTTGCACGTGTGCATGAAATGCGCTATAGAAATAAAGTTGCCTTGCCTTGTTATGTGTAGTGCAAAAGCGGTACTCGGAAAGCTATGAGTTAGTCAACAGCCCCACCACTTGGCTAGGATCGTCCCTTGCAGCTTCAAAAATCCCCAGTATCTTTCCTAAACAACAGAAAAGCGGTGAGGATTTTTTTTTATATGTGCAGGTATGATCGTATTTGATTCAGGGGTTCAAGCCTTGGATTGCTTTGAGACAATGTCTATTGTTAATGGCACTATATAAAAAAATACAATTGAATTGAATGATAAGATGCTTTTTGCACTGAGCTGACTTCTGGTACTAGTTTATTAAAAAAAAGGTATATTATTTTTTTAAACATGTTTGCCAGTACACTAGTGCAAAACCACTAGTTAAGAGGTGGGTTTGCCTCTCCAACCAAAATCTCTTATTTGTGAGCAATGTTCAGAAGTAGTATTATATCTTTTCATTTGAATTTGAGTGGCCATCAGGGGCCATTTTATGACAAAACATTAGTTTATATTGGGAGGCACTGAAGAGCTGAAAATTGGAAATTGCACATGTTCTTAAAATAGAAACTGAAGTTCAAAATTGAATTACTGCCATCATGTGTAATTATGAAGAAAGTAGACAATCATGTAAACAAGAAAGACCCAAACTATGATCACAATCCTGTTTATTCTTGGTTTGTTCTTAGTGCCAACTGCACAAAAACAAAAGACAGGACAAGCAATGTAACCATTTCTATATTCATTCTTCTGTACACTCAAAATAGTGAGCTAGAACAACACAACACCTGGCAGACACAAACCTCAACATAAGTCGGTGAGTAAATACACACGTCAGAAGAATACGTTTGTTATCCCCATTGTTCATTTATGGAAATGGTCTCACACAAGAGCACTGTATACAGCACAACAAAAGGTCACCTGTTACACATGGAGTGGATGAAAAGATGCTATTAACTTCTACATGGGTTGACTGGAGGACTGGTATAGGCTGGAAGGGATTAAAATTGCTTACGTATATGTCTGTATGCATTTAAAATTCCACACAGCTACACATTTGTGTAGAATATTACGATTATTACTTAGTGTTGCTAGATGGATCCATGGATGCATTTACGTTCAAATATTATTTTGTACCCATATTTATCATAATATACAATAATGAAATGCATTATACAGACAGACAGTGTAAGCATTTTCACATACAGAACATCAAAGAAAAAAAAATTAAAGAGATTCTACATTAGTTTCCTCTCACAGCAGAGTGCAAATCTGATGCTTAAACAACATACTTTAGATTAATTGCTCTTCTCACAAATCCACTTACATACAAGACCCCTGATACCCCTTAAAAAAATAGAACACAAGAATGCTAATAAATGCGAATAGGCTTAAATATGGAATGTGAAAAAAATAAAGAGGTGGTCCGACTCATTTCTTGAATGAAACAAATAAAAATGAAGTCCTTCATTGTGGTATAAGGGGTGGGGGAGAAAAAGAAGAGAATAATTTAAAATGCACAACTTTCTGACTTGCTTCTTCTAAAATCCCCTGTTGTGATGACAGACCATAATAATCTGGTGAGGAACGCAAGCACAGACAGACGGATGACTGGGGCAGCGGGGCTTCTACATGCCGTAGCCAAAGCCAGGCTGAGGCTGGACAAAGCCAGCAGGCGCAGTGTAGCCGTAACCATAGGACTGCTGGGGAGGGACGGCCACGTTGGTGCCAGCGGTAAGCATCAGCTGGGGAGTACCTAGATGGAACACAACACAGCCACTAAGTAAAGGCGTGTAACACAAAGAAAGGACAATATGTGTGGAGTGCACTTTGAAAGGGTGCATAACTGGATGATCTCAACCAGGGTTGATCAGGGTGATTGGAAACCAGGTGTCTCCTGACATCAAAAGGTGGGGTGAGTCTTACTGCATAACTGGATGATCTCCATCAGGGTTGATCAGGGCGATCAGAAACCAGGTGTCTCCTGACATCAAAAAGTGGGGTGAGTCTTACCGTAAACAATGGGCTGCGCGTCGGTGTCTTGCTCCTCCTGTTTCCGTAACGACTCGGAGGCGTCCAGCTTGTCCACCTGAAAAGGAGGCAAGGGTAGGCGTGTCAGTGGAGACACTCGGTTCGCGAGCAGCGGGGAGTTCCCAATGGACAATGCTGCCACACCGTGTCAGGCCTTCATTGGTCAACGGAAGAAATGACTGACAGATGGGACCATTCATGGGAGATGCTATAAGCCAAGCTGCGTGTACAAGGTGCAGATGCTTTACACAGCCCAGTCTGTGGCCTCAACCAGCACCCTTCACATGACAGCAGAGTGTCCTGAGGATGTGCTTGAAACTCATTACTGTCGTGCTTCCATTTCTTAGCAGAACATTTAGCACTGAAAAAAAAACCTCAAGAGGTCGGGCTTCAAAAGGTAATCTTAGACGTAAATCACACAGAAAGCCAAAAGATACAGGAAATAGACAATGGTCCCTCCAATCAGCCAAGAGTATTAAAACTAGCTATTAATTGAGGAGTATGTAGAAAACTGAACCCATTTTAAATAGACGAATGTAAATGAAGGCACAGAATACAAGGTCCCAGTCTGGTTCTTGGTTCTGTGACTGCAATGCTTCAGCAACATAAATCATGTTGAGAATGATATGTACTTGTTCGCTTGGTAGCGCTTACAATAAAGGATGGGAAATATGAGGTTTTTTTTTAAGCATACAGCAAAAAAAGTAATTCACTACATACGTCTTCACAAAGTTTTATGCAAACTGACCATGTCTCAGTCTGTGAAAAACACCATTCAGTCCCCATCCAGTGGGTAGGACAACGTGAATAATCTTTTCAGAGGGGTGACAAGGCCAGGTTGCACTTACCCCTGTGGAAGTGTCATCTACTTTAAGTCTTACTTCATTAAATTATCTTGAGAACATTTCCAAAGAAAAATGTTTTACTAATAGTCTTGACCATGCATTGAATAGCTACTATAAATGTGTTTGGGTTCAGTTCTCTACACAACAGATGTTTGTCAACTCTAATAAGTTCAAATGAGTAGTTATTTTAGCAGGCTTGTTTGAAAGGTTGAAAGGTTGCAAGTTGTAGTTTCATTGAGAAGGAGAGAAAGAAAACATGCCACAAGGTGTTATTCCTCTTGTTAAAAGTGTACATGAGAACGAGAAAAGGCAGTTTCAGAGAAGAAAAAGGAGTGAGTGGTTGGGTGGGTGGAGGATGGTTGGTACGGCCATTCAAGGCTTCCAGGGGACAGGCAAAGCCAACAGCCAAGTTCGCTAACCAGTCAAGGGTGCTTCTACAGCTAGAGAAGAACACATGCTTGCGTGGTGTCTACTGCACACACCAACAGGCCTGCTCACTCTTGCAGTGCACACGCTCGCACACACACGCCTACACTGGAGAACACAAGGGCCAGGCTATTACTCTGGACTTTTTCCTGAGGCTATCTATGAGATCGTTAGCTACGTCAACACTGGTGGCAACCTTGATGAACTGTTACATATTTCATTCTTTTCTTTCTTAGCAGTGGGTTACATGACATACAGATTTAACAAAGCCATTGAAACTAACTATTATTCTCTAACCTAGATTTAAGTCTACTTAGATCCACCATTTCTTCTTATTGAGGACTCCTTAGCGACTTCCAAAACTTACTGCAGACCAGTAACATTCAAAAATGTCTAAGCAGTCACATGTGGACAAGAGGCTGGAGGGAGAGAGCGGCGTCTGAGCATCTAAAGGGTCTGAGCTTTCTGCTGTGCCTGGCTAGCAGTAGGTCACTCATCTACGGGACACTCTGGGGAAGGGGGGGGGGGGGGGGGGGGGGGAGTCGAGGGCTCTAGTCAATGTGTGTGTTCAGAAGCAGCAGTGTGATATGGGAGGGAACAACTCATGCATATTCCTGAAGGTTCAGTTCTCCATACTACAAGGGTAAAGTACAATAGATGGAATAAGAGTCTACCGTCACCTTTTCTTTAATTGCATCAACCTGAAAGGGAATTCAAGAGCAGCAGCTTAGGAGAAAAGCAAACTTATGTCTCCAGCATTGACAAAAAGCAAGGTAGAGAAACAAATGCAGAAAAATTACTGGGAGAGCGTTAAAGGAAACCAGAGAGGAAAAAAAAAAATAAATACAAAAAAAAAAATCACAGAAAAGTGACAGCATTCCACAACCGCCCTGTTACACAGCTGCAGAGTCATAATCTCACATACAGCTTCATATTCTCATAACAATAAGATAAACAAGATGGCTATATCTTCTTTCATATCCTTCCTGGTAAGGGACAGCACACTTATTATCAGACTATTTTTCTTTGTGGGTGCTGCGTGAACAGGGTGGGCGCTGAGACCTCTATCCCACATATCTTAACCACACACACAATCACTCACACTATAACCTATAGTTACTATGATAACAACTATAAAATGTCCAAAACCACACAAATAGAATGAATCTCTCAATAACACCCTTCATGGCACCAAGACGAAATATGACTACATTCTACACAACTGCACGCAAATAATTCACTTCATCTTGACCCAGCGAAATACCTAAGTCCTAAGGACGCGACGTACACACTCATGACCTCTGACCGTGATGGCAGCTCACCTTAGACAGGTACTCCCTCATGACCTGGATGAAGTAGGGCATGGAGAAGTCCATGATGTTGTGCCTCCAGGCCGTCTCCAGCACCACGTCGGGTCGCAGCAGGTCATAGCAGGTGAAGAGGCAGGAGGCAAAGCACTCCCTCTTACCCTCCTCCAGGAACCACTGCAGCAGCTCCTCGGCCAGCTCAATGTCCTTCGATTCGGACGCGTACTGCATGGCATCCTGCAGCAAGACGGCACAACAGCAGGGGTCAAAGCTGGCAGACGTGTGGGTGACACACAGACTCAGAGGACCTTGCCAATGAAATATCTAACCGTTTCAATTTCTTCTGCAAACAGCTCAACTCAAAGCTGCTGATGAAATGCTTTCTTGAAACTCTTAAAAGGAGGACTAACATTTGCCTGAAGTTAGTAATGGGTGAAAACTTCTCTTAAAGCATCTTTAAATAATCAGAAATGTAATTCTATATCTCTTATATCTCTTCACTATAGAGAGAAGGTTGCAGGGTTGATGGTATGGTCTGCTGGTCATAATACACACTGCCCTGGTCTTTGGTTTGAACCCAACAGCTCCGGCCGTTAGTTAGAGCTTAATTCTTAACACGGCCAATCTGAACGGCATTTCAGCTTGAGGGTTAATACCATGCTGAGTCGGACATTTTTGTGTATTACTTGGGTGTCTAAAACCTTAGTATAAACGAGGTCAGTGTTAACTTCACAGTGCCACAATTATATAATCTAACCATTATATGGAGAAAAACAGGCCAGATTTGCTACAAGAGAAAAAAACTAAAAAACAAACAAAAAAAACGACACGGGAGAGACTAAACCTTGTAGAGCTTGTCCTTCTTGCAGAGTTCGACGCTCTGCTTCCAGCGGTTGTTGCCCTTGAAGAGGTATGCTGCGATTCTCCTGAACTCAATGAGTTCATGCTTCTCAAGACCTTGAGCTAGAGTGATGTTGTCAAAGTTGTCATAGGCGTCGATGGATGCGCGCAGAGCCTGAGCAGGAGGAACAGAGACATCACAATGAGACTTCCTTTCCTGTTTGCAGGCATGCTAATGTAAGTTAGAATTTCCCACTCACTCCCAGTTCACATACCTGATAATCCTCCTCAGTGATGAAGAGATTATTGAGTGCCTCATTGACTGGCATGTTGTTATGGGTCTGTACTGACCTCAGGTACGGTTTAATCAGAGGCAGCTGCTTAACCTTTAAAAAACAAACAAAAAAATGGTTGCAAGGTTTCAAAACTGCCTACGAACCTAAAAATGTATGATCCATATTTCATCATTAGTCAAGTAGTAAGGATCACTTTACCTTGCTGAAGAAGTTGACGGCTCGGCTGTGATCGAGTCTTGGGGATAACACTATGAGCAGGTCATTCAGTAACAAGGGCTTGAATTCCAAATAGAATTGGGTGGCTTTGTAGTACAGCTCCACATTGGCCACCTAAGATGGAAAAAAAAGACAGTGAAGACCTACTGCCCCTAACTTCATCCTGGTCCAACCCCAGCCTAGGCATATATGATAATTCGTGTCATTAAACCATGCCCTGAGCCATGATGAGATGTCAAGTCCTGCTGTGCGGAGCCGTTACCTTGGTGATGATGTCTTTGAACTGTCCCTCTTTCCAGGCGTCTGTGGGGTGGTTCATCATGGTGATGATGGCGTTGTCATACTCCTCGTACTTGTCATACAGGAACACCAGCTCTGCCCAGAGATGGGCCTGCTCTGCAGCTCTCAGAACCTGCCACACACACACACACACACACACACACACACACACACACACACACACACACACACACACACACACACACACACACACACACACACACACACACACACACACACACACACACACACACACACACACACACACACACACACACACACACACACACACACCATTTAGATCTGATTTTTAAAATGGCATTAATCATTAACATAGATTCATAGATCACTCTGGCCAAAAAGCCATCCACACTCAAAAAATTGTTGTACCACAAACCACATCTCCTAAACTGCTGAGCACTGACAGATTCCACTGGACCAACAGGGTGGAGTTTCTGGAATGCTTGCAAGCGCCTCACCTTTGGAATGTTGACGCGGGACCAGAAGAGCTCCAGGTGCTCCCTCATCTTCTGCGGTTTGAACTTGGAGTAGAGGATGGCCAGCTCTGTGAACATGCCCATGTGAGCACGCTCCAGGCCCAGCGCCGCCTCCAGCATGGTGATCAGCTCCTCAAAGTAGCCCCGGCCCTGAGGGAACACCATAGCAACCACTCATCACCAAGCAACACATGTAAACATGGAGGAGCTCCTGGACAGCGTCAGATCCAGCTTCAAATATAAATTCACTTTCATGTATCTGACAAAGGATATGGTACATTAGGCACTCTGATATTCTTTTGAATGAAAAGTACGCTACAAATAAAATGCATTATTATTATCATTATTATTATATAGTAATAAGTATATAGTATTTTAAGTGGGGTTCCTGAAACTCAACAAAGCCAGGTGCTAGGGTCAAGGGTTAATTTTTCAAGCAGAACTTAGTAACATGAAGACAACAGACACCTGTGGTAGTGCTGTTCACACGGTATGTAAATATGTACCTGGTAATAATTGATGAGTTCCTCCAGTTCGTCAGCATGGACCACAATGTGCAGCCCACACATCTGGGCCAGGCGGAACTCCTTCCCATCCACACAGGCGAAGCAGACCTACCAGAGGAGAAACGGATCAATACTCAGGCAAAACTCTTCAAGGACATCCAACCACTTCTCATCAGTCCGTCAACAAAAACAATCTTTGGGAGATTTATATTTTCAGTGTGAAGGAGATAGAAGTTATGGACCAGCATCAAATCAAAGCTCTGTCAAGCGGTGATGAATTCTGTCCCTTACCTCCTTCCAAGTCCTTGTGCTGTTGGCCTTGCGTGCTCCGTCCACGGCTGCCTGATACTCGCCCAGGTGCACCAGAGTGGAGGCCAGGCGGCCGAAGTTAGACACGTTATTGTAGAGCAACTTGGCAGCATCGTACATCTTCTCATCGTAGCATCTGTCTCCAACCTAGATGGGAGGTCAAGCCAAGGTTATTTAAGACAAGGTGATTAAGATCCAACAGATTACACATTACAACATTAACATAAGTCAGGCCTTGTGTAGACAAACACTGGGTCTTTAGGTAGTGCACCTGCTGAATGTGAGCGTTGTTAGGTCCGTTGATGAACTCCTCCAGCTCAGCCAGCCGGTTGGTCTTAGCCAGGGCGAAGATGAGCTCCGTCTCCACGTAGGACTCACGGGCCTTCTTACGGGCCATCTGCAGGAACTTCACCAGGTCCTCCCAGTTTCCTGAAGGAGAGACGATGAGTTTAAAGAGCAGGCAGAGACAAGTGAAGCTTAAGGCCCTGTGTTGACCTCCATCTCTTACCGCTCTGAGCTGCAGCCTGTCCAACCTCCATGTAGGCGGAGGGGTCGTCAGCTTTGATGTAGGAGTCAATAGCCTCCTTAACCAGTTCCTTCTGCAGCTGGGCTTTGGCCAGCTGGCTCCACACGGCCGGCTCGTTGCAGCGCTCGGCAAATTCGTAGGCGCGGTCCAGGTTCCCGATGTGCTCGATGAGAACCTACAACAGAGTAGCACCAGTCAGAGGATGCGGCTGAATGACTTATGTCAGAGTGAGGAGAAATTAGGGGGCTGCTATAAGACTGACCTGCACAGCTGATGTGTTGACGTCAAACTTCTTGAAAATGGCAAAGGCCTCCTCGACGAGCTCATTGCTGATGGCGATGTTAGCAATATCAGGGGCATCGTAGTTGTCCAGGCGGTTGATGTATTCCATCACACGGGTGCGGTCTGCCTTGATAGCCGTGAGAATCAGTAGGTTCTGAAGGTTCCTGTGATGGAAAGCTTACAGGTCAGAGTCTTCACCAGGAACTTTACGGCATGCATGTCAAATTTCTTTTTTCTTTACATTTTCCTTACTTGCATTCAGATACACAAATATTTCAAGAAGGTAAATACACAATTACCCTAATGGCAAGGAATACAGCCACTTTACAATACCTGTGTTCACTGAAGACAGAGTTATCCAAAACAATCTTCTCCAGAAGCTCGATGAGTTCATTGGGCAGGTCAGCAGTCATGAAGGCCTTGACAGTAACAGACACCTCTTCTGGATCTTGGGTCTCAGAAAGGGCAGTCTGCACAACCTGCAGGAGGGTACCAGAAGTAGACATTTAATTTCACTCACTACCTCAACAGATGTACATCAACCTTTTCCTCCTTATTTTATCCTTGAAATGACACATTTGGGAATCCAATCTATCCACACTATGTAGGTTAAATCCACACAGGATTTAAATTCTAACTGAAACAAATAAGGATTTTAAGGCCATTCCCTGGGATTTTCTTTTACAAGATGCCCTAATTTGTAATTTGCCCCTAATTAGGGCAGGCTGTACCTGGTCGATGAGGGGCCTCCTGTAGGGGTTAGTCTCCAGTAGCACACTGGCCCACAGCTCCGGGTCCTTACGGCGCACCAGGTACCGGGACAGGCTCTTGAACAGGGAGTTCTCATTGCAGACCTGAGGAGAACAGATTGTCAAGTTAACCACTCACACTTTTGACCTGTCATGTCTCAGACCCGAAGGGAAGCACACAAAACCATAATTGTTTATAATATGATTTGATAATACATGTCTTTAAACGTTTTAGTCGTGATGAAATTTTACACAGCATCTATTTCAGTCGTGGCCACCAGACAAGCAGTCTGTCTTCTAAAACAGTAATACTGTATGTAGGTCAGTCAGGAAACCCCAGTAGACACGTACGTTAATGAGTTCCTGATCACACGTTCCTCGCTCGTAGGCCACACAGGCCAGGTGGGGATCCCGCTTCTCACAGTACTTCCCCACCACCCGGCTGTCGTAGAAGGGGTTCTCTCGCAGGAAGCGCTCCGGGTTGTTGTTGCTGTCAATGTAGATCTTGGCCAGAGCATTATGGGTAGCAGGCTCCTCACAGCCCTCGTGGATGCGGGCTTCCAGCCAAGGCAGCAGGAGCTTCAGTCTGTCACAATGCATCAACACATATTAAACATTGCAAATACACACACAGTCATTTTAACAGAAGGCAATCGTTGTGAAAGAGCATGAATAATGGTAAAATTCATATAAGTTTGTAAAATTGCAACTACTTTAAAAGCACCTCGCAATATACTCATGTGCCTGTTTTGGACTCCTAAATAAACACCACACTCTCATCATGGCTCAGAGTTGCCTCTCATGTCTCTAGATGCAGTGGCACAGTCTGCATGAAGCCTCATGGAGAGGAGGCTGTTTCCTAAAGCTGGTCTCTAATAGGCACGCACCTGTTCCTCTTCTCCACCTCGGCCACCAGCTCGTCGGTGGAGAACTGGCCCCGCACCACTAGGATGAGGTTCTTGATGACATCCTCACCGCAGTCAACGTCTAGCAGACCTCCGATCACCACAGGCAGGCGACTGGGGTTCACCTGAAGTAGGCACACAAGTGAATCACACATTACAACTAAATAGACCATATATTTTAGAACAACTGTTCATCAATTGACACTGCTCTAATGCTGTATTAATAGTCTGATGTGCTTTTGGCAAGTGTGCACGGCCTCTCTGAAGTCGGACTTTCATGGCTTACCTTCTGAACGTAGATCTCAATGTACTTTTGCAGGTTGTTGCGGTACAGGTAAAGCACCAGGTCATGGACAAAGTCAAAGCGGTCACACACAATTATCAGGGGCAGCTGATCAGTCAGCTTGGCTTCCTGTTTTAAGAGAAAGGAAATAAAAAAAATACATGATCAATTTCACAAGATCACATTTAAAGTTAAATTAGACATGTTCAATATTCTTTTACATCCACATTAGACATTCTTTATCTACTGTAACATCCAAGTATATTAAGGAATCCTACCTTAAGGAAGTTCTTCACACGTTCAGGGTCATAGCAGTTGCTCTCTCTGCAGATTCTTTCCACTTCTTTAATCTGTCCAGTTTTGCATGCTGCCTGGATGTACTTGAAGTGAACCTCTGGGTCCTGACTAAAGTTTACAATTGAGCCCAGGAAGTAGAAGAGACCTGTAACACAGACATTTTTATTTGGTTAAAATGTTTTTAGGAAAGTATTGAACTTTCCTCTTCAAATATCAGCAATACAGACTGGCTCTTAAATCCAAGATGCTGTTTCTAAGTTCTTACTTAATTACAGATATAATAACAATACAATCCATTTGTTCACACATTCACTTCATGCTGAATACATTTCCAGTAGCGGCATTGTAAAGAGTAAGTAGTAGTTACCCTCAAAGCTCTTGAAGGACTCAAAGAGCTCGATGAGAGTCTGGGTGGAGAGCTGCTCGTGGTACTTGGAGGCCACCTGCACGCAGATCTGCAGGTTCTGCCGGATGTTTGCTGACAGCATGGCCCTCAAGCACTCCAGAGAGTCCTCCACCGACAGGGCGCCAAAGTAGTTCACCAGCCACTGCACATTAAAACAGTAAGCTCACTGCCAGGCTCAAGACTGATACAGGTCTACAAGCGTGTGATGATATTTCAATGATACAGCAAGACTCTCGACAAAAGTGCTCTAAAGTGTTTTTAGTCAAGCAGTAAATGAGAAGTCGAGGAGCTTAAATCCATTATTAAGACTCAGAAATGGAAAACTGCTATACCCCTGCTATCATCGGGGCATTAGCAAAGCGGCCTTTACCTCTGGGTTGAGCAAGTGAGTGTGCACCACAGCACGCTTGATGTCATACAGGTCAGTGTAGTGCTCCAGAGCTCTCTGCAGCAGCCCCGCCTTCTCACACAGCTGGGCCACATGGGCGCGGTCATAATGAGTGAACATCTGGTTCCCCAGGATGGCGTCGGCAACCTTCAGAGAAAATCAGCAGCGCAATTAACAACTTGTCAAGTCATTAGATGGAGAGAGAAGAGGGGTAGAGAAAAGGAGCTAAATAAATGGCCGACGGTGAGGGTGAAAAGGGGGGTCACCTGTGGAGCGTGCATGAGGTTCATCTCCAGTAGGCGGGTCTGCAGGGGTCCCTCCGTGGGCCGGTTATTCTTCAGGGCGTCGAGCAGGAAGGAGGTGCACTGCTGGATCAGGTTGTACTCCATAAACACATCCACAATCTGGGGGAGCGGAGATGGTCGGGGGAGAGCATGTTAGCCAAGCAATCAATGATCACCTGAGAAGATAGAAGTATGCCTTGACTGAACCGGTGCAGGGTAGTTATTGTTCCCCTCACCTGTGTGATGTCGGCCAGCGGCTCCTCGTCCTGCACCAGCATCTGAGAGAACTGCAGGCCCTGCTCCGGGCTGATGCGCATCACGTTCCTCAGCAGGAAGATCCAGTCTGGAGTGTAGCCCACCTGGAAAAAGTCAGGGGTGCATGAATGTTAAGAACAGGCCACCAGTCAGGAATATTACAAAGAGCAGAGCACCGTGGGTCCACTGACGTTGGACTCTTTAGAGTTACCTTTTTGGCGTAGAGGACGATCTTCTGGAACTGCCCAGTCTCTGCGAAGCACTGGATGACTTTGTTGGGGACGTTGGCCCTCAGGTAGACGCTAAGAGCCAAAGTGGGGTCCACCGACTTCACCAGATCTCCAAGCTCCTCAGAGCACTCAAGCTATAAAATCAAAAGAGAAGCCCTCTGTCAGGTCATGCTGGTTACCCTCCACCATTCCTCATGAACCAAACTCAGTGACCGTCCCCAGACTGCTCAGCCCACTGTGGCACCCTACCTTATCCTCCTTCAGCCACTTCTCCAGCAGCTGCTTGCGTCCCTGCTGCAGCACAGGCCTGCACAGCTCCAGAGACTCAAACTTGTTCAGCTGGCCCTGATCCAGCAGGATCCCAAAGTACTGGAGCAGCGGCGAGGTCTGGCCCGGCTGGGCCGGGACGCTTTGGAACCGTCGGATGGTGTCCGGGGTCCGCAGAATTCCCTGACGGAGCACAGAGCAGAGCCAGGTTTCTGCACCGCCAACGTTAATGCGACAAAAATCTAAATTTCACCTCTGTCTGCAACTCAGGTGGTGATCAATACTGCAGAACTGCAGGAGACAGAGTCTATCACTGTCTCATTCTAAACCATGTGGGCGGAGGTACCTTGGGAGCATTGGCGGCCACTTTAGCAGCCTCTGAGTAGTTGCCGCCGGCGAAGAGGTTGTTGAACTTGCGGGCGAAAAGCTCCTCGGCGCCGGCCAGGTTGTTGCGCACGGCCATGCGCAGGGCCAGGTCTGGGTTCTGCAGCACATTGGTGATGTAGGGGATGATGTTCTCCTCCTCCACACACACAGACAGCACCTGGACACAGTCAATAAGAGGGCGCAGGAGAGAGAGAGAGAGAGTGAAAAACACATTAGCACAAGGAAAAAAAACTCTCCTAGTAGTGTTGAAATCCATGATCATAATGTTTTAGGCCGGGAGTCGTACGTGGGCCACCATAAGCTTTCCATGCATGTCATGAAATACCTAGTAAGGATTATAAGACAACTTCTACAAATCCTGATTAAAGCCTTAGTGCTCTGGGGGGTTTGTCCACAGAAACAAAACTTGTGGCATAACATCACATAACCAAGATATAAGATACAGTATAATGACACAATTCATGACACTAATGGATAAGGGCTACTAATACTGTTTGACCAGCTAGGACAGTAGTTAACTTTTGGTTTAAGTTACAAAAAATAACCAGTGTTAATGCTGCAATGACAGCCTTAACACATCAGACTGTTCTATTTCACACCAATCCACAGGCACTCAGGGAAAACCATCCAATGATGAGACTGTAACAATTTATAATACACCAGCATTTTATTTCTTAAGTTTCTTATTACTAGAGGGATTAACAATCTCACGTTCTGCACTGAACCCAACATTTGTGAATGACATATTCTGCAAAACAAATTTGGCATAGTGCATAGTGATTCCCAAGGCTTAGGGAGACAAGTGACACCTCTCTCCGAAACAATATTCCTGGACTGATCGCCGCACCAGGGTTTGTCACAGAAGTCTGGGAGGAAAGCTCCCTAAGGAGGAGCCTTAAGAGGATTAGGACGCCTCTCAGAGCTTCACAGTAAGTGTCACATGCTGTTTTTACTGCCTGGTGCCAGGGGGAAGGAGGCCCAGCGAAGAGTTATTTTCAGAGACTCGCCAAACGCAAGGTCAGGGCACGATGGCATGGTGCCATGCAGACACAGATGAGACACACACACACACACACACACACACACACACACACACACACACTCTTTTTAATGCCCAAGTATATTTACACATTCAGGAAATCAACTTGGTGTGGTTGGTGCATAGGACATAAAACACATTACATACCAACAAAATAGCAAAAACAAGAATTAAAGACAAATGTTTTACAAGGTAGAGTATTAAATAATAATAAATAATTTGGGCATGTGCAGAACTAAGATGCATTGAATTGGAGATGCCCCACTCCTACTATGCATATTTCATGTGGCTTGGGGTTAAGCTAGAAAATAATTTATTAGGAAGAGGACTACAGTTTCAACACAACAACAGACGGAGTTCAGACCTCGTTCTTGGCTTGTGTAGTTGCACGATCAAGCACAGCCCAAACACCAGTCTGGACAGTGATCATCCATTTTTTAAATGGATTTGATTTTCCACTGAGACTAACAGGCAAGACACACATATTGATTTTTCAAACACTCCACTGAATTTATTCGACACAGTACCTGTCCTTTCCGGTTGACTCCGATGATGCCAGAAGTGGCCTCATGGGGGGCTGTGACAAAGATGGTCTCTCCACTGATCCTGTTCATGTAGATACAGGTGCCTGTCTCAAGGTCATACAGGTGGATGTAGCCATACTTTGTGATGAGAAAGACAACATCCTGCTTGGAGCTTATCTAAACAGAGTGACAGAGAGACAGATAGAGAGAGAAAGAAGATAAATAGATGAGCAATCAGTGAGCCACCACATAAACAACTCAAGGGCGTCAAATTGAGCAGAATGGCTGGATTTTACAGGAAAAAGCCAGGGATACCTGCATAGCGACAGGGAAGTCATTCTGGGCCTCTGGAGGGAAGAAAACATCTACAGCTTTCTTTGGAAATGGCTGGTTGCCCGTAGGTGGGGTTCCAACCTCAATGATGTGTAGCTGAAAGAAAGAAAAAAACAGTAAGACACAGCAGAAATGGTTCACTCGGCATCCTCGCCTTTTTTCTGCTGGCACAGGGCAGCAGACAGCATCTGGGACCATACCTTTCCCCCTGCTTGTCCTCGCACAGCAAAGCAGAACAGGGTCGATTCTTCTGCATTTCCCTCCATTTTGAACTGGGCAAAGCCTGCCGCGTGGCCTTCAATAGGCTGAGAGACCTTTCTGTCCACAGAGTACAGCTGCATTGCACCCACTACACGGTTTTGCTTTAAGGAAGAAAGGGATGGGAGAAAAACAACACGTTTAGATCTCTCTTTTTCATTCTATTGATCTCAAAACAGACCTGCAGCAAAACAATTGTATACAATGACAAGTCTCACAAGGAGTCCTGATTACAGTTGGCATCAAACACACAGGTCTCTTTTTTTTTTTTACCAAAATGTCTATTCTGTAGATATTCAACATCTGAGACTTTCAAAAGTACCTGTGCAGAAATTCCAATGAGAAGCAGCCATTTCTGTTTGGCATCAGTGCGGTAGTTGATGATTTGACAGCCTGCTAAACTGGAGTGTCTGTCGAACACTTTAATTGGCTGAGAGTCTCCTTCCATGCTCCAATGGTAAACAGCGTTGTCTGTCACAAGTGCCACAGTATTGAGGGAGATCCACTTCCAGAAAGTGACATCATCAGTCATGGTATGGGCCTTCATTTTGCTCTTCATTTCGATGTTAAAAATCTGAAGTGTTTTTGCGGCTGGAAAGGACACAAAAAGACACTTCATATATGCAGGGATTTGTTGTGTATGGGCTCAATTAAGAACCTAATATAATGCCACATAAAACATAGAAATCTGACAAGATGGTAGACACCAAATTCCACTTAATTGAGAAATATTGGTAGTCATGGTGGTGCTTCACCATGACTTGAGACACAGACGCATTACAAAATCAAAAACGAACATGGGAAATGTTAACAGACATCCAGTCAGATGTTAGAAAAGGCATTCAATTAATTACCAGTATGTGGAGGGCTACATACTATGAGTACACAGGGACAGTAGAGAACCTTCAGTGACTGCTGGAAGGACTAACTACTACCCCAAATTGGCCAAATAAATGATTTGAACAGTGCATGCTACTTAGAATCTGCATCATCTGTGGAACTATCACGCTGACGGCTCTCAGGTGAACAGGAGAGCCCTAATCACTTCTCCCTTTCTTCTGCCTCATGGAGAGACAGAGCTAGATCACAGAATTGACTTTCTCACATCTTTTGGATGTTACTACAGGTCAAGTCCGCATCTCTGACTTTAAGGGGATTTATTCAGCCAACGCCACTCATGTTTTGACAGATTTCCCTGGCAACAAATAATCAAACTTTCCTCCCAACTGAAGTAGGCAGTAAATAATATGCTTTCAAGAGTGATTGGAGATGGTCAGGGATCAAATTGGCAAGCACTTAAATCAGCATGTTTGCCCAGACTCTGTAATTTACGCTCATACACTCTTGGTTTAAATGTCAGACGAACTACTTACTTAGTTATGCTCCAAGTGACCATAATAAATAGCATGCACTAGGATAAATTGCAATGACCACTATTAAGACAACGCATCAGGCTGCAAACACAAACTAGGCGTCTGTAAATGTCAGGTCGCACGCCTATATATTACAGCTGGTGTTCAAGCTGTGCTTTGGCCACCTAGTTAGTGAGAAGTTATACAGAAAAAGCTAAATACACCAAGGAATTTACTTAAGTCTTAAGGATAGAATACAGCAATTTAGGATATGTGACTACCTCGAGTGGCACATGAACAAAAAAATACTTTCAAGTCGGCTTCCGCATTTCTCTTATAAGTTTGGAATGATGTCAGTACAGTGACATTCAGAAGATTGGGCCCCCGGTTCAGAATTTTTGTTACTGTGAATATTTAACTGAGTAGATGATGAACTGATGTTCAAATGGCATAAAGGCAGAGATGAAACACTCAACATATAAGTAAGATTAGTGTATTATTTTTGTTTTCATTATTATTATTTTTATTATTATTAATATTATTATTATTATTATTATTATTAATATTATAGAACAATTCTTGAGTGTAAAAAAGGAAAGGAGCACCATGCAAAGAGATTTGAGCTCTCAGATCACTGATACCCAGGTCTCAGGTCTCTTAGTTTGTTAGGACTATGGCTTGTTTACAATCGTCGTTAGGAAACCAGGTGATGCAAATGACTTAAACAATCAGCAGCCATCGGCACATAACAACATCTTATTCATAAATACAATGCAAAGTAATTTATAACATTAATTTACAAATTCCTTTGGCTGTAGCACAGTGATGCTGCAATTGCTTCATTATGGAGTAGTTGATCTGAGGTTTTTGCTCAAATTCTTTTATTGGCTCAAAATCGTAAGATGACTACCGGTTAAAATGTCCAAATTGAATCAACTTGTGGATTGTAAGTCTGGAAAGCCCATCGTAACATACTATGGGGAATATTAACAACAGATCCATCCAGAGCTGATGAGAAAGATCAATTAAATTGAACATGATGATATTTTGGAGATTGCTAGATCATATCTATCCTGAGTATCCTCCATAATCAAACTGCATCAGCTCCCAAAAAGTCACTGTTGATTATTTCGTTATTGGTATTTCAAATGCTCAACTGGCCTATAAATAAGTTAGCATGGTTAATTTGTGAAATATATTGTTTGGAGCTTTGTTTGAAAGGTTTTGTAAAGCCATTTAAAAATCAAATAAAATCCAAATAATGCACAATAAAGGTGTTGAAATGATTGTGTGGATGCATCATGATCTTGTTGAAAAGTGATTCCATCGTCTAGATTAAATTAAATTTTGTGTGTAAAATTGATGGAAATTAGGATCATCATATTCATTCTGCTGAATAAGACATGCTTAAAAAAAAAAAAAAAAACTGCTTAAAAAATTAAAAGGAGAACTAATGTAACTGTTTATAGGGATCAACAACCCTCTAACTGCTGTGTATTGTAATTTTTTTTCTCAATCACGTGCTAATTTATCACATTTTACACAGGAGTACACGTCCCACAACTCATGATATATAAAGTTTAACTCACCGTCTGCAAACATATAAGAAGCAGTAAGAAACGAAACAAAAGAACAAAAAGCAAAAAAGATACAGCATTTATGATAGCAAGACACTGGAAATTGACACTTTTACTTCAATTATTTATTTCTTTTAAACGATAAATTCAACAATATAAAGAAACGTAGGTCAGTAGAATGTATTTCACAAACCAAAATGGCTAGCATTTTAAACAGGGGGGGGGGGGGGGGGGGGTGGCATGTTCAGATCATAATTTACATTAAGTAGGCTCACAGAAAAATGGCTTATGACAGCTTAAGGAAATGGCCTTGAATGAACATTTATTATGACAACGTCAACAAATTAACACAGGTATATGCTATTGCTACACAGTATGGTCGACATACAGAGAGGCCAGCTTAATTTTGTGTTTGATTTATATGGGAGGGTGACATGCAGGGCCAGCTTACCTTTAAGTGCAATAACTTTGCTGGCCGGGTTCATGATGGCACTGTCTGCTGAAATGGGTCTGCGGATGGGAGTATTGGCATCACTCATGTCGATGATCACTACCTGTGCCTGCTCGCCAACTTTCTCCCGGATACAAATGAATTTATCTGACTCCATAGTCAGGGTGCTGAAGCCAATGTTGGCGGGATTGATCCCCAAATTCTGGAGCTGTGGGAAGTCATTGTAATATTACGATCTTAAAGTCACAGTAGAAATTGACAACAAAAAGTAATATATGGATAACTCAGACAAATTCAAAACGGAGATTTACTTGAGTAAATATATTTAACAGTAATGCATGCAATCTCATTGAATACACTAATCTGCTAAACCTTAGCAGTCATCAGTTGTGAAAAAAAATGGAAATAGGTTGCAATTGCCCTATGCATTACAACAAAATGTAATCCGTTCAAATTTAGTGGGTTTACTCTTTCTTTTCACATCTAAATATTTAAACATTTTCCCTATTCCTCTCTGAGGTGTGACTGATAAATGACAAATATTGCATACAGAAGTTAAATTACGGATTACTCATTCATTCAAACAGGGAAGCAGAGATCCATTCAGCCGGTGCCTGTTGGCTCAATATGTGGCGGTCAGGGTTTGGACGATGCACTGTATTTTTATTCTAGAATCGCTGGCAAAATTCAAAAGAACTCCCAAATTGAGGTGGCTCTATTGTGGCCAAATTCCTTGGAAACCATATCAATATACTCAGAGGTCATCTGAGCGCGTAATCTATGTAGCTAGCTCAGCTATGTGTAATTTACCAATTCAATGATTTTAACGCTGTATTACCTGTTTACAACTAGCGTTATTAGCTAACGCTAGCTAACATTAATCTTGAAAAGTCACCGGTAGCGGCCGAGACCAAAGTCTAGATGAAAAACCCATGCGCATTCCTTATAATGAATATAGCATTATTGAAATCAATGCATCATTTATCGTTGGTTTAGAATTTCAAGCGATGGAGAATGGGAGGTCATTCATTTGATTCCTCTTGGTTAGCTGGTGAGCTAGTTTGCTAAGGTTAGCCAACTACGTTAGCACTGTCAACAGGGACGTGAGAGCAGTGAAACCAGCTGGATATTTAGCTTGCTATAGCCCATCACAACAGTCCATCTAAGACAAGAATTGACTTTCGTTTTCAATAATACATCACAACATAGAAAATTGTTTTCTTATTTAACACAAACCTGCAAATGCTCCTGAAAGCGGATGGGTAGGATTTGAGCCATGACTGTTCCTCTCTGCTTTCAATCCTCCCGGCCGGAATCGTGAATATTCTAGCGAGTGGGTTACAGCTACGACCTCCTCCACAGACGTGTTCAGTCGCAGCCAGTCAAAATACGAAGACAAATGTAGACAGCAGGAAATCTCTTTAAGCTGGGGGTTCACTAATATTGTATGTACAGTGACAATCACTCCGCCGGATGTTTGTGCTTTCCTCCACCGCCTTCAAGAAATTGAGTGGCTCCAGCGACTCTGAAAACCCGCAATGGCGGCGGAAGCAGCTAGCTAGGAAGAGACACAATCCGGAAGCCGCAGATTGGAACCTCTGCGGCGGAAGGACACAATAAATTAATTGGGCAATTATGGTTTAGATGAATATGGTTGCTAAGAATAACACATATTTTACTAATGATCACATTATTTTGCTGGCTATTTGCAAGTCGGGATGTTAAATGCAGCGAAATATCACACCTGTGTAATTTCTCGGAATTTTCTGCCACATCATTCAGTCTCGTAGGTGTACGTCAGTTCCGGGTAATGCACTGACCTGGTACTTAGCGAGTCATGGGATGAATGCAGTAGAAATGGGCAGTTTTCATTAGTTTTAACTTTTGGAAACACAGGCTGTAAGAATGCCCTCCGATGACTAAAGGTAAACCAAAAAGAAAGGTTTGGTTACATGTAACCCAGATCCTCTAAGCAACCAGGTAACTTCGACACCTGAGCTTGGTAAACTCTCACTTTGTTCTGGCTATATGGCAGGCTGTCTGGATGCTCTGGGCATGAATTTACAGTTACATTTAACAGAGTTAGCATTCATCTCATATTTTCTCTGTGACTTAACATTTTATAAAATCAGCAAAACGTACAATTTTAACAGTGATGGACCTTAATAGAGAAAAATGTGGTGTGGCAATACTTCATTGTTTTAGGGTCCACAGTAGAGCTACTTTGCACAGCTTTAATGTTGTACTCTAAATGCTTCCTTCTCACAAATTTTACATTCCCAGCAACATACCACACATACTTTCTATGACATTTTATGTTGGGAAGGCTGAGGCACTAAGTAGTTGCAGATGTGTTCAGTTTAACACATCTGTTTCTTTAGGATGAAGAAAACCAATTGCTGTGAAGTGTGTGATGAGAAAACGCTTTTATAGTCCATCTCCCTCTGACCCTAACTGTTCACTGAGACATCACAAATTGTAAAAAAAAAATGTAGTGCGGTTTTGCCTTTAGGACCAACAAGAAAAATGCACTGAAAAAGTAAAACCAAACACACAATGACAAAACAGATTATTTATGTGCATGACTTTCCCTTAAAACTGATGTCAATAGAAAACACAGGAAATATACAGGTTATACCATGACAAAGTCCAAATGTGTCCAGTGCAGTCTTTGTTTTGCAACTCTGTACAAACTGTCAGTGTTCTGGAACTCCAATATAAGTACAAAAAAAAGTTAAAAATCTATTAATTGGTAATATACAGTATGGCACAGTTACGAGTATAGGTTTCACGGTGAAGCCTTGAAAGATTTCTGTAAACGTTTCATCAGAATGCTATACTTGGTGCTAATTGTCTCATGTCCCTCATCAAAGTTTTTTTCCTTGTTGTCGTTCCTGTTTCCGTTGCATGTACCGAGCACGGGCATCTGTTATGGAATTTTCATCATTCCGCTTCTCACGCTTTTGGGGCACAACTTCTGACGATTCTACTGAAACCGTAAAGTGAATATGTTGTACGGGCAAGACAAATACATAGAACACAATGAAGCATATTGTGCAATAGCTCTTGTAAACTGCTTACCAGCTTGTCTTTTCATGGCTTCTTTGGATTCCCACTTGGCTACCTCCTCATCAGTCACTTCCTCTCGTGCAACACTGCTCAGCTCATACACATCCACCTCGTGTAACTTAGGCAGCAAGTCCTTTACCCAATCATAGCGAATTGGGCACACGGTCCGCAGAAACACCCGCGAGGTGGCTAGCACGTCGTGGAAGATGACCCAGTCCAGCTGGTGCTCCTGACCAAAGAGCTGTAGAGGATGAAGGGTCAGATTAGCTGAGAGTTAATTAGATTGAAAGTGAATGTGCAGATGTATGGGTCTTCCATACCGCTGAAGATGGGTGAATGTGTACAGTAGATCCATGCCCATCCATTGTGCAAAATGACTTCCCTATTGACCTTCGAAAGAAAAGAAAAAAGGGATGAGTGGCGTCTTCTGATAAACAAAAAGAAATACACAAGTGAGGAGATTCTTTGTGAATACCTCCTGGCAACATTGGTGAAGTACCCAAGGCACAGACACCTTCTGAACAGTTCACTCTTACTGCCTTCCCACTTCTCCTTCTGAATCGCTCCCTGCTACAAGACAAAGAAATTAAATACGCACAAAGCAGTGAATCATTTGTCAGTAAAGATAAAAATGTCAGCTGGGTGGTAGGTACCTGTGTTAATCTGATGAGGATGTCTCTAAGCTGACCCTCAACACTAAACGCTGATTTAACAGCCCTCCAGTGGATCCAGTTATCTCTGCACCAGGCGGATGGACGGTCACTGTTCCAAGAAATAAGGGACGCATTACTTTTGTGTCCATTTGTCTGCCTTTGCTATATATTTGAACGTAGATAAAGTGTTTGTCATGGAAAGAATTTTCAAAACGCTCCCAAATGAAACGGCACACACCTTGCTTTGCATTTTTTAAACACATTCAGGAGCATGGCGAAGTCGTTACAGCTGCCAGCCTCAAAAGCAATATCTTTGTGTTTCTGTTCTGCTTCCTTCTGTGTCTCTGGTTGGCCTATGAAAAATCACCATGTATTTATCACACACTGGCAGATCATTGAGCATTCACACAACACACATTATCCACATACTTAGCGCTGGTCAAAGTCTAGTTTGTACCTGGTCGAATGAAGATGTTTTCCACTGACAACATAGCTGCCACAGGCAGCATGAGTTCCTCACAGTCCAGAGCAGCAGCCTTGAGCAGGGCTCTAGTCAGGCCAGGGTGGAGGGGGAACTCCATCATTAGCTTACCCAAGCTGGTAACCTGACCTCTCCTGCCACAGTCAGTGAGCAATGAATGGGGGACATATTAATTTAACATTAATCTGTCACCATTACACATACACAGAATATAATCTCACATTTATGACATCCCTGCTTAACTGAAGACCTCTATCATTAGAGCAACAAACAGACACAGAAAAACATTTAACACGTACCTATCTATTGCATCATATTGATAGAGCTGCTTCAAAGCAGTCAGTATGAGTCTCTCCTCTGGACGATCCAAATATGGAAACCTTGAGTAAAATGCAAACAGGGGAATGAAAGATTATTTCTTTTGCATTAATCCTCAGTATTGATGTTGATATCAGTAGTAATATATGATCACACAATGAACCCTCCAGTACCTAATGACATCATGAACGCCCAGGCATTTGAGAGTGAGGATGGTTGCTGTGAGACTGGTCCTCTCAATCTCGGGAACAGTGTACTCTGGCATGCACTTCTCATAGTAGTCTTTGCTGTAAATGCGGAAACATTTCCCTGCCGAGGTTCTCCCTGCCCTGCCAGCTCGTTGCTGGGCCTCACTCCTGTGCATGAACCAATCCAAAGTTAGAGGGAATATAAGGTAATATATGTTTTTATTTTATTTTCAACATAACCTTTTATTGTCTGTGGATTCAATTAGGTGCAAAAAGAATAGAGGTCACACTCTACTCACTTTGAGATTGGAACTACTTCAAGTATGTCCATGCCAACCCTGGGGCTGTGGTTAAGCTGTTTCACAAATCCACTGTCAACAATATATCTGAAATAGACACATGTTAAATCTCGATTTTGTTTGCATACAGCTGAACCACATAGATATCAGATTCATTATTGTTTATACTCGGGAAATACACACGAACAAGGAATGGTACTACTAACTCACATCTAACCAACTTCAGCATCATAAACCTCAGTCCCACTTATACAGACTTTATTACCTTGAAGATTTATAAAGCACTATAGGTCCACAAGCCATTTGATTTTAATTTTATAACTTTTTTACTTCTTTTTATTGCTATAAAAAATGTGTGGTTGGACAAAGCCACCTTTATTACTCACTTTACTCCGTTGATGGTCAGAGATGTAGCTGCTATATTGGTGGCAACCACACATTTCCTGACACCTTCAGGAGGAGGCTGAAATATCTGCTTTTGCTGATCTGCAAAGCAAATACATTCAAACTTAATCAGAAATTAACAAATCCATGAGAGCATTAGTTCAACCTTCTGTGCACATCTCAGAGAAATTATAATTTGTATAGATGATAAGACCTAAAGATGATTTATGGTGTTTAAAGATGATGTTCATAGATGTTGTCTTTTTCAGCAACACTGCGGTTTATTACCTGTTGGCATGGCTCCATATAGGGGAAGGATGAGGAGGCCCTCGACAGAGGAGTCGCTCACGTCGTAGCTGTAGTCTATAGCCTCAGCCTTCTTGAACAGCAGATCACACGCTTTCTGGATTTCAGATTGACCTGGTTGTTTTGTAACAAGCATGTGAAAAAGAAACACATTGTATTGGAATTGAATTGAAAGAGAATTGTTTGAAAAATGTTATAATAAATCTCTATATGTACGCTGCAATGCTTGTATGGTTGTCCCCACCTGTCAGAAACACCAATATATCCCCAGCCTTTTCATTGGTGTGCACATCAAGAGCCACCTTGACAACCTGGCCAATGGCAAACACATACATTCTGTATTTGTCATACACTGACCACAATTATGTCTATGTTGACAATATTAACTTAATATCGCCACTATGCAAGAAATCGAAGTCAGTCAAATAAACAAAAATAAACTATTACTGAACAATTCAACTGATCGAAAGCCATTTACAACCCACCTCTTTAACATAAACTGAACTCTCAGTGTCTTTGGGGCCAATCAGGTTGAGGAACTTCTCAGTAACAGGATATGTTCGACCAGGGATGGTGAACACTGGGCAGTCTTCCAAGAAAGCAGAGAGTTTTTCAGTTTCCAAGGTTGCAGACATGACGACCACCTTCAAAGGCACAGACCTGCCATTCAAGGCCCCTTTGGACATGGTCTTTTTCAAAAGCCCAATCAAGATATCCTGAAAATACAAACAAGCTCCTGAAGTATCAAAACATGACCCTTCAAATCTGGGAATATTCCCAAATTATATTCACATGAGTGAGGCAAATACTGAACAGAAATTGATCACAAATGCCCTACAGAGATCACAAATGCCCTACCTGCTAAATAGGCTGTGAGGTTAAAATATTAAATAGTTTTTACTGTCCACTCTATGGCATGAAGATGCAGAATCCCATTATTACTCAATCACATTGCATAACGTGGAACTGTTATCCTACTGAATTGTGATGGGAAATCCTGTCTGTATCAAATCATGAGGCCCTTAGGGATTCCTACTCCATGAATGAACAGTGTTGTACCCACCCAATGGTAAGCTAACAAACTCAACATACCGTGTTTAAACTCCTTTCATGAGCCTCATCAAGTACGACAACACTGTATTGAGTGAGGACTGAATCTGCAAGAATTTCCCTCAGCATGCAACCATCTGTCATGTACTTGATCATGGTGCTCTGTAAGCATACAAACAAAAGTACATGCAATGATCATTAGTCACACCGATACGTCGTTATTTACTTCCAATATATAAGTATGCAGACTGCAAAGTTAGTAACTAATAAAGTGTTGTCAACCCCCGTATTAGGTATCTTACCTTAGATGTGCAGTCATCAAAGCGCACTTGATAACCAACTTCTTTCCCAAGTCTCAAACCCATCTCCTGGGAAACTCTTTGGGCTACTGTGATGGCTGCCACCCTTCGAGGCTGCGTCACGCCAATTCTACCATCCTTCCAAATACCTACAGAAGCAGAGAAGGGTATTTATCTACAATAGTTATTTAATTTACGATAGATGTACAGTGACATATGAGAGAAAGTCAGATGATGTTACCTGCTTGGTACAGATACTGAGGCAGCTGTGTTGTTTTACCACTACCAGTCTCTCCAGTGACAACCAGAAAAATATTATCTTTCACCGCCTGGACGAGCTCTTTCTTGAATTGATAAATGGGCAGCTTGCCAGCTTCCGAAGAACATGACTTCTGACTAGACATTTTCGCAAGAGAAATAGTAATACCCTATCAGAGACAAAATAAGATTCTAAATTCCTAAATCTTGGCGTTAGCTATCTAAGCTAGTTGAAGGCGTTATCTGAACGAAGGAGTAAATAAATTCACCAACTGATGAAAAATCTCTGAATATCATAACTTGTTTATCACAGCCTTTTATACAGCTATAACCCATGTCCAGTGTACATTGTTAAGGTTCAGATGTCTTCAGATGTACACTGCAGCGTGTGGCCAGCGACATTAAAGAGCATTTCAATATGGCCGCCACTCGTACTCTTTTCAAAATAAAAGTCAAACATATTTATTAGTTTTAAATTACGCAAGGTTCAAATAAAGACAATGGTCATTTAACAAACTGCATGTGCTAGTAATGTGGTTATGTACAATAAACGTAAAGAGGGGGAAATATAAACCAAAAGGGTTGAATCATGTACGTAAGTGGATGGATTTATACAGCAAAAAATACCGCAACACTTCCTTCCCGTTTGGGTCCTTAGTTCTGCTGTCCAGTAAACTAGACATTGGATGCCCACTATCAAATCGTTAAGTAAATTTGATTCGTCTCAAGTCATACGAATTAACCTGGACCAGTGGCGCAATGGATAACGCGTCTGCCTACGGAGCAGAAGATTCCAGGTTCGAGTCCTGGCTGGTTCGGAAATCCTTTTCTTGCACAAAGATTAGGTGTTCGATACCCGCATGGGGCGCTGTGGGGCGTAACTTGTTCCGTGGCTGCATTGGATTTGGACATTGGACCGAAAATGGATTTGAAAGGCGTGGATTGGCCGACGGGATCCGAGCGATCCTACTTGAATCACTGGCTTATGCTTGGATCGCTCGCTCACCATGAGGGGGGAAGAAAGGAAAAAGGCAGGGAAGAAGATAAGAGAGAAAAGGGGAAAAGGAGAGTAGGAAAAAAAGGGAGGGATTTTGTATGGTCCAATCCTCCATGACTAAAGGTCAAATCATAAAGTATTTTTTAAACATTAAACTTCTGTTTTTATATGCATTACTATGAGAGCAGAGGTTCAGGTTCGAGCCCACAGTTGGCAGAGATTGAGGTTTGCATTATTTCATGCAAAGCTCATTTTCTTGACTGTAAATCACAATTATTTTGCATATTACATTTTATTAACCTTATATTAGTGAGATATGGATAATTCTACATTGAATATTTCAATACATACTGTGTATGCATTTATGAGAGAAGAGTTGACCCCAAGGTCCCACCGTTTGCAGAAATTTAGGTGTGCATTATTTACTGCAAAGTTCAATTTTATTTATTCATTTATTTTTCATGCATTTTATTTATATCCTCCAACCACTGCTCCTTGGGAACAGTTTCTATAGTATGTTATGCCCTTGTACTGGCTGTGTCCAGTCTCCGCTGTCCTGAACTGCCCACATTTCTTGCACGTTGTGCAGAACACTGCTGGTCCGTTTTTGGACTGGAGCAGTAGTGGCAGAGGAGAGGCTGGCACCCGGAGCCTGTGGAGCAGCACCCAGCACAGGCCCCTGTTAGGTCACTGGACCCAGCATGAACAGCTGAGGGCCCAAGGGTAGAGCAGGGAAGAGTTCTCGCTGGGGGCACGAGTTCACAGTTGCCAGTGCGAATGCAGAAGATACCTTCCTCTTCACCTGTGCCTAGCCCATGGTGCTGCCAGCCCGGGGGTACCGGTAAACTGGGCCAGGTTGGGGGGGTGCAGATGACGGGGACACAATAGCAGGGAGGAGAGGGTCAGTCACAAGTCCAGTCCTTGAATCATCACCACGTTGCCCTGCCTCTACACCTCTTTTTGACCCTCTTTTTGCCCAAGGGTAGAGCAGGGAAGAGTTCCCCTAGGGGCAGCCGTGGCCTACTGTTTAGGGTTTCAGGCCGGAAACCGAAGGGTGGCCGGTTCGATCCCCGACCAGTAGGAAAAATGTGGGCGGGGGAAGTGGTAGACCACTGCTCTCCCATGCCCACACCCACGGCTGAAGTGCCCTTGAGCAAGGCACCTAACCCCTATCACTGCTCCCCGGGCGCCGCCAATGGCAGCCCACTGCTCCGGGTTAGTGTTACTTCACTTCACTGTGTGTGTGTGTGTGTGTCACTTCCCTGGATGGGTTAAATGCAGAGGTTAATTTCAGAGTGTGTGTGTCTACACCACCTCTGCCATAGAGAGGACTTTCACTTTCACTTTTGTGCCACTGTACCAGGTTGGTGTGGCTCACGCATGAACATAAACCTGTAGTTGGATAACTTCACCACTAGAGGGCCTCACTTTCTTACTTGGCAAACACTATTATTTCCGCAAGGACTGAAGAGTAAACTCCACTGATGTGAGACCACATGTGGACATTTATTTCAGGAGAAGGACCTCCCAAATAGTGAGTTTCACTATGACAACCTGGTGAGCAGTGTGTGGAACCTGTTCGCAGCTGGGACTGAGACAACCTCCTCAACCATGAGACATGTGTTACTGATGATGATTAAGGCGAGACATGGCAGGTGAATAGGGTAAAAAATTTAAATACAAGGGATCACCATGAAACTTTACCAGTTGATTACATACATCATTACAAGAAAAAAATGTATTACAAGTTTTTGAATTTTGCATAGTTAATTATGCTAATTAGGCTGGATCTCATTAAATATGCACGTTTTTGCATATATTTCAGGTACATGAATCTTAAACTGTGATAAAGCCAGGACCAAAATTCTTTTTTTATTTTGTTCATATATCAAATGACAAAAAATACTCAGATGGATTTTAGGATATCTGCTTTTATGACCTGGGAAATCAAAATATACTATCCGTGGCCTTAAAAACCCTATTTTCGCCATGATTTCCAGGTAAAATGACCCATAAATCTGGCCAGGAACAATTTATAAATAAATCCATCTGTAGATGTCTTCATAACAATGCTATGTGTGAAACTGGGAAGTGTGGTGTACCTAGGTTCTACATAGGCTGAGAAATGTGTACCTAAAAATGAAAAAACACTCATTTTGAGAAAACCGCATTTAAAGACAACACGTGGGGCACTGAGCGAATCACGTTAGCAGAAAAGCGCCGTCAGCCAATGAATCCCTTCAGAAAGTCAGGATTGGTTGCTGAAAAGAAAGGAAATGCCCATATTTGGATTACACAGCCTTCTGATCGAGGCTCATAGGTTTAAAGTCATTCCAGACATGAAAGATGTCGTGTAAAAAGACGAAACGCTGAACGTGGTTCAAGGGAGAATTCTTGGTAAAGTTAGGAGAAAATGGATGCCGCGGCTGAACTAAATGCAGTGAAACAGACACTTAAATGTGTAATTTTGACGTTTTCTTTATGGTAGTATGAAAGATAACAAGTTAAAGAGGCAAACTAGCCCAAAATCTCAAATTTGACCAGGGCATGAAAAAATCGATATTTCACCTGCCGTGTCTCGCCTTAAGCACCCGGATATTCAAGGTATGAAACAAAATAAACTGACAGTTGATTTGTATTGTATCTATATATGGAAAAAGGGGATGCTTTATGTTATTTATTCTTTCACCATGAAATAGATCTGCTATGAAAATCTATTTTGTAAAATTTTTCTGAAAAGTATGTAAATATTGGGCCTCATTCTCGACCTTTTTTTGTAATTCTTCAGAAATGTTTCTTACACGACTTCGCAAAAACAACGTAAGAGAAACGCTTCCGCTGCATTCCCGCACGCTTGAAAATGTGTTCATAAGCAGCCGAAGTCTTCTCAGCTGGGTTCCTTCCGATTAGCTTCTTAGATTGATGCGCGTTCTCGTGAAAGTGGATTTGCATACATACACGCCCTGCCAGCTGCTTATTAGGAGACGCAATTTTAGAAACGTGTGCTGTCGCAATCTCCCGAATCCACCTCGTAACAGGTGTTCATTAATAAGGTGGAGATATTGTATAACGTTGAACGTCCGAAGTCCGTAAAACACATTTAAGTAGTCACTTTTTTTGTTTTTTTTTTTAATCGAAAAATAGGCACCATAGGTGTGAAGACCGGTCCCAAGTACGAGTATAAGTTGTAGTCCGTCCTGTCGTTCGAAATAGCCACCATAGGGGTGAAGACTGGCCACCAATAGTAGTATAAATTGCAATGAATTCATTCTTAGAGATTGACTTTAGTGTTTATTTATGTATTCACTTACATTTGCAGTGTTCATGTCATTCACAATCAGTCTCTTAGCAGACGCGGCCTTTGTCCAAAGTGACTTCCAAGGGAGAGAACAGTCAAGCTACGAGCCATATAGACCTAGTGTAACAATAAACACTACCTCGTATAATTATGACTATAAATGTGAAACGTAATTGTTAATAATACAAATATTCTCGTATTTATTATTATCATAATTATTTTAATCCGAGGATGTCTGTAGAGTTGACGTGAACGCAATCTCCAACGGGTTCTCACAAATTCGCCCGTTAACCCTTTTACTGTAATACGGAGTTTTTTCAAATGTCATTCCTCAACGCGATTCCTCAAATAACCACAAGATGGCCCGTGGAATCCCATTTGAGAAGATTCCGGTAGAGTTACGACTGCTATTTCGAGTTCTGAAAGTTGTCTGAAGTTCAGAAGAAAGCACAGAAGAAAAAAATAACGAGAATGCAAATGTTTTCATAAATGTTTCCGAAGTGGAGTTCCTTCTGAAATCCTTCGGAAAGTCTTCCCAACTGCTGTCGAGAATGAGGCCCATTGGTATCAAATGACTTCATGCGATATAGCCGAAGATATAATAAGCATGAAATACTTAACATATAAAACCAAAATGTTACTTCAGTAAAACATACAGTATAGGCCTACTGACCTATTTATTGCTGAAATTATCATCAATAGAAATAGCAAGTTTTTTCACTGGCTTTCCCAGCATGTGTCTATAAAAGGAAATGGATGAGGTGCCGCTAAACTGTGAGTTTGTAGAATAAAAATATGAATATGTTTGCAATCTTTTAAGCGCGTGTCCATTAGGAGATCGATGACGTGATTGGCCAGGAGAGAAGCCCCTCCATGGATGACAGTTCTAAGATGCCCCTCGCGAACGCTGTAATTCATGAGCTACAGCGAAACTTGGACCTCGCCCCAACCTCTGTGCCTCACAAGGTGACCGTTGACACCGAATTCAAGAAATACTTCATCCCAAAGGTGAGTCAATCAGTAGGCTACTAGAAAAAAGGATACCTTTTCATGTGCAAAACTTTTAAATGAAAAGTGCGTTAGTTAGGATACCTGATGTTAGAACGTTGAAAAGCTTGAGATGCTGTTGTGAAAGAGAATAATAATAAAAAAAATCACATTCAAAAATGTTTTATTGTGTAGGTGAAGCCCTGTTGTTTTGTAGTAAATCCAAGCAAATCTTGCAGCTTACCCTGAGAATCATTATTATGCAGGCCAGTATCTTTATCTTTAGCGATAATGCTCACTCAGTCTCCCACTCTTAAAAACTATTTCAGATCTTTAGGAGACTGATAGGATTGTGCTCTGCAAAAATTGCATGTGCATTGTATGAACTCCATTTCTAATGAATGGAATCCAGAATATAGACAATAAACTTTAGACAAAGGACCACGAGGTAAGGGAGTCTACTCCACATCAAGGTAGACAGGGAAAGACTGAATATCATTTCAGTGTTGCAGTTTAAGTACAGGTCAGCTGTGGGAGGTCATAGGTCATTATAATGGAAGGTTCCAGAACAAACACACAAAGGCCAACATGGTAAGTCAGTCCTTTGTTCATTGTTTGTGATGGTTACATTTAGCCTGGGTAAATTCACAAGTTTCACGTAGAAACAATATATCTCTGTGTTGAACTGTATTTTTACTTTGCTCACCATGTGTAAGTATCTCTTTCAAATACAAAACAATGTTTGTTGTACAGATTTCACGGTAATTTGATTTTTCTAATCATCAAAAAATTCTTCTCATATTTTCGATGTTACCTCTCAGTGTATCTTCTGCATGAGTCTTGCGTGCATAGAGCCCATTATGTTAGTCATGTGTGGGTTGTTTGACGTGCGGTGAGGTTCGAGGCTGGCGAGGCACTGACTCTTTCAGAGTCAGATTTACAAATACATAAACCCAATTGACTATCTTAAATCACCATTCAATGGGCAGCTTGCACATTTGACTAGCCTACTGTTTGTTTTTCATATCAGCATTCTTTACACAGGTACATACAGTTGGCAGCTGCTAGTTTGTGATGAACGCGTGTTAAAATGTGTGAATATGCACTCATGAATATGAACTCTTTCATACGAAGTTTCTCAAGCACCCTGAGGGTTTCTACCTTTTCCCATTATAATTTTAAGAGTTAAATCGAGGAGACTAGGCTATAACATCAGCTAGATAACCAGCTATCATTTCATACAAATTGAACTCTTCCAATTAAATGCTCATACACAAACGGTTTACAGCATAAGGCTCAACCTCAACATATCTGGTTTGTCTTAACTCATAATGTAGGTTTATTTAATGTAATATTTAATAATGTTGTAAACGGTAAGCAGCACAAGGCTCAACATCAACATATGGGGCTTGTCTTAACGCATTATATGGGTATATTTAATGTTATATTTAATAATGTTCCCTTTACCATGATTGCCATAGAGCAGTATAGTTCAGTGACTTCTACCACTTGAAACTGGCAATCTTACGTGATCTGTCGTTGTGTCGTATGCACGGCTTCCCTGTCTACAGTGTCGCAAAGTGACGCATGTGCGACAAGAATCGGGTAGCAGACTAGGATCGGGTAGTGACACTCTGGCCCTGTTCGAAATGTCTTAAAATGCCTCCTTCCTTCCTTCCTTCCTATTAAGAGAGCAGGGACTGTTCAAAATGTCTTAAACCTTCTCTTCCGCTTTAATAAGATACCTTGAAATAAGTAATTTTTCCGTTAGCCACATCGCTAACAGTAGCTGCTAGCTAACAAAATAAGCACACACAGCGTGATGACGTCACATATTGCCGTACATGCCATCTTAATAGACTGTTCGAAAATCTACGGTTTTTGCGATACCTTCCCCCGAAGGGACGTGTCTGATCCGACACCTGTCCAATAAGACATCAAGGATCAAGACAGCTTTCTAAGATTTCGAACACACCCACCGTCTCGCTGTCTCCTGTCTGTTTGAAAAGGACTTGCACAAATTTGGGGATTTTGATTATAAAAATGCTTGAAATGACTGGAATCATGCAGAAATTACATTTACAGCACATATCAGTAGAGAAATATTAATATTTTAAAAATATTATTATATTTTAAAAATATTTTATTTTGGGCTCTGCCTCCCCTGACCGCATGTCCCTGGGTTTTGCCCAGGGAGATTAAATGAACTCCGGTAAAGAGGCGTGTAGTGGAGGAGGTTGTTGTGTCTCATGCTACTCATACCCTAATGCCGGAGGAAATCCTGGACTTTTCCCTGGGAAAACTCATCTTTGTTTAAGTGTCAACTTCAACAGGAACTCACACGACCTCCAGTCAGTGTAAGTTGCATTGCAATAAACTTCAGATAATGTTACAGTTAGCAAACAGCAACCTTTCCTTTGGGTTAGAGAATCATCAAGAAATTCTTCTAATATTTTCGGTGTTACCTTATCTCAATGTATGAGAAGGAGAGGCAAGAGAGTAATTGTTTTGACTAATTTATACTTTTACTATTGCAGATAACGTCATATGACATATTAGATTCAATTGCAGTTTCTCAGGCAAAACGTGATGCATTTTTCCCCTGCTAATCTAAACAATTAGTGGTTGGAGTTGTAACACATCTTTAAAAAGTGTTATAAGCCTGCCAAGAAAATGTTGACAGCTAACGCTGTGGATTCTGGGATCTCTGATGATAAAAACCTTTGTGTCATCTGTATGGAGCCATTTGGCAGCAGCCCTTAGCCATAGGAAGTTTGAGTAAAATGTGCCCTTTGCTGTGTCTGGGCACAACAAGCCTGCACTCCAGGCTGGCACACACACAAACACACACACACACACATTTATTTATTTCAATAAACCTAATTTTGTGCGCATATTGCCTCTGTTTTTGCTTCTTTGTTCTAATTGTTCCAACCTACGCCGGCAGTGGGGTGGTAACAAAGCAGCATCATGTATTTGACACTCACGAGGGCTGTGATATTCTTGCAGAGATTTGAATTGTTGCCATTTGCATGAACAAATATGGGAACTTTGTATAAAAGTATAGATGAAGCTCTACCTCAAAAATCCAGTGAGTTATAGCTGGTGAAACAAAGTGTTTCAACCATTTCCAGTCTCCTCTGCTCTGCTCTCTTCAACCCACACACAGCATCGTCAAGATGGATATTCTTCCTGTCCTTCAGACAAACTTTCCCTCCATGGTTTTGTGCGTTGTTGTTTTTATATTGCTGTGGATGAATCGAGGTAAAAGGGGCAACTTTGAAAGATTACCGCCGGGTCCCCCTCCTGCTCCACTTGTTGGCAATTTATTCCAAATAGGCGTAGCGCAGCCATACAAGTATTATCTAGAGGTATGTGTTCACATTCTTTCAAACTCCACGTTTTCTTTCTTTCTTACTTTACTTCTTTTGTTTTACAGTCATCTGCAAAAAATACTCTAATTGTGCCTCTTCTGTATCCACAACCTCAGAGACCCTGCTTGCTTTAATATCTCAACATCACGCTATTCTCCAGAAATCTGCTTTGACAACAGCTAGAAACCAAAAAACTTAACTTAACTTTCAGAATTAATTTATTTTAGATTGGTTATACTTTTCATGGCTGATCAGCTAGAGTACACTCTGCAGTTTCCAGTCAAGACTGTATTGTTGAAATTATTTTCAGATTGACTGTTCAGTCTGTTGCAATTCAGCCGACTTCACCGAGTGTAAAGTTCAGACTCAGTCAGTACCAACAAACAGACTGTCATGATTCATTTATTCCAGTTTGCTGCAGTTTACAAAATTCCTCAACCTTTCATGAGTGAACCCCTCTCCTTGCCTCACCAGTTCTGCAACAAGTATGGGTCAGTGTGTACCATCTGGCTGGCCAACAAACCAGTGATCATACTGTCCGGATATCAGACCATCAAAGATGCCCTTGTCACCCAGGGAGAGGAGTTCAATGGGAGGGCTCAGTACCCTCTCATGATGAGGTCAACCAATGGATTTGGTGAGTCTGCTGGAAGGTCTTCTTTTAATGTCACAAGAGAGTGACTGAAGATCCCCCAATGGGCTTCTAGCACTGTTGTGATCACATTGTGTATTCAATAAGAAGACAAGGAAGAAGGAGAATCATGCATGGGAAAAAGCTTCACCCACTTTATTGAATGGTGCCAACAAATAATGAGTGAAAGAAAGGCAAATGTTTCAACTCATGCATCACCATAACTACCATTCGTGCCAAAAGATAATGTGCCGAAGTAGGCTTGACTAATGTTGCAACTCATGCTACCATGGGTTTAATTTTCATTCATATCTCTTGAAAAGTAAGTTGTAATGTTCAGTTTGGAAAACTGATTTTGCTTATCCTCATTAGAGAGCATCACAGTTGAAATAGTTGTGAATCAGAATCATTATTTCTCTTTACGGTTCTAAACTGTGTCTGTCTTCTGTGTCCTTCATGTCGAACTTTGTGTTCTTAAAGTTCCAGATACCGGCAAGGTCAGAGTGAGTCTGTTATTCTGTTATTTTCTGCCTTCTCAGTGAATAGACCTTGTGGCAGTTTTCAGAGTAGTTGTATCATACGCGTTGGGACTAATGATTGACACCCCTTCCTGTCATCCTGGTAGGATACTTAAACTTACACAGTAGCGAGAACGGTTTCCTTATCAAATTAGAGATGCGGGTAATATTAATGTGAAACCTTCCTGTCTCCCTTGATGCACATCATTGTAGACAATAAAACCTTGTTCCTGGTTGCACACCATTTTATTTCTATTATTAGAATGTACCTTCTAAAATTGGACTTGCATATATTAAAGGTGCTATCATATGGAACTCTTCAGAGCTGTAGAACCCTGACAGTGTGGACATCCCAAAGGGCTATTAAAGGATCTAATTTAGATAGCACCCTTTTTCTTTGTCTGGTTTTAGGCCTTGCCATAGATTCCAGTGTTTGGGGCTGCCTGCTCCTGATAACCCTAACAGAGTTGGTTCCCTCCTGCCATTTTTCCATGATCTGAATATACATGCGTTCCAGACAATTAGAACTATTAAACCAAGTTCATGCCATATTAATAGCGTCACACTAGGCACCCACACAACCAAGGAAATCATAAAACATTTTTTGTTTTTGTCATTCATTTTGGGACGGACTGGTCAACATACATTTGATTAAGTGTATCATACACAAAATACAGCTTCATCAATGCATTTTTCCTGAACAGACAGATCTGAATAGCATGCCTTGAGGCAGCATACCATGATCTGTATTGATACAAGTGATTTGGTCAATGGGCGAATACATCATACGTATGTATTATCAGAACTATAAACTTGTGACCAGATGTCAGTGGGTCCGTTCTGTTCTCCTCAGGCGTGTTGGCCAGCAGTGGTCAGCGCTGGAAGGACCTCCGTCGGTTCTCCATCATGACACTGAAGAACTTTGGGATGGGGCGGAGGAGTGTGGAGGAGAGGGTCCAAGAGGAGGCCAGGAGCCTGGTGAAGGCGTTTGATAAGTTTGATGGTGAGGTTGGAGCACTTCACTTTTCATCCATGTGTCTCGTATCAGTGTGTCAGTATAGACGCTATGATCAGGATCAGGATTTCCCTTGCCTGTCCTTTATTTAAAGGTGCAGTCCAGGATTACTATCCATTACACCTTTCATCATTGAATCAACTTCAATCTGTGAATTTGAACACGAACAGTGTTTTTCTGAACACATTTCACATATGAAATAATAAAGATGCTGTGAAATTAATCTTTTTCAACCCCAAAGAACTGCTGTGCAATGCCGTGTCAAACGTCATCTGCTCCATAGTGTTTGGGCACCGGTTTGAGTACAAAGACCCAGAGTTCCTGCTGCTCTACAATACAGTCATTGCTTACTTCGATGTGCTCAACAGTCCCATTGGCATAGTATGGAATTAATGTCTTTTGAGTAGCGTAGATAAGTAGTGCTTTTCCCTTCCTCTTGACCAAAGAAAAATAACTCAAACATATTAAGTGTGGTCCCCTTCCTCAGTGCTGCAGGAAATACCAAAGGACATTGGTATAGACAGAAAAACACGAGACAATCATAAAAGCATATAGATAGTTATACTGAAAAGCCTTTTCACAAAAGAGTTTGTGATACTAAGTGATAAGGTTGTGAAGAGTATATTCTATCAATTGTATGCAGAGTCCACTTTTGAAGTTTTTTCAGAGTGGAAGATAGTTACAGCCCAATGTTGTAATACAATCTCTTTCAGCTCTACAACATCTTTCCTAAAATTGTCAAGCGCATTCCTGGAAGGCAGAAGGCGATGTTTGCGTTGCTGCAGAAGACTCAGGATTATGTGAAGAATCAGGCAGAGATTCGACTGAAGCACCTGGATGCCAACTCCACTCCCCAAGACTACATAGAGGCCTTTATGGTTAAAATGATTCAGGTAAAGGACTACACAGAGGCTTTTATGGTTAAAATGATTCAGGTAAAGTGCTGACCTTGGATAAAGTTAAATTGTGACCCCAAAATGTTCATAGACGAGGAAGGGCAATTTTTAAAGAATAATGTCTTCCTGTCTGTTGGATTAGGTCGTCATTAGATACCCTTAGACCTAACTGAAATGTTTAAGATACAGAGGAAAATCAGATAATGATAGTGCTAACATTTATTTAAAGGCAAAGAGATCATCTGGGATAAAACATCATCAATTTTCTACTGAAATAGAGAAATAAATAATTATGTGTTTATTGGTGTTTACACTTCAAGGTAAACGTTCCTCTTCCCGCAAGTTGCGCGCAAAAGCCTGAAAAACAATATCCAGTCTTCAAGGACTTTGAGCTTTGTTGCTGATATTTTACAGGTTTGACTTCCTGAAACTGTAAGAAAGGATGAAACATCACAGTAGTCAATTAACCAGAAACAGGGCAAGATTAAAGGACTACTTAAGGTCGCTCTTTCAAAAAAAGAATGAAAAATCCTGGAGCAGAGGTGTTGCTTCGCAACAGACTGTACAAAAACCTGAAGTTGGAGAACTTCTCCACTAGGGGACCTCACTTGCTAACTTGACAAACAGTCTTATTTCAGCAAGGACTGAAGAGTAAACTCCACTGATGTGAGACCGTATGTGGCTTTTTATTTCAGAAGAAGGACCTCCCAAATAGTGAGTTTCACTATGACAACCTGGTGAGCAGTGTGTGGAACCTGTTCTCAGCTGGGACAGAGACAACCTCCTCAACCTTGAGACAGGCGTTACTGATGATGATTAAGCACCCGGATATTCAAGGTCTGAACCAAATAAACTGATATGGTTCAGTTTTAATTTTTCTTAACTGTGGAAAAAAGGGGATGATTTTTGAAATTTTTTCTTACACCATGAAATATATCTGCTATGAAAATATGTTTAGTTTATTTTTTCCCAAAAATATGTACATATTTTTTATATATGCTTAATGTAATATAGCTGAAGCTATAATAAGCATAAAATACTTAATATTCAAAACCACAATGTTACTTTAGTAAAACATACAGTATACTGAGCTATTTATTGCTGAAGTTATCAATAGAAACGGCATGTTTTTCACTGGCTATCACAGCATGTGTCTAAAAGGAGATTGATGAGGTGCAGCTGAACTGTGCGTTCCTAGGATAATTTACTATGAACATGTTTGCAATCTTCTAAGCGCGTGTCCATAAGGAGATTGATGACGTGATTGGCCAGGACAGAAGCCCCTCAATGGATGACAGGTCTAAGCTGCCCTACACGGACGCTGTTATTCATGAGGTACAGCGGAGCGCTGACCTCACCCCAACCTCTGTGCCTCACAAGGTGAACGTCGACACCGAATTCAAGAAATACTTTATCCCAAAGGTGAGTCAATGAATACTAGAAAATTGATCACTTTACGTGTGCAAAACTTTTAAATGAAAAGTGCGTAAGTAAGGATACCTGCTGTTAAAATATCTACGTTGAAAAGCTTGTGAAAGAGAATTTAATAAAATCACTTTCAGAAATGTTTTCAGGTGTAGGTGATGCCCTGTTGTTGTTTTTTTAGCAAATCCAAGTAAGTCTTGCAGCTTACCCTGAGAATCATTATTATATAGGCCAGGATCTTTATCTTAAGCAATAATGCTCAATCAGTCTCCCACTCTTAATAACACATTTAGATCTTTAGTTTGACAGGACTGTGCTCTGTAAAAATGATATATGTATTTATCTATATGCATTTCATGTTGATATATAAATAGATAGATAAAGAGATACTTTATTGATCCCAAGGGAAATGTTAGGACATCCAGTAGCTTATACAACTCACAGATACAACATACCGGATCACATACACATAGGGAGAACATGTTCAAAAGGAGTGGGGTGGTAACAGATACAAGAATGGGGTCTGCCCTTGTGGTACAATGTACACGATTGTGAGTGACAGTGAAGATGCCCAAGAGGAAAGAGTTCTTGTGCTGCTTGTGTGGATAGTGCAACAAGATAGTGTTCTTGTGCTTATGTGGATAGTGCAAAGAGATAGTGCAGAATATACGAGATTTAGTCTATACAAGATTTAGTCTATACAAAGGGCTAGTGTAACCAGTAAAGGGATGGACAGTGGGTTGGTACAATAAGGTGGGGTGTATGATAGGGCAGACTGAGGTAGACTCATGCGGAGAAGACCATCTCCCTTCCCCCCTTCCACGTGGAGTTGTATAGCTGAATGTTGTGTTCTTTTCCTCCTTCAGGATACTATGGTTCTTCCTCTGCTCTCTTCGGTTCTCATTGACCCTAAACTGTGGAAGAACCCAGAGAATTTTGACCCTGAAAACTTCTTAGATATGGAAGGACGATTTAAAAAGAACGATGCCTTCCTGGCTTTTGGATTAGGTACGTCAGTAAATACACTTTGAACTACCTGCCATGGTTAAGCTTTTGAGGAAAAGGACAGTAACATTCACAACTCATGTCACATATTTCTGTATATATAATAGTATAGTATTTACGAGTTATGCGAATGAGTTTTCATTACATTTGAATTACAGCATTAGTCTCCTTATTTAATAGCCATACCTTGAATACACATAAGCTTATTATCATGTATAACATGTATTATCACTAGGGATGAGAACAGATAAGATTTTAACGATTCCGGTTCCTTATCGATTCCTGCTTATCGAACCGATTCCTTATCGATTCTCTTAACGATTCTTATCATTTGGTAAGGGGCGAAAAAAGAGCACAAACGGGTTTTTTACATTAATGTTCTTTTATATAAATTTCTAGAATGTGTAAATTTAAATAAAACTTACATAACTTAAATAAAATGTGTTCTGTTTAATATAAACGTTCATACAAATAACAATGCTCCTTCCTTACAGAAGACGTACTAACTGCAGCCTGTAACGATGACAGACTAGCAGCCTCTGAGCCCGTCTGATTTAGAACCTCATCATCAGCTTAATTGGATGGAAATGGAGATTATTTATAGAGCGAACGCTGGTTTGCATAATGAAAAAAATGGCACTAACAAAATCGCTGAATTTTCTGATCTGACATACAGCCCTTGTTATTGAGGTAAAGGACTGTATATTTTCTTGTAGGTTGCTTGGTTGTATTGCTAATAGCGAACTATTATGCTAAACGCTTCTAATAGCAATGTAGAGTCCACTACAAACACAATAACGTACTGAAACATAATAACTTGTATCATGTACAAACTAGGCACTCAGTATATTTAACACTTAGCTATTGCTGCCACTGAATTGGCTACGAGAAACTTATCCATATCGAACTGTCAAACTGAGGGAGCTGCACGCGTTGCTTGCTTATTAACGGAGTCTTTTGTACAGCCTAACCCTACCCTAGGACCAACAGAGGGGAGGCAAGCACTGCCCCTGCCTCTAGCCAACGGTTGAAAATAGAAGATTATACAGTTAAGCTAGCCTAGTTATGTAAATTATATATAATAAATGACAATGTCCAACATCGCCCATTCTGTTAAGCAATTCAGTGCTAAGTTTAGTTATGGTTTACACGAAAACGCAAACGTTTGCTGATAACACCGTTATGTTACACCGTTAAGACTTATGATAAAACATTTTGAGGAGTTTACCTTGGCAAGTAAGGGATGAAGCGCCGACGTTAGTTGAGCTGCTGCTGGCATCGAAAACATGACATTCTTGTAATTTTATACCATGTGTGCTCAAGTGCTTATTCATGGTAGATGTACTTCCTCCCTTTGAGGAAATACATTTTTTACAGAGGTTACAAGTGACCGTGTTCGCATCCGTTCGGGTGAAATAAAGCCACACTTTAGATCGCTTCTGTCGAGTTGCCATTTCTGCTGTGTTCTGACTTTATTGTAAGAGTTCGCGCATGCGCAAACGGCACAGAGACCAGACCCGGTTATGAATTTGGCTAACGATTCTAAAGATTCGGCTCATTGGGAACCGGTTCTCAACAAGACCCGGTTCTCGGTTCCCATCCCTAATTATCACACATGTAAGCTTGTTATTTTATCACTTGCAGTCACAGAGTGTCCTGAGTACTACAATGACACTTGTATTCCTAATCATTACCATTGAATTTATCATGTCCACCCATTAACCCTCTTCTGGTTTCTTGCCTGGCAGGGAAACGAGCCTGTCTGGGAGAGGGTCTGGCCCGGGCAGAGCTCTTCCTGTTCTTCACCGCTCTTCTCCAGCACTTCACCTTTGTGGGCACAAAGCCTCCAGAGGAGATCGACACCAGCCCCAGCTTTTGCAGCTTTGGCAGGATGCCTCGCAGCTACGACTGCTACGCCAAACCCAGGGCATAAATCTTCTTAATATTATTGCTTGCTTGTAATATAATTCACAGCAGGGACGTGCAGTCATAGGAGGCAGGGGAGGCTCATTTTGAAAAGTAAAAAAAATAATAAAAAATTAAAAATTATAATAATCATATATATTTATGTATTATAAAATAAATATTCATATTTCTCTAGCTATCTGTGTTACGAGTGTCATTTCTGCATGATTCCGATAATTTCGAGCATTTTATCAAAATCGCTGAATTTGAGCATTTCCGGTTCCCAGTGACAGTGATCAGCCATAGACGTGCCGTGTACTGAGGCAAATGCATTGCTGTCTATGGACAGCTGAGCCAGTGCCTCAGTAGGGATTGCGCAATCACTCCAAACTGGGTTTTACGCATGCGTGCGCAAGCGCAGAACCTTTGAGTTGAGCTCAAAATGCATTGAAAAATATTGCTACTGAGGCAGGCAGTAGCACGGATTCAGTGAAGGGGGCGAGCATGAGCGCGATTCTTGGGTATATAGTCTGACGTTGGACTTCTTCTACACACTTCTACTTGACCTTGACGGTGAAAATGGAAAATATCATTGCTAACCTGAAGCAGTTCTCAAAACTGGACTTTCAGTCCAAACAAGAAATGATTGATAATGGGAGACCAATGCCGGAGCTAAAATGTTTGCTTCAAACTATGGGACCGAAGTTATTGACATTGCATTGGAGTGTTTCATGTTTTCCAACGGGACATATTCATGCGGAACACAAACCTCGCTAAAGGCTGCTAGGTGCAGTAAGGCCGTGAATGGATTAGGAGCTTGCGAGTGCAGTGCACCAACTTAAAATTATACCGGTCAGTAGAACATTTTGGTATTGTGTGCTATGTCTGTGGTGTTTAACTGTTTGCTTGTTAATACGTTGTGTAAATAAATATGAAAATGTCAACTTCGAATTCAAGTGTCCGAGTTGCAGTGTTGGGCAAGCTACATGGTTTTTGTAGTGAGCTAAGCTATCAGCTACTCTACAATAAATTCAGCTTCACTACACAGAAGCCACCACTCAAAACAAAAGTAGCAAGCTAAGTTACATAAACCTGTCAAAAGTAGTTTGATATTAGAAGCTACTTTCAGTTAAACAAACTGCATGCCAAGTCAATGCAATTTTAGGGATCAACACAACTGTCAGTCAGATAAAAACGGTTGCATGGATGAAATTCGTGTGTTCGTATGTTTGTGTTGGATGTCATTGACGTTGACAGGAACTTTTTCTTTAGATTACAAAGAAGGCATCTGAAAACATATTGAGTTTCACTCGTCGCACAGACTTTTCACTTTTTAACTTTCATCATCTTCAGCTGTATCTAAATATCAACAGCATTCTAGTTATCCGGTTGTCTAGAATCTGCATGCAAACTACCCATTTAAAATTAGGGGAGAATTCATTTTAAATGTATGAGCAGCGTCTGGTGTATTTGAAATGACGATATCTATCTATCTATTTTCACTCGTCTCGCCTAAAGTGATGCACTGCTTATTTTTTGTGTTTAATGGCTGCAGGGAAGCCTGTTATGAATGAACATCAGAAAGGTCCAGGATAAATTAGCTTTCGAGGACGCTACTGCGGTACTTGATCAATTTTGTAAATAGCGACGTTACTGCCAAGCTATTGACAAATGTAGTGACGCTACTGCCCATCACTGCCGAGTTGTGTAAAAGGTTATATTTTCCCTAGACAAAATGAGCCATATCATTGGTGGGAGGGCTACATACGCTTCCTTGTAACGATTAATATCTTATTCGCAGCGGCGGCGGTCATATAGGTTTAGTCGGAGGTTTTTTTTTTCTTTTTCTGTTTGCCGATTTTCTGTCAACGATTCCCGGGACACTGAAACACCGAAGTGCACGAAATTTGGTGGGCATGTAGCCCCACTAGATGAGCGTGGAACCATTGATTTTCGTTTTGATCCGTTGCACCCCAGTCGGGCTGGACCCGTTTTAGAGAGGGTGGGGCGATTCAGTTTTCTGTGAATAAGTCGAAAACCGTAGGGCTTAGGAGGACCACATTTTTTTTTTATGTTGGTCTTAAGAGGCCACTTCAACCATTCCACTACCACTTATTTCATGTATAGCGCCACCTATAAATGCAAAATGGAGTGTTGTAAAACATTTTAATTGTAAATTGACAAGGTCAGAACTGCACGAAATCGGAGGTGTGGGATCATTATGACACCTTCTGACTGCACGTTAAGTTTCGTGGAATTCCGTTCAGGGGGGGGCATGCAATAAATTGATTTATATGATTATACACCAACTGGCCTGTAGGTGGCGCGACACAGTTTTCTTCGAATATCCCGAGAACCGTAGGGCCTTGGAGGGCCAAATTGTTCTTGTATGTTTGTGTCAAGGGGCCATGTCAACCCATACCATAACCAGTCATTACATGTATAGCGCCACCTAGATAAAAATTTAAAAGCAAAAATTAGGTGTTTTAATCGAATGTATGTCAAAGTGCTCGGAAAATTACCAAATTTGCCAGGGACATCAAGCATGTAACCGTCAATCTTCGGTAGAGTTTTTGTCCATGGATGAAGCAAAATGGCTCTGTAGCACCCCCTAGAACATTGCAATGGTGGCAGGTCCACAGGAAGTCGGCCATTTTAAGTGGATGCGTTTTGACGGCGTTTGCACACCTCGCATCTGATCGAACTCCTCCGACAGCTTTAATGGTAACGCCTTGAAATGTGGTCCGGCTACTCTTCAGCCATGGGCGACTAAAAGTTATATTGGATTTTCTCATACGTCGGAAGGTGTGGGCGTGGCAGACCCTCAAACTTTGCCTCACCTCCTTAGAATGCTCGTAGTATATAGTCCTTAAATAGGGCGGGCTGTATAAGGCTTAATCCATTTTAGATTGTCGGATGCCAATGCAACCAATATTCCAGTCTTTGCGGTAGTTCACGAGGACATCGGGAAGGTTTCGCCATTGGAAGCAACTACTTCCATTCATTTCCCTCTCGGGTTTCCGCATTCGCGTTTAAAAAGAAAACATGTGATCGCGCATAGCGCAGCAATAGGACAGACAGGGAAAGGGAGTGAGTGAGAAGGTGAGTGACGTGAGAAAAACCTATCCTCTGCCCTAGCCTTCCTTGTTCTACAATCTGCTACTCTCATAGGGAAACAATCAAACACATTAATAGAGACCTAATATTATGATTACAATCATTGAAAAGCAGAGCCATATTTATTTGGCTGATGTCACATAGTCCCCCCCCCCCCCAGACTGGTGATGGGAGAAGGACCAAAGTAGGACTTCAAATTCACAACGTTCACTGTGTCCGTGGAGTCATCAGGGAAACAAACTCTGTAGTTTAGGGGTCCCAACTTCTTCTGCACAATGCATGGACCAGTCCACTTTGGCGCCAGTTTGGCAGTGAATCCTTTTGAGGCATCGGACAATGGATGGGCTTTGACCCACACCATATTCCCCTCTGAGAATTCCACGTGTCTCCTCTTTAAGTTTTAAGTTTAGTATTTGGCTTGTTTTTGACATTTTCTGCAACTTCCCTTTTCAGCTCCAGCTGTCTTTCCAGAAGCGAGTGGGTGGATGAGGTTAGTGACGGAGCTTTGGGCAAGAGTTGGTCGAGAGGGCCTTTCAGAGCACGTCCCAGATGCAGGAGAGCTGGAGCAAAACCAGTGGACTCCTGCCAGGCGGAGTTGATGGCAAACCGGAACTCGTGTACCCATCTGTCCCAGTTGTTGTGCTTATCTGCAACATATGACGCAATCATCCTCTTGAGTGTGCGGTTGACTCTTTCTGTCATATTTGTCTGGGGATGGTAGCTTGTGGTGAATTTATTTATACTCCCCATGACTTGCACACTGCTCTGAGTAGGTGACTGGTGAACTGGCTTCCCCTGTCCGAGAGGAGGTATTTTGGTGTCCCCCACCTGGTGAATATCTCCTCTGTGAGAATCCTCACCAATGTAGGTGTTCGACTAGTACGTACAGGGAACAGCTCAGTCCATTTGGAGTAATAGTCTACAAGGACGACCAGGTAGAAGTTACCTCTTCGGCTGCGAGGGAAGGGGCCCATGAGGTCAATACCCACCATCTCTCCCACTTCAGATACCTGGGTTGACTGCAACAGGCCACTGGGCCTGGTGTTAGAAGGTTTGTATTGTTGGCAGACAGTGCACTCTTTGATATGGGTCCAGGTGTCTTTCCGGACATCTGGCCACCAGGCAACTTCCAGGATGCGTATAAGGGTCTTCATACGCCCAAAGTGTCCACCTAGTGGGTTATCATGGTAGTATTACAAAAATGAGAGATTCTTTTGGGACAACGAGCTGGTACTTAAATCCATCCCGATCAATTGGTACTCTTCTGTAGAGCAGCCCTTTTTGGTTAAGGAAAGAAATTCTGTTTGGAGGAAGAGAATCACGAGACGACAGATTTTCTCTGATTTCCGTTACGTAACTGTCTCTGGCTTGGGCCGCAGCAAGTTCAGCTAGAGAACTTGGAAGGTCAGCAGTAACTTTGGCAGTGCTACGGCATACAGCAATGCTTGGCATGACAGGCGCAGTATTTGGAAGTGACTCTGGGATTCGTGACAGGGCATCAGGAACCACGTTCAATGTCCCCTTCCTATAGCGTACTGTGAATGTGAAGGGTTGAAGTCTCAGGGTCCAGCGGACGAGGCGAGTAGAGGTCTTTGGCGTGTTGAACACCCAGGATAATGCTGCATGGTCCGTCACCACTTCAAACTCCACCCCCTCAAGGAAATGTTGCCATTTTTCAACGGCCCAGACCACAGCTAAACACTCCTTTTCAGAGACGGAGTAGTTCCGCTCCGCCCCATTCAACAAACGGGATGCAAAGGCAACCACATGCTCTCCATCTGCGTCATCCTGTGTCAGTACGGCACCGAGCCCAACATCACTGGCGTCAGTAGAGACTTTGAAGGGCTTGGAAAGATCTGGGTGTGTTAGGACTGGAGGGGACTGTAGAGCCTCTTTAAGCCTTTCCCAGCTCTTCTCGCAGTCTTCCGTCCATTCCCAGCTCTTCTCGCAGTCTTCCGTCCATTCCCATGCAACATCCTTTTTCTTGAGGTGGTTCAAAGAAGCTGCTAGATCGGCAAAGTTCTTAATGAACTTGTGATACCATCCAGCTAGTCCAAGAAACCGCTGGAGCTCCTTGATGTTCTGAGGTCGAGGGTATTCACTGATGGCCTTGAGCTTCTCTGTATCGGCTGAAACGCCTTGACTGGACACCTGATGACCTAAGAACGTCAAAGATGTCTTAAAGAAATTACATTTCTTCAGGTTCAGTGTCAATGAGGCCTGATGAAGTTTCTCAAACACTTTTCTCAGGTCTTCCAGATGAGCCGATTCAGATTTCGAATACACGATGATGTCATCAATGTACACAAAACAACAAAAACCCTTCAGCTCAGCCAAGACATTCTCCATAAGTCTTTGGAATGTGGCCCCAGAGTTCTTCAGGCCAAAAGGCATGGACAGGAAATGGAAGAGGCCGAATGGCGTGATGAAAGCTGTTTTTTCAACACTGGCCTTGTCCATGGCAACCTGCCAGTATCCAGAGCGTAAGTCCAACGAGCTGAACACACATGCACCCGAAAAGGACTCAAGGATGTCATGTATCTTGGGCATGGGATAGGCGTCAAACAGAGTCTTCTTATTCATGCGTCTATAATCAACACAGAAGCGCCATTTCCCATCATGCTTCGGCACCAGGACGACCGGAGAGGCCCACGGAGAAGAAGAAGGCTCAATGACTCCATCAACCTCCATCTCTTTCAGCTGCTGCTGGATGATGTCCTTCTTCAGAGGTGACACACGATAGGCTGGACAGCGTAAAGGCATATCGTCAGTGAGGCGGATGGTGTGTCTCACGACAGATGTTCTTCCCAACTCTGCAGAACACACGGATGGCCATTCTTGCATCAACTGCAGCAGTTCAGGTTTAGGCTCTGAAGGCAAGTTAGAAAAAATGCCAAGATGGACCGGTGGTGTTTTGGGGACGGTGTTCTTAACAGGCAGAGCATAATAAATGGAAACATTTGCTACCCCTTCAGCTGTGTGCCACTCTCTCTCCCTTTCACTCTGGTCCATGTATGCATGGTATGTTATTTTATCTCCATTTTTCACACCATATGTTCCCCGAAGGAAGTCAAGGCGCATGCCACTCTTTTGCAGAAAGTCTAAGCCTAAGATGACTGGGAAGGGTAGATCTTCATCAGCAAGAACATACATAGAGTGGGTCCAGAAACTATTATGGAGGTGAAGTGTACACTGGGCTCTCCCTAAGGCCTGCTTAGCTGAGCCATTAGCCAGGGCAAACTCCTGGTTTCCACAAGGCATCAGGTTCTCCTGTGACTTCTTGATCAGCCTCCACAGTTTATCCTGCATCAGGGAGAAAGTACTTCCCGTGTCCAGCAGGGCAGGTCCTTGGAAGCCACGGATGGAGAGTTGGACAGCCAGGAGAGACAGAGGGCGTTTAGCATGAACATAATCGGGCGTTTCAGACTTCATAACTACAACATCAGCTTTGGTTTTAATCCTTGGATGCTGTTGCTGTCTGGCTGTGTCAGCAGCTTTGTCATTATTTATTTTGGTCCAATAACTTTTCTTGGAGGCCATGTCCCTCTCGATCAAACTGCCAATTTCCACCAGATCAGCCACTGTGCCTACTGTTCCCCGTAAACCAGACGCAATTTTGGGATTGGCATTATTAAGAATGCGTTTCACTATTGTTGCTTCATCAATGGAAGGTTTCCATTTAAGACAAAGTGCTCTGTAATCATAGGCAAAATCTCGGATGGATTCATTGGGCTGCTGGAGACGGTTACGTAACCGCTCTTCAATCTCTTGTATGTAATCATTAGACAGGAAAGCTGAACAAAATGAAGCCTTGAATTCATCCCAGGAATGGATGTTTCTACGCACTGCTGTCCACCAGCTTTTAGCCGAGCCTTTTAAGACAGATGATATTGCGGCAAGAATGTCAGCATCAGGCGTAGGCCTTAATTCTAAAAACTCATTGCAGAGCTCAATATAGTTCATGGGGTCCTTAGTTTTACTGTCGCCTCCAAATTGAGGGAAGTCTAGTTTAATGGGGGGCTTAGGAGGTCTTGTGTCGCGGAAAACAGAGGGGCCTTGAGTGTCAAGCTGAAATCGCACACTTGATCGGTCTTGGCCCTGAGTGACGGAAGAAAGTCTTGGGGTGCTGGTGAGCTTTACCTGGTTTAATGAAGACTGCCATTGAGCATCTCGCCTCTCCAAACAGCGCACAATAGACTCCTCCAGAGCTCAAACCAGTTCAGCAGAGAAGTCCTTGGCCTCCTCAATTTTTTGCTTGACTCCAACACTTTCTTTTCAAGTTCTTTCAAATGATTATTAGTTTCCCGTAGGTTTCTTTTAAGCTCGTATATTTCTGCTCGGAAAACAGGCATGTGATTGGAAGATGTATGGGGAACAATTTTCTCTTCTTCCTTTCCTTCTTCTTCCTCCTCTTCTTCTTCCTCATCTTCCTCTTCATCCTCCTCATCACCATTATTACTTTTCCCACCCCTTTCTTGTGTATCAGAGATTGTAGTCCTACTCTCATCTAAAAGGGAAGCCCTACTCTCATCTGCATCAAGGTACATTGCACAAGAGATTGAGTGAGCTTTTCAACTCGCTTTCTGATGGTAACGTGAGGGTTCAGAATCTGGCCAATTTCAGGAGGTATTGGACTGCTTATGATCTCGTTTTCCCTATAATCAGCAAATGCACTTGTCGGCTCTGAACCTACATTCACAAGTTCTACCGTCTCCATAGTGGAAAAGAGATAGAGAGAGAGAGAGAGAGAGAGATAATGAAAAGCGTTATATCTATTAAAAAAATGCGTGTTTTATCCCCGTACTGGCCACCACTGTAACAAATCTCGGCAAGACAATCATTGAAAAGCAGAGCCATATTTATTTGGCTGATGTCACAACCTGTTGGTGGTTGGAAACTTCACTTTGTTTCCATACCTCTTTATGTGACCTGTTTTAACAAACTACATTGCAAAAGAAAAATATACCAAAACAATCCACAAAAAAGTAGTACACAAAACATTACATTACCAAATAATCTAAATCTATCACAAATAATTCCTTTAATACATAAAAATGAAACACAAACCAATGTACACACACAAAACACATAAAAACACACAAACACACTGACAACCATGACTCATTCTGTGTTAAAACCTACTGAACAGTTTGGCGGTCATATTTTGTAACGCTTTGCGTTACGTCTAGTTGGTTTCCTCCGGTAGGAGGTAACCTATTGTTATTAGGTTTCCTCCGGTAACCTATAGAGCTCCTGCGTCACGTGACTTTTGATTGTCGGACGCCATTTTGGCAGTAAACATTACGACCGGCGCCAGCCTTGAAGAGTTCATACCGAGCGAATATACGTATATAACTAATAATAATAAATAAATAAAATATAAATTAAGGTTGAAAATGACAGCCACGGTTGGGTACGTTCAAAAACACAAACTAGCAAGTTACAGATGCACTGTAGTAGCTACCCAAGATAATAAACAAACATGCTAACGTGACACTGCCGTACCTAGTCAAGCTAATAAACAAACAATGCTAACGTGACACTGTCTATCAAACTGGGATAATTTAATACTTACCCTTGCAGTGATGATGCCAAAATTACAGAGATTAAATATAAGTGACCCATATAACGCTCCTGGGGTGCTTTTCAAGAGCATAACATCCTACAACGAAGAATATATTTACCTGACTTGCGCTACGCTGACATCCACAGCTATCTGCTCAATTTTCCCTTAGTTTATACTGGGGACTCCCTCAGAGCATACAAAGGCTTGGAGGCTTATAAATGGTGTCAGTCCGGCTTCGTAACACAACTTCGACTGTGGAGTCTTGCATCCAAAAACTTCGGCATCATCACTGCAAGGGTAAGTATTAAATGATCCCAGTTTGATAGACAGTGTCACGTTAGCATTGCTTGTTTATTAGCTTGACTAGGTACGGCAGTGTCACGTTAGCATGTTTGTTTATTATCTTGGGTAGCTACTGCAGTGCATCTGTAACTTGCTAGTTTGTGTTTTTGAACGTACCCAACCTAAGTGGCTGTGATTTTCAACCTTAATTTATATTTTTTGAATTTCATACATAGGTTAATCACTCCCAACGGCTTAATGACAGTCAACTGAAGCCGTGACTGCCAGTCAGTGCCTGTCAGATAACTGACGCGATTACTGCCAAAATGGCTACGCCCATCGTTTTTCGGCACGCGACCAGCAACTATGACGACAGGCGCAGGAACTCTATTGTTATTGTAGGCTTTCTTATTATGTTAGTACCATGGGAGTCAATGGCAGCCCCTAGAACCATATGGTAACTTTTTGTGAAATTTGGCACACTCATTAAGGACAGTCCCTTCTTCATTCACACCAAGTTTCATGGCTCTCATTACACCACTCTAGCGCCACCAACAGGTCAAAGTTGGACTTTTGTAACACACGGAACTTTTGAACCGTATGACCGATTTTCAAAAATGAGGTACCATTGGATTCCCTGGATCAAGACGAATTAAACCAACCCCATGGCATCAATTTCCGGTTATATAGATTTTCCGCTATTTCCGGTTTTATCAAAAACCTTTGAAAGCCTACTCCTCCTACAATTTTTGGCAAATCTTCTTCAAAATCACCAGAGATGATCTTCAGACCTAGCCTCACAAAAGTTATGGACAGAATTTTGATCCTCACAACCGTTTGTCCGGTACAGCCACTCAAATTCAGCAGAAAAGTCGCCAAACAGGAAGTGGTCATATCTTGGCAAATCTTTGACAAATCAACACCAAACTTGATATGTCACTGGAAGACAATACAACATGTTCCCATGTGCAAAGGCAACTTCATATCTTAAAAAATTGATATAAAGCAAATTGGATACATTGTTAACGCTAAAATAATGCTTTACACATCAACAGGTCAAAAAGTGATACTCTGATTCAATCACAAGTTCATGTGAAGACACTTGAGAATGTTTAGTACACAAATCTGAAAAAAAGTTGACTGTAAGATGAAAAGGATTTTTGGTGAATATTTGAAACATGCATGCTTGGCTAATTTCTAGGGTGATTTTCAGTAGAAGGGCTCTCTCTCTGCTCCTTTGCTCCTCCGCGCGTGTGCGCTCCAGATTCTCTCTCACTCACTCACTCACTCACACACACACACACACACACACACACACACACACACACACACACACACACACACACACACACAGGGACAGGGACAGGCTCCTTTGACACGCGCAAGCACACACACACAACATTTAAGGAAATGTAGGGATGACCACACCCCTTCTCACTCTTAGCTTGAAGCCATGGGCCTTGAGGATCTTCAAAGTAATGCATTTGAAATGTAATATCCCATTGGCAAGTCTGCAGCATGGATTTTTCTATACAGTGACAAATTGTCACAAAAAAACATTTTTCCCTGGTTTGCAATGTCTGGAGGAGGAAACCGCCATCGCTGCTTGCAGCTATATTTATTATTATTACTATGTGTTAATTATTGTTGTTTAATTACATTTTGGAATCATTACTGGTGATCATACCAAGAGGACTCTGAAGACCATGTATGATCTACTTTTGTGTAATAGCGAATAGTTGTGCTGAGTTATGAGTTATGAGCTTTGCTACAACGGTGTAGCCCAGAAAATGCATGCTGTGTCTTTTCATTATGAGTTGAATGTACTTAACCTGCGGCTCGTCGCCTCATCAACACCTATCAACGCCCTTTAACTGTAATGTGTGCGCTTACAACTGAAATAAATCATGAATGGAAGCGCAATGGAATGGCAGCATTATAAAAATACTAAACAAATTTGTGCGGTATTACAAACTAAATCAATGCTGTAGCAGCTACAGCAAGAGAATTTCATGAAGTGAACCAAAGATGACTAGGCATAAATCAGCATGGGGGAAACTGCCAGACTAACATGCATTATAGTGATCATACACTTGTGCTATGTCACATCATTACATCTTATGAAAATGCCAGAGTGGGCTACACTGCCTTGCCCAAAATGTATGCTTCTTTATGCTTACTTCATATATGAAATCCCAGGATGAACTGGAATGCTACATATTGAACTTTTTTTTTTTTTTTTTTACGCTTTTGTGCTTTGGCTCATTACTGTGCAACACCTTGCATGAGTGCTTTTGAATTTAGAAATGTAGACTCTGTCAATAAATGTTTGGTAAACTACCTGCCTTGGTACTTGTGTGGTGGAGTAAAATACGCTGGACAGGCAGTCCTTTGTTCAGTCCTTGTGATGGTTACATTTAGCCTGAGTAAATTCACGATTTTCACGTAGAAACAGTAGAGCTCTGTGTGTGTTGTATCGTTACTTTGTTCACTCAGCCAGCAAGTAGGACTGGGCCAATTTGTTAACCATGTAGGTAGCCACTAGCCACCAGTGTCAGCAGGCTCATGAGGATCTACGACTGCCACGCTAAACACAGGGTGTAGTGGAACCCATACACTCCCAAATGGATTATTTGCAAGGATCCATACTGGGAATATAACCAGAAAACATGTACAATGATGACAAAACTGGGAAAATATACTTGGGAGTAACAATAAATAGCACATAAGCACCTGAGTGTAGAGTCATGATTGTTTGCTGTTTTGTAAAGTTTTTCCTTTAATGTAGGGCTATGCAGGGGTACCGTTAGTGAGTAAAAGAACGAGCGTTCCAATGAATCAACGATCGATGCAGAAGCAACAGTTTAAGCTTAGCAACCGACTTCATGCCACCCTCTATGAATGGACAACTCTTAACTACAAATAAGATATCTCGTCCAAGTGTTTGATTTGTGACACAGTGTTGCCGACGAGTTTGCGTGTTTGTCTAACATTAGCGAATCACTGCTTTGACAAGTTACCATAGCTAACTTTGCTATGTTAATTAACTAAGGTTAACTACCGTCAATCAACATGGGTAAAGCAAAGGAGGATAGAAAATCCGTGAAAACAAAGATAAATAGTATTGCAGCACACGTACCTGATTTAGTCGTCTACAGTGACTTCAGGAAGATACCATATGTGGAACATTTCAATGGCGTTTTACTATTTGCAGACGTATCAGGTCTGTGACCAATATTTTCTATCAGCTAACTGTTACCTAAACGTTAGCTGTAATACATTGAAATGCCTAGTTTAAAGATAGCTATGCTAGCTAGCTAACTATCGTAGCGCTCACAACTTCCGCCCATCTATTTAAAAAGTGACAAACAGTTATAAACATTTATAGGTAGAACAACATTTAATCAATCAATCTGACATATTGCAATAGCAGTGGGTGTTTATATTTCGACTGGTAACTTGTTTGGATTTCAGCTGAAACGTTTTTTTTCCTGTTGTGTTGTAGATCTACACGCAAAATTAGCTGATACAGCAGGTTACAATCGAATTCGTTCAGTTCGTTCGATGACGGTTTGTACACATAAATACATCGCTGTCTGGTACCCTTAATTACGCTGTACAACTGTAAAACATTTTTGCACACATACAATTAAAACACCCCTTTAGGGCAGGAGCGTATGTTGTTTAAAATCCGTTATCCTGGTTGAGACAGAAATCAATATTAGGCAACACGTACACGGAGGTAGGGAACGGGCAGAGGTAGGGCGCGTTACGATAGGTTGATAGTTGGCCTAGTTTGCGCTCATAATGTATTCTATCATTAGTGTTAATCTTAATATCCCTACGTTAGGTAGCTAGCCATAATATTTTATATAACTGTAGTCTATTGAAGTGACATGTGTCCTGTATCCTTGCCAGCTTTCCACATGTGGTTATGGAGTTGCCAACCAGATTGCCATTGGTACATTTAAATGAACATTATTGTTAGTTTATATGTTGTAGAACAAATAAGGTGTCACTCTCATTGTTATGATAAGCACGACATATTATGTCCAAATATTTGGTGTGTTTAGGTTTTACTGCACTAACTGAAAGATTCAGTTTGAGCAACAAGAAGGGCTATGGCGCAGATGAGTTGACCCGTACACTCAACAGTTACATTGGAGATATAGTATCCTGTAAGCTATTGTTCTGTGCTCTTCAAGTAGGCTTTTATATTGTTGTGCAATACGTACCACTATTAGATACAAGCACACAAAATACAGCTTCTCTAATATCAGATGTCACATTTAATTCTGATTGTGTTGTAGATATCCTGGCTGCAGGAGGAGATATCCTAAATTATGCAGGTAATAGCCTACCAAATTAATAACAATGGAAATCTGTGACTGAGCAGAGTGTTTAACAGTTAGCATCGCATTATATTGTAATTGAGATCAAAATGTGTTTAGTTTGCATCAGTTTTTTGAATCACAGCTGATTCCTTTCACCACAGGGGATGCCATTCTGGCCCTGTGGACCGTGGACAGATCACTACTCAGTGAGGTCATCTCTCTGGTAGTCAAATGCAGCCTTAACATTCAGGACAACTGTGGTGTCCGAGAGACTGCCGTCGGCTCCGTGCTGAGAGTTAAAATAGGTGCACAGCTTTTACATTTTGGGTAGTTAATTGACTTCCAACAGAGCTTTTCATGATGCAAATGGGGGAGGCATTACAGTTAGTCCATTGCAAGGAGGGACAAAGCTCTTTTCCTGTTATAATTTATGTCCACTGCCATGTTTATAAGCAATTTCATCAGTAATGGAATGTTTCTTTTTTTTAATCACTGAAATGTTGTGTAGTTGTGTTCATTACATACTCATATTCTCTACAAAGTCTGAATAAAGTCTGCTATATTATGCAGCATTTTTCTAAACATTCACATTTTACGTTTCTTTATCTGTGAAGGAATATCAGCAGGAAAAATGTCAAAAGTGATCATGGGAACTCAAGATAGCCAGTACTTTGTTGTAATTGGACGAGCGATTGACGAGGTGCGGCTGGCCGAGGGATTGGCTGTCGCCGGCAATATCATACTGTCGCCAAATGCCTGGGAGCTGTGTGACCGAGCCAACATAGCCTTTGACCCGTTTGAGAATGAACGTGCTGTGAAGGTTAGACCAGCCGTTCATTTATTTCATCTTCCCTACCTCTGTGATATAGTGGTTAGTTGGTAGCTACCCTCATTTTATTGAGTTCCTTGTTATCGAGATGTTATCAGAAGAAAAGAAATTAAATTTCCATGCTTAACACAGGTGCGATACATCAAGAGAGAGCCCCATTTTTCGGTTGAGGAGTATATGGAATCCGTTGGCAAGAATGTAGAGCATGACAACACTATTAAGGGTGAGATAAATCAGCGGGGAAAATTCATCACAGTTGCATAGACTTTAATTTGATCTCACTCTGATAATATTTTACTCTCCCACTCTGATGACCATTCATGACTGCAGGTTGTCTGAGGAAAGCCTCCACACTGATGCCCAATGAGGAACGTGAGAGGTTTCTTCAGAAGTACATCATGAAAACCGTCCTGCAGAAGGTAGGAATAGTTAAAGATGGACATTATGTCATAATTTCATTCATAATGACTACATCCCACCAGTTATCTTTGATAGTTGCTCAGTTTATAATATCTGCAAATGTTCAAATAACCTCACAGGCAGGTTTCAAAAGATTCTAGAGTCTAAGCTGCCCAGAAAACCCATGCTGGGCCTGTGTGGGCTGCCACATATGCCCCCCTTAGGGCTGGCACAAGGGCCCTTTGAGGGCTGCCCACGCAGTGCCCCTGAGCTTTTGCTCATTGGCAAAATGCTGGCCCCTCAGTGATGGCCCTGCGTGGACAGCCCTAACATAGCCCACAGCAAGCAAGCCTCCAGAGGCCCTGTATGGGCCCCCTTAAAAGTGGCACAAGGGCCCTTTGAGGGCTACCCACACAGGGCCAGCAATGAGGGGCCAGTTCTTTGCCAATGAGCAAAAGCTCAGGAGCCCTGCTTGCTTGCTGGGATCAGTGTAAAATGTAAAAATGTTTATACATCCTTGTAAGTCGCTTTGGATAAAAGCATCTGCTAAATGACGAAATGTAATGTTCTCTAATGAACATAATAATAATAATAATAATTCATTTTATTTTTAAAGCACTTTTCATTCAAAGGAATCTCAGAGTGCCTACATATTAGAAAATAACTATAATAATACAATAAAATTAAAAACCAATTTAAATATTAACATAAGCATAACAGAAAAGATTCAACACAAGGCCAGAAATGCCTTCCTGAATAAAAAAGTCTTAAGTCCAGCTTTAAAGGAATCCAGCGTCTGCGTTGCCCTTAGGTGGTCAGGGAGGCTGTTCCATAAATGTGGCGCTGCAGAGCAAAAGGCCCGGTCGCCCATGGTGCGACGCTTGGTTTTGGGGACGCGGAGGAGCAAGCTGTTTGAAGACCTGAGGGTGCAGGTGGAGGTTTGGGGAGTAATTAATTCTTGCAGGTAGGGAGGTGCATGTCCATTTATACATGTATGGGTGATTATAAGGACTTTGTAGTCTATCCGGAAAGAGACAGGGAGCCAGTGTAGTGAGTGTAATATTGGTGTTATGTGCTCATATTTCCGGACCTTCATCAGAATCCTGGCAGCGCTGTTTTGGATGTATTGCAGCTTCTGGATGTTCTTGCCAGTGATCCCATAGAAGAGTGAATTACAATAGTCCAGTCTTGAGGAGATAAAGGCGTGGACAAGCTTCTCTGCATCTGATAGGGTTAAAGTGGGGCGGAGTTTGGAGATGTTTCTTAGATGATAAAAAGAGGTTTTGCACAGGTGTTTTATATGATCATTAAAGTTCAGGTGAGAGTCAAACCTAACTCCGAGATTAGTGACTGTGGAGGAGAGGGGGATGACCTGGCTGTCGAAGGTGAGATGAGTCAAGCTGGATGACTGAACCTGGTGTGGGGTACCAACAAGAAGGGCTTCAGTTTTGCTACTATTAAGCTGGAGAAAGTTGTTGCTCATCCATACCTTTATCTCCCCAAGACAGGCGTTGAGAGATGACATGGCTGCAGTGGGGCTTGGGGCAGTTTTGATATAAAGCTGTGTGTCATCAGCATAACAGTGGAAAGACATCCCATGTCTGCTGATGACGCGTCCGAGGGGGAGCATGTACATAATGAAGAGGATGGGGCCGAGGACCGACCCTTGCGGAACACCACAGGAGACAGGGAGCTGTCTGGACTTGCAACTTCCCAGTGAGACATATTCAGTTCTGCCAGAAAGGTAGGACTGAAACCACTTTAGTGCAGAGTCTGATAGTCCAATGGTGGTGTGGAGGCGCTCTAGCAGGATAGTGTGGTCCACTGTGTCAAATGCAGCAGTCAGGTCCAGGAGGATGAGGAGTGAGGGTGATCCTGCATCGGCTGTCATCAGCAGGTCATTTGTCACCCTGAGCAAAGCTGTTTCAGTGCTGTGGGCTGAACGAAATCCTGATTAAAATTTTTCAAACAAGTTGTTGTGTTTGAGGTGGTCCTGAAGTTGAGAAGCAACTACCTTCTCTAACACCTTGAACAGGAAGGCAAGGTTTGAGATAGGCCTGTAGTTGGCTAGAACTTCCGGGTCCAGGGTGGGCTTCTTAAGAAGGGGACGGATGACAGCAACCTTGAGGGCGGGTGGGACACAGCCAGACTGAAGGGAAAGGTTAACGATTTTGGTGATGAAAGGACTGAGAGTGGGGATGTGTGACTTGAGCAGAGCAGTGGGAATGGGGTCCAGGGTACAGGTACACGATCTCATTTTTCTGAGGATTTCTTCAACATGGCTCTCCCCAACCTCAGCGAGATGTAAAGGAGACAGCACACTCGCAGATGAGGCGTTGGTGTCATAGGGAAGCAGAGCCGGGGAGCTTGACATCTGAGAGCGAATGTTGTTGACCTTGGATCTGAAAAAGTCAATGATGCTGTTGCATTGCTCCTCTGTAGCCTCAGTTGAAGAGGATGGTTGTGGCTTCAGGAGATGATTCATGGTGGTAAAAAGCTGTTTAGAGTTGCCAGGGTTTTTATTAATTAAGTTGGAATAAAACTGTGAGCGAGCATCTTTAAGTGAGTTGGAGTAGGCCCTTTGATGTTCACGGAAGGCCAGTTTATGCACAGTCAGCCCAGAGTGTCTGTAGTGTCGTTCCAGGACACGCCCAGCTGTTTTTATTTTCCGCAGCTCATGTGTGAACCAAGGAGCAGAGCGTGAGAAATTGACCTCACATGTCTTGACAGGGGCATGGAGATCAAAAACACTGCTCAAGGATGTATTATAGAGCTCCACTAATTCATCCACTGATGCAGAGGGTGGGCAGGTGATGAGCTGGAGATCCATGGTCATGGTGGCTGAGTCAATGCTTTTCCAGTTCCGGAAAGACATTTGACGCTTAGGTCTAATAGTAGGCAGCTTAAAAGTCAAGGCCATTGAGACCACCTTGTGGTCGGACACACCAATATCATACACCTGTAGGTTACTGATGGGAGCAGAGTCAGTGATAACCAGGTCCAGAGTGTGCCCCTTGGTGTGAGTAGGAATCTCAACATGCTGCTGCAGGCCAAGACACTCAAGCAAACTCAGAAAATCTGCTGCAAACTGACAGGAGGGGTTGTCAACACGAATATTTAAATCACCAACAATGACAATGTTAGTTGACGTAGTGCAGAGTGAGGTATATACTACTACATACTACTACATACTACTCTTAAATGAGCACAGGCACAGTGCGCACTCCACAGGCTTAATCAAACTATCCCCTCTCTACCCTCCTGAAAATGAAATAAAAGAAGGGCAGAAAAAAGAAGGAAACAGGAAAGGGAGAAAAAGAAGGAAACAGAGGAATACTAAAAGAATTAAGACATAAAGATAGATAGAGGGACAGAAAATAAGCAAACAGGTTGACACATATTCTTGCATGGTTTACCTATGTGATGGCCCTGTACCTCAGAGCTTTCTCTCTGTCAGATTGATGCTGATCAGCCCCTTGAATACCTTTCGGAGATGAGGCCAGCCACCATCGTGTTTGTCAACCTGCAGTTCAAAGGCATCGAGGCCAACTTAGAGCAGTGTCTGGCCATTCACGTGGCCGCCATCGGCATCACCAAGCAGATGGTCAGGCACCACGGCAGAATCAACAAAGTTTTCATGTTTGACAAGGCAAGTCCTTATACCTACTTACATGTAACCCTCTGTCATACCTATCAATATGAATATACTCTAAGACCATTCATCAATGCCATCGTGTTGATTTAGGAGGGTTGAATATCTTTGTTGACGTCTGATGTGAACCCATCTAAGGTCAGTGTTGCTGTGCTGTGTTTTTATCAGGGCTGTACGTTCCTGTGTCTGTTCGGCTTGCCTGGGGACAAACGGGAGGACGAGAGTGCCCATGCCCTCCAAGCTGCCTACGGTGCCCACGAGTTCTGCCAGAGGGAGATCAAGAGCTTAAGGTCTGTCTGCCCGTGGAGACCACTATTCATATGCAAACTGGGCCGAACTGAGCTCCTCTAGACCAGTTAGTTTATAGAGATTTAGTGTTTTAGAAACATTGGAAGCACTGGGATCTTGCCTCACCTGTGTTATATAAAGTGAATTTCCACCACACATGCATGATGAAACAGTAATATGATAATGATGCTGTCTCTCTGTTACTGTCCTCTCTGTGACTGTCCTGATGCTGTCTCTCTGTGACTGTCCTGATGCTGTCTCTCTGTCCTGATGCTATCTCTCTGTGACGGTTCTGATGCTGTCTCTCTGTGACGGTCCTGATGCTGTCTCTCTGTCCTGATGCTATCTCTCTGTGACGGTCCTGATGCTATCTCTCTGTGACGGTCCTGATGCTGTCTCTCTGTGACGGTCCTGATGCTGTCTCTCTGTGACGGTCCTGATGCTGTCTCTCTGTGACGGTCCTGATGCTGTCCCTTTGTCACGGGTTTCCGTCTCTTCAGGATCGTCTCTGTTGGAGTGACCTCAGGGCCTGTCTTCTGTGGGGTAGTGGGACATGCTCTCAGGCATGAGTATACAGGTGCAGATGCACTCACACACACACACTCACGTATACAGAGACACACATGCACATACAAAAACACACACACTTACATATACAGAGACACACATGGACGCGCACACACATTTATCTTCAAGGTGGCAAAATCTAAGGACTGTACTATACAGTATATTATAGTATAAAATGCTACGCTATTTTATAATATACTATACTAAAACTGTACTGTACTGTACTATGGAATACTATACTATACTATATTATGTAAAGACAAATGAGTATAGTCCAACGGTCTTTCTTGAAAGGATTCTCCCAAATATGTATTTTTTAATTATTTTGTTTTGTGGCTTTCGCTGAGAAAATTGTATTCATACAAATAGAACATTTCATAGAATAGAACATTGAAAATTGTTGCGTAGTGAAGTATTACTGGCTGACTTCAAGTCACAATTAATTCCTGCCATTATAAGTGAACGGACTACTTGCGGAATATGAAATATGTGAATCAGAAGCACAAAGCCTGTTGTCAATTGCTACGGTCATTATTCATTTTTTGAGGCCATCATTAAGAAATATCGAACCTCAGAACATTGGGGTGGCCCATTCAATTCAATGGAACTTTCTGCAGCATTCTGAGGAGCCCTAAAGTAAATTATAATATTAGATCTCTGTGCCAAGCAGTGATTGGTACCAAAGTGAACTTGGCCGCACGTCTGATGATGTACTACCCTGGCGTGGTGGCATGTGACACAGAGACGCACAACTACTCCCGACTGCCTGCCGCCTACTTCTCCGAGCTGCCCAAGAAGACACTGAAGGGAGTCAAAGACCCCGGGCCCATCTACCAGTTCACCGCTAGGAAAGTAAGGATGTGAGTAAAAAAATACCTTTAAAACCTCAGGCATAAACTAGCGCAAGTGACCATATGTTGGGGCTGGTATAGGTGCATTCCGAGTAGATGCTGTTATTTCAAGTAAATTGGAAAAATAGTTTTTGGTATTCTGAATATGCCTGCTGAAATATTTCTGTTCATAAAACAGGAAAGCGATTAAAACAGAGCCCTTATTCAGACCTCCACCTCCTGAAACATAGGAAGCCAGGCTATTGCAGTATTCCTGTATGGTCCTGTGACTGCCGGGTATTCTAAATCTACATCTGCATTTTGGGTTTTTGCAGAACTGTGGGTCAGTCACCCATGTCTTCGGAGAGAGATAAAGAGAGTCCGCTACTTGGTGAGTCACTTGCTGTCAGGAGCTGATTACTTATCTTTAAGTATTTCATCATTTGATTTGACCTAGTTTGAGTAGTAGAGCCAGTGATAATTATTTTTCTTTTTTTAATCTTTCTGCATTTGGACAATTCCCCTCACATTGTGCTATTGAGAAAGTAAGCATGAGCCCACCTGTAATGTAGTTGTTGTATCAGCAGTACTCCATACTTGTTAAACTGTATTATTTACCCTGAATTTGCCATGGTGTGTCTGCATTTGTGCCTATGGATGCACAATGACGTTTTTGTAAGTGAAGCCTTGATTTAGTTGTACAAGACACAAAACCCAAGCTGAGCTAAACGGAACCCCCATTATCCTTGCCAGGCCGGGAGAAAGAGATGGAGGTTTTTTCCAGCGCGGTGAGTCATTTCCTGGAGGGCAGATCCTCTGACACGGGCACCTACTCCAACGTGGTGATCTACGGTGGTGGCAGCGGCTATGGCAAGAGCCGTCTCTTGGCCGAGGTGGTCCACAGAGCCAGCCAAAGACTATTTAGGTGACCATGAATGACCACCACCCCCTTCCATGAATGACTGCTATTATTCATATTGCCTTACATTCTTTCTTTATTTTTTTATGTGTAAAATCAGTGTTCATTAAGGACAATTAATGCTCTTATTAAATGGCCTGCTGTGAGATTTGATGATGGGTCCATCGAGGCACACAGACTTAGCTATACACAGCTATTGCAAATCAAACTGTTGTCAGGAAAAATTGACACATTAACTGTTCTTAGCTACCATTATTGTATGTCATGATACGTGGTAAATATTCTTTTTCTGTTAAAGAGTATTCCTTTACCCATCCCTTCTTTAAATTACCTCCTTGATTAAGCAGTAGGTGTATTTACTCTCCTGGTGTGTAAAATACCTCATGTTACAGACCTCAGGGCGTATCTCTTTAACACTTCCTGTCACCTGTTTCTCTAGTCCACTTGTACACACTTCAGTGTGAGTGCTAGCTGTAGGTGAGTGATGTTGTGGCTTGTCTCTCCTCAGAGTGATACCCTGTGAGCTGGCCAAGACTGATACCCACCAGCAGAGCTACACCCTGCAGACATTGCTTGCCCTCCTGCTCTCCGTGGAGACCTGCAAGAGCCGCGCAGAGCGCGAGAAGGCCATCCTGTCCCGGATCCCAGACCCGGAGATGAAGGATAACCTCTGCCTGCTCAACGAGATTCTCCTAGTCAAGGTGCTGATCACACAGCCCGACATACACCATACTGTATGTAGACCCAGATAGTCTCACAGGGCCAGACAAGACATCAGCTCTACTCTAAAACGCCATATGTGTTGAGAAAAGTCTGACAAATATACATTTCCCATTCAGGTTGAAAGACCTTTATTTGTTGCTGTTAAGCCCTTATGGTGTCGTGTGGGAATATGAGTAATACGGAAAAGTCAGACCATTCATTTATCTCCCAGAGACCTTGTAACAATGACGACAATCTTCTGCCATGGCACCAGTGGGAATGCAAAACATTCCCATGTTCCTGGGGCGGGGGCAACTTCTCCCCTTTCATTCAGTACATTGATATTAGAGTAACCCTTTGCCCCATTACTTCTCTCAGGTTTTAACATCATTCAATACTTTGTGATCACGTTGAATATTCTTCACGTCTTTTATTGGTGAGCTGATTTTAGAAATTAAACTGCTTCAGGCTATGCAGCAAACAGTGTTGCCTGGTTGCTATGGTTACCAAGTTGCTATGCTCTAAGACATCTTTTAAAATTACATTTGCATGAAATCGTAACTAGTTATACTGTATAGCTGACGTCCGCAAGTTAACTTAAATGTTAAATGTAATACAATTATAATAAGAAAAGGTAGAAACTGGTGCAGTTTCGCTGCTTTTACCCCAAACACAGAAATGTAACAGACTGATAAGTACATTTTTGCAACCCTAGCAACTGCCAACCCTTATGCTGGTTACATTGTATCATGAGCTAAAGTTAAATAACTAAGATCCAATAAGAAAATAAAATCTAAAAAATATTATCTGTCGTTTCTTCTACACAAAAGTGAGATTTAATGTAAGATTAAGGCCTAAATCTCCGTCTCCTCAGATCAGGGTCATATTCTTTTATCTTGATATTTTCTATTCTGGATTCTTCTGTTTGTCTGCTTGTAGATTCCCGTTTCAAACAGAGTCTCATTGATGGACAGTGAGACACGTGAGAAAGAGACCAAGGAGTTCATCATGCAGCTGTTCTGTCACGTAAACTCAGACATTCTGAGCTCCTTACTTGTTTAAGTTTACATTACTATATATCAATAAATGCAATATGTATTGCTAATGCGTGTATAGCTTTATGATATGTTACTATGTATCAATAAATGCTATATGTATTGGTTACGTCTATAGATTTATGAAACATTACTGTATATCAATAACAGCATTTATTTATATTGCTCACATGTATAGCTTTTCTTGCAGGCTAAGACAGCATGCTGTCTCCCCAAGGGTTTTCTTTTGGAGGCTTTTTTTTCCTTTTATCTTTGTTATCATGGGAATTTGAGATATCAGGTTTAAGTTTTGTGTTAAGGTTATTCTGGGTAGACCTACTGCCTTTGTTTGAAATATGTGTTCCAGGGTTAGGGTGATATGCTTCAATCTTGTTCCAGGGTTATGGGGATATGCTTAAATCCTGTTCCAGGGTTAGGGTGATATGCTTAAATCTTGTTGAATGTATTGCGTGTGTGCTTGTCTCTGATTGGCGGTCCTCAGATAGCGGAGAAGGAGCCATGTATCTATGTGATTGACCAGGCTCAGTTTGTGGACCGCTCGTCGTGGCACTTCCTGACGGAGTTGGCGGAGCGGGCGCACGTGCTGCTCGTCCTGTCTGTGCTGCCCTACGCCTGCCAGAGCGAGCGCATGCCCGAGCTCCTCAACCTGCTGAAGGCGCCGCGCACCACCTTCCTCAAGCTCCCCGGCCTCGAGCCCTCCGTCATCGCCCAGCTCGCCTGCCAGATCCTCTGCGTCATACGCATCCCCACTGAATTGGAGCTGTGGGTGAAACTCTCATAAAGCTGACACATATTGCTGAGACGTATAGCTTGATGGTCAAGTTAAAGATGCAATAGCAATGGCCGAAGTAGTGGGTGGGACTTCCAAGCAGCGGAGTTGATTTGAAAAATGGTTAAGACGTTTACGTCCAGCAGTGACTCAGTTTCAGTTAAATGGTCCATTTTTGAGTGAGAAAAGTCAATTATAAGTGACTCTCACATGGGAGAAAACAGTCTTGTGTCTAACAGTCTTTGTTCCTCTCAGGGAGCCCTGAAACACTGACCATGTGGGTTGGGACTTTTGCTTTGCTTTTGTCTTGTGTAGTTTCTTGGTGGAGAGGAGTCACGGGGTGCCATATTACTGCGAGGAGCTGCTGAAGAGCCTGTACCTGAGTGACATGATCTACATCTCGGAGGTGGAGGAGGAAGAGGACTGTAAGGACCTGGACCTCCTCTTCCCAGGCCGAAATGTGTTGGTTCCCACAAGCAGCAAGGCCAATGTGGAGGAGGAGATAAAGAAGAAATCACTGGGTACCGTACGGCCACCTCCATAATTGTCGTACTCTTAATCTTTTTTAAGCTACTGTATTATTGTACTGTTGTTGTGTTATATGTTGTTATATGTTTTGTATCGTGGCACCAACAGGATCAGCGCTCCAAATTTTGTTGAATGCAAATGGCAATGACAAAAAAGGCTTTTCTATTCTCTTTCTATTTCTGTAACACGTCTTTCAGAGCAGACCGGATGAGATAGGACTGCTTCTTCTCTCCTGAATACACTGTTGTGCCATGACCAGTGGAACTAGAGATTGAGAGAGATTGTCTCTCTGTCATTAAACAATGATCCTGGCCTTACCAACCTATTGAGAAACGCAGCCCTGATCAATGAGATATCAGTTTAGGCTGGTTATTCTTGTAACACATACTGTATTTGTAGTTCATTATTATTGTATTTGTAGTTTATTAATATACACTTACTGAATGCATTGTCAATTGAGGTCCCATGAATGACAAATGTTGATAAATGACATGAATAAGTGATGGAATGTGTCATACACACTGTTAGGGCTCGACATTCTTACACAAGAAAACACAACGACCCTGAAGTGCAGGAAGATCACAGCGATGGATGAATCCAGTATCGAAAGACAGAAGTTCGTGTGCTTGACCAGCGAAGGAGCCAAATTCCATGACATTCCCATCCCTCTAACATTAAAAGGTACGGTAAAGATTTAATTTAATCAGATTATTTTACCTCTCTTTTAAAGCCCTCCTGCTTATGTCCATCAGACTGTTAATTCTAAGCGAAACCGATACACATTTAAAGTACAGTCTGCGATTCCAGTGAAAGGTTGCTGATGTTTGAGCTCAGCCAATCAAATTCCACCCCTCCCTTCCATGCTCCTGAAGCAACATGTTGATTGGCTGGAATAGTGTATGGCATGGTCCAAGTCATTTTATTTCCCATTGACAGAGCCAGGACTGGTCAAAAACTTTCTATGACTCTTTTATTTTTTTGAGCACTCAGACAGAATGGACTGCATCTGTAGCCTCTCAGGAAGAATGCAGTTATTTAGTGAGTTTAGCTGATTTTACTGTGCTATTTGTGCAGGAGTGTGTTTGTAACTTGTACCTTTTTTAAAACTTTGCTTTATTGAATCTTGTTTGGTTTATTTGATCGATTTGAAAATTCAGTGTGACACTTAGATTTTCTTTTTCAAACTTGTGTGTGTCACTCAGGGTATTGATATGCTAATGTTTTCACTTAATCTGTTTATTGAAAGTGTTTACTGTATATGGTTTCCTTGAGGCCACTGCTGCTCCAAGAACCAGATTGTGAAGCTTGACATCATCATCATCATAATGCACCCAATGCAGCTCAAAGTGCTTTACATTTGGAGCATTTAAAAACAAAAATAGATGAAAAATGGTAACAGAAATAAGTGTATCTATCAGAAACACTATCCAAAGCAATATTCACTTCTGATACGATTGTACTGTTTGCATGTAGACTTCAGTCAAAATAGGTCCTCTGATGTTGTGTCCCACTCTCTCTCTGCCTCTCTCTCTCTCTCTCCACTTGTGCAGGTATGGCCCTTGCCCACCTGGACCGGCTGGCGCCAGACGAGCAGATGGTAGTCAAGTGTGCCGCCATAATCGGGCACACCTTCACCACGCAAATGCTCACCAACATCCTGCCCGAGCTGACCGAGGACCATCTCTGCTACATGCTGGTGTCCCTCTTCAAGGCAGGCACCTTCCTCTGCGGGTCCCGGCAGGAGCACACGGCTGACCTCAGCCTGGTCACGGAGAAGTACGGCGTGCTCAGCTGCTACTGCAAGAAGGAGGACAGGGACAAGGAGGAGGAGAATGAGGGGGAGGAGGACGGTAAGACGTGGAGCGATGCGGGGTACCCGAGGGTTGAGAGCATTTCTGTTAGTATTTTACCATGGTGTGCTCTGCCTAAGGTAGCAACGTTATGTGGCAGTAAGTCAGTACTCTACCTATCGGATATGGTTAGGTCACATATGCTGTTGTCAGAATACCAAAGCTGAATATTGAGAGGCAGGATGCTGATGAAAAACTGAGAGTTAAGCGCAGAGAGTGTCAACGCGGGGCTCAGGGTTTATTTCGTGCATTTCTGCTAGTATTTCACTATGATCAGCTCTGCCTTGGCAGCATGGCATGGGATTAGGTCACACATCCTGAGTACTAGATCAGTAGAAAGAAGCACAACAAAAAGGCTAGAAGCAAAACAACCCTCCCCGTGTGTGTGTGTGTAGTGTGTGTAGAGGATGGTGATGGTGACCTGGCATCGGAGGGCGGCGTGTGGCACTGTGAGGTGATGCGCTTCCGCACAGCGCTGGTGAGGGAGACGGCCTACGACCTGTGGCTGCAGGAGCAGCGGCGCGACATCCACAACAAGTGCGCCGCATACCTGCTGAAGCGCGCCCACCGCTGCATGCACTGCTCCAGCGACGAGTTTATCTTCGGCCACAAGGCCGTCCTGGGGCGGGACATCGTCGAGAGCCACAGGGTGCTCAACGCGCAGGAGTCCTGCGAGAAGGCCATGTTCGAATACCAGGACATACCCACAGATTTGGGCAGGCGTCGAGGTATGTGTGTCTGGAGAAATATGAAGTAATATTCACAGTCACACACAAATCTCCAAACACAGATTTGAAAGATTCCCTCGGGATTCCCTAACCAATGCAAGAATGTTCTATACATACACTCCTTCTAGTATCTGTGTTAAGAAAGACATATCCTCTGGGAAAATATACTCAGATATTTATATACAATGACGACTTAAACACAGACTTGAGGGATTCCCTCGGGATTCCCTGACCAATGCAAGAATGTTCTTTACATACACTCCTTCTAGTATCTGTTTTAAGAAAGACATATCCACTGGGAAAATATACTCAGAGATTAATGCACAGATGTCCATTCATACAGTCCTAAAATGGCCAAACTAAAACACTGGCACTAGAGAGGTCCTTCTTTATGACACCTGACAACTGGCAACTTTATGGCACCTCTAGCTTCCCCAATACACTTATATGCCACTAAATCATGCGTACTGTGCCTTTAAGACAGACTGTGTATGTAACATATTCAAATGCTGTTACTTATTAGTATTAAAACGAGCAGGATACTTTACATATCTCATAGGTACAGTCAGATGGTGGATTAGTCTCCTTTTGTTTCATATTGAAATAAATGTATACCAAATATTGATACCTACAGTATTAAAATAAACTGCCTATCAAACCCCAATCACACATTACCACAAATGCGCTCTCAAGTTCACAGGTGCCAACAAGCATCGGCTAACCAGTATTTGATGAAAATTTTGCTTGGATCCAAATACTATCCATATTTACACACAAGATGTTTGAGCATCATGCCTTTCTATTCCAGTACTGTGTCCCTATGTGCTGTTGACCAGCTTTATGAAAGCACATCTTTCAATTGCAGTACTGTGTCCCTATGAGCTGTGTAACCAGCCTTATGAAAGCACATCTTTCTTGTCCTCCAGGAACAATCCAGGAACACACAGTGAAGCCGTTACTGGAAACTGAGTAAGGCTTACACCCCCACACGCAGCACAACACACAAGCACACACAGACATACACACACACACACTCACACACACACACACACAAACACACACACACACACACACACACACACACACACACACACACACTCACACTCACACTCACACACTTTCTCTCACACACTTTGTCTCTCACTAACACACACACACACACACACACACACACACACACACACACACACACACACACACACACACACACCACCCACACACACACACTATTTACCCTGTACCAAAAACCTGTTCTGTGGAGTCTTCACCAGCTCAAATGCATCTGTCAATCAAAGTCTGTAATCTGTGAAGATGCCCACAGCTGTCCGAATAAACTCCCATCTGAGAGGTGCTACTCATGAAAACTCACTTTCCTCTCAGCAGCATAGTACACATGTCTATTTTTTAGCTCACTGTATCCCTTCCTATATCGGTGTGTTGCTTTGATCTTCCCACGCAGTGAAGTTTCTGGATTCATTCATATACTTTGTCTCTAGGATACTGTGTGTTGTGATGCTTTTACATTCATCTGATTCAGCTTTAATCCTAAATGATTTACAGTTCCTGTTGTTTGTGATTATGTCCTCCCTTAGTCCTCCCTTCGGCTTCGGTAATGTAATTCCACAAGTTGAGCTATAGAAACACAGCTTTGCATCTTATCTAGTCTAAAGTGCTGCCAATGTCATCAACACGGGAGTCTCAGTGGACCCTCCTTTTCCTTTCCGTCAGGGATCTGGTGGACACTTTGGCTCAGCTGGATGCCATAATCCAGAACCACCAGGAGGGGGCGAAGCAGAGCAAGAAGTGCTGCTGTGCTCAGGTGGTTGACGTCGTGCTGACGCCCATGGCGCGCCACTGGATAGGTGTGGGCGACGTGGCCAAGGCCCTGTACTATCTGCTGGAGATTTCTGCCGCCACAATGTACCTATCCAAGAACTTCAGGGTGTGTGTCTGTGTGTGGTGTGTTTGTGTGAGCGTCTATGAATGAAGTAGTGTGAATGTGTGTTTGTGTGCACGTGTGTGTATGAGAAGGTGTGTGTGTGTGTGTGTGTGTGTGTGGCAGGAATGTCAATATATGTGTACACAACTGTGCAACATAATTTGACAAAATGTTGCTTTGCAACAGGCTCAGGCGTACCTGAATGAGATCCAGGCCATACTGGACAACGTGAAGGCTGGGAGACCTGCGTTTGAGACAGCAGAAAAGGGCAAAGTGAAGATCTGCAAATTTGAGAAGGCCTGTGTGTGTCGCCTCAAGGGAGAGGTAGGGCTGCGAAAGAACACAGATCTGAAAGCATGATCTTAACTCATCGCTGGGGCTTTATGAAGTTTGTTAGCTTAAGTTAACATTATCTCCTTTTGAGCTGGGTCATGTTTGAGGTTTCTCCCTTAGGTTAGTCCTCATTAAAAAGGAGTTGAACTTTGCCACTGTCACCTATGTGTTGCACTAGAGGGGTTTAGGCCTTGAGTTCAGTAAAGCATGATGAATGGAAATTGAAAGAATTCAATTTGTATTTTGTATGCACCCCATTATTCAGCTCACACACAAAACTTAGCCTTTAGGGAGCATATTAAGTCACTCTCTCCAACACACACACACCTAAGTTTTCCTAATCTCACTGACCAACCGCCAGAGCTTTTGGCTGATGGGATCTTGTGTAACAGAGCACGCATGTTTGATGTGAACTGTGGCGCTTTGGGCACCCCCTCGTCCCAACACCCCCACCCTCTCCTGTGTTGCCGTGATGTTGTAGGTGTTGTTCAACACGGGTCAGATCGAGGAGGCGGAGGTCATGTTTGCCAAGGCCCTGAAGCTGCTGAGAAGGAGACTGCCCATGACCCCAGTCACAGCTGCCATCAAGTTCGTCTACGAGAGGATGAAGATGCTCCACCTCCAGCGTCAGGAACTAGAGATCCCTGAGTAGGACCTACAACACACCCAGGGCTCGAAATTGGCACCCGCCAAGCGCCAATGGCGTGTAGATTTTTGGGCTGGCGACTAAATTGTCTCCGATGCCCCGCCACTTGGCGAGTGACATTGCGGAGCAAATCTCCCGACTATTGCGCCCGTCATTGTTAAAAATAGCTTGCAACGCCAATACGGACAGTGGGAGAAGGGAAGGGGTAACATAAAGTTCTTAGAATTTTAATACAACAATTTTGCCAGCGAATACAAAGTTCTAATACTTTGCCGGCGAATACAAAGGTTATAAAGTTATAATATTTCGAGCGAGGTTTTAAAGTTGAAATCGACTTAGTTGAATCAAAATCAAATCAATCCCAATATACAAGTTCTACTGCTTACCCACTAATGATCGCATTTTAGTTTTTTTTATCAACCATGCTTTTTCAGGATTTCTTTTAAAGCAGTTGAATGAATGAGGGAGATGGTTCCATTCCCAGGCTGAAAGCTAAAATAATGTGCTGATTCATTGCCGTTGCATCACCTCAAGCAAAGGTGCAGAGAACATCTAGGGAGGAAGAAACAACAGCCACAACAGCAGCTACAGCTACACCAAGGGCATGTTGCAGTAGGTGGCTCATTGTATTTTGTGTAACACATGTATTCATAACATCAAGCCTTTCGCCCACTACACTTTCATGCTCCGGTAAGATTTTTTCCTTTGCTCTCGCACGCCCCCTTCAGTGAAGCAGAGGTACTGTTTGCCTTCCCTTTGTTTTTTTCAATGCGGTTTTTTGTCAGATCAGTAAGACTATAGTATAATAAGCTTTTGAATATCCATGCTGTAGAGTTAGTTGGACAATATTAATCTATCATATAGGTGTCATTTAAAAGCTTAATTTAGATTTTTTTTTAGTAGACCTAATGCAGCGCTTCTTATGAGGTTAAATTAATTCATCTGAAGTACATTTTTAATAGCCAACTCTTGAATGTGCTTTAAAAAATTGTGGTCATGCAAAGTAAATTAAATAATAAATGTATCGTGAAGGAGGGCCTTTAAGGATTCCCGGGTATAGCATACAGCGCGTGTTGTGGCAGTCACCAGCCAATTGGGCAATATTGGTTGATTTCTTTGAATCCATTCTGAGAGTGATTCACAATGATATTAAAATCATAGGTAAAGATTGTTTATATCAAACAATGTCAGTGTAGGTCTGAAATGGCAGGTTTAATTTTGGCCGGTAAAAAATATGATTGGCTGGTAAAAAATGTCATCTACCAGCCATGTTGGCTGGTGAGCCAAAAAGTTAATTTCGAGCCCTGAACACACCTGCTCACTTTTACCCAGCTGCCCTTTAACCTGCTACCTTTAACTTTAGCACCTTTACCTGACTACCTTTACCTGGCACCTTTAACTTCAGCACCTTTAACCTGCCCAACTTTACCCATAGCACCTTTAACCTGCCCAACTATACCCATAGCACCTTTACCCATAGCACCTTTAACCTGGCTAATTTTACCCATAGCACCTTTAACCTGGCTAATTTTACCCATAGTACCTCTAACCTGGCTAACTTTACCCAGCACCATTAACCATAGCCGTAAGTAATCTGTGAACCTTTTTTTTCACCTGCCTACCTTTAACTCTTACACCTTGAACTTGAAGACCTGTAACCTGTTCACCTTTAAACCTGAACACCTCTAACCTGCTCAAGTTTTACCTGCTGACCAGCTCATTTTTTACCTGTTCATCTTCTATCATTTATTCACATGAATTACTGCTTACCCACCTGGTCTACTGCCAACTCCACATCCCTTAAACCAGTCTTGTCTCTTAACAAACAGGCTCTCAAAATACTTGACAAAAAACCTGAATCACATCATCACTGTTCAGTCCCCCATAAGTACAGAGTTTTAAGTTGGGACAACCTGATCACATTTAAGAACTGCTGTTGAATGTTCAAAATCCGGTTTTACCTGGCCCCCCCACCACTAAGCAGCCTAGTCAAATTTAGAACAGCAGCAACCAGTGCTACTCGAGGGGCAGCAAGAGGAGACTGTGATATTCCTTTAAAAAAAGTGTGTTTGGATAGTCGGTTTCCTCAGTTAGTTCAGCCTGGGAATGGAACCATCTCCCTCATTCATTCAACTGCTTTAAAAGAAATCCTGAAAAAGCATGGTTGATAAAAAAAACTAAAATGCGATCATTAGTGGGTAAGCAGTAGAACTTGTATATTGGGATTGATTTGATTTTGATTTTGATTTATTTATTTTATGGTCTATTTTTGATTTATGTTTGATAAAATGGAATGGAAACTAGCCTTTTGGCTATAATTTGGCTATAATTTACATCTCAATGTGCATGAATGTACACTGCCCCTCTTGATCAAATAAACAAATTGTATTGTATTGTATCCTGTGCACCTTTAAAATGTAAGGACTTTTTGTCATCCTATATTAATAGCCACTTGCAATAGACCTTTAACTCACACTGTGCTAAAAATGTTCTGGGGTCCTGTAGGGAAAAGAGGCTGGCATTTCTGCACGAGCAGATTTACTGCCTGTCCTACATGTGGAAGATCAGCTCCATCAAGAGGCTGCCCAACATTAAACGTGCATTGGTGGCTATCACCATGGAAGATAACTCAGCCATGCTAACTGCACAGCAGGAAAAGGTGAAGCAGAATACACACACACGCACATGCACATGCACACACACACGCACGCACGTACGCACGCACACACAGACACAGACACACGCACACGCAAGCAAATCACTTTAGCAGCTGAATTTCATCATCCATAATGGTTCTTACTATGAACAGGCACTTCCATAGCTGAGTATAATAATCCACAATGATTTCAACTCTCCGTCTCTCTCTCTTTCTCCATCTCTATCTCTCTCTCTCCTCCCTCCTCAGTCGATGTTCTCCATGATAGACATGTTTCAGTTCAGCCAGATCTCGGGGCAGGAGGAGGATTACAGCAAGTACGAGCGGCAGCTCTTTGAGCAGTGCGCCCGGCTGCCCGACACCTCAGATTCATACACCCTCATCGCTCACTTCACACGCAACCTCTGCATCACGCGCCTCTGCGAAGGACACCTGGAGGAGGCCATCCAGTACGGTGTGTGTGTGTGTGTGTGTGTGTGTGTGTGTGTGTGAGCACACGTGTTTGTGTGTGCGGAGCTGTTTGCATGTGTGTGTTGTTACGTGCACGGCTCAATGCATAAAACATAAAGGGGAGGCCACGCAGAATTGATAATAAGTTATGTATTTAATGATAAAGATTTATATTTATATTGTAAAGAATGCCAAAAAGTGTGGTGAAATTCAAAATTGTACCCAATCACCTGCTACAGAGACAGAGAGAGATTTGGAAAAGCAGGGAGAGACAACAGGCATGCCGATATCACAGGGCCTAGACCCGCCAGGGTCCTAACATCCCCCTCTTAAGACAGAAGCCCACCTAAGTGAGATTCTGCACTACCAAAAAACCCATTTACCGTGCTAGACCAAACCAATCCCAACTAACAAGCAGTCCCATAGCCACACAACACTCAAACTGGGGCCAGACTGTGAAAAATACCCAATCTATTCACACACTCACCACTCCTCATGCTCACCAGTCACACAACCAGCGGCCCTGGAAAAGCAATCTAAGAGGGACAGGGAAAGAGACAGGAGAGGAGAGAAATTAGTGTAGTCAACAGGCAACAACCATACAACCTATCCGCCCACTCCTGGGGCGCAGGACAACGCATTAGTCCATGTCAAATGGACATTTCCCTTCAATACATTGTGAGGGGTGAAACCACTGTACAACAAAAAGAAGCCATAAATCTCGGTGACCACCCCCACAATTGGCAAACAGATCCATATAATAAATTCACACCCCAGGAAGAGACTGGTGGCTTTGCCTTTATATCCTTGAAAGAAGAATCTGAAGGCCGATGACAAACGATAACCCTGTAACAAATATTATATTTTCTCATGACACGGAGGGCTTTATCGCAGAACCAGACCATTCAAAAGAAGAGGAAAAACATGCCTATTAGACCCATTCCAATTTTCTGAGAATCCTTCACTGATTGTGCGCGACTCTTCGCCCGAGTCACCGCACTAGCAATGAAAACATCCGGAAACTCTGTGACACAGTCATCTTGTTTAGTAGCCTCTATGGGCTCAGTTCATACCCGGTCCCCAGTCACAATGATACCCAGAATCACATGCACTCCTGTCACAGGCAACACCAGCTGAACCCCAACAAGTACTTCACCCTGCACAAGATCAGAACCCAGCACGATCATACAGTATGCAGGGGAACTGACATGGTTTGCATTCCCATACCATGAATAAAAATACATTTTCCTGTAGTAGAACAAACAAAAAAAAACGCTAAAACGCATTCTGCGACAAACGTCTCTGTCGCACCAGTGTCCCGCAAAATTTTAGCAAGCTTTTTATCAGAGCTACCCACAAATGAAATAAAGCCATCAGTTATGAAAAGGGCATGCCGATATCTCAGGGCGGGGCCTAGACCCGCCAGGGTCGTAACAGTGTATGCATGTCTGTAATGCTAGAGAGAGAGGGTTTGTGTGTGATTACTTGCACATTTCTATGTGTATTGTTTGTGTGTGTGTGTGTGTGTGTGTGTGTGTCTGTAGTACCAACAGCACTTATGAGAGTACACAGACTGTAAGACTGATTTGCCTTGGCAGGTTTCCGGACCAGGAAGGTGATTAAGGGGCTGAACCAGGCGGGCGTAGACTTGTGGCTGATGGCCATCCTCAACCCACCCATGCTCTTCACCAAAAGGTTAGCTTGCTGTGCCACGACGTCGCTATGGCAACATACTGCTCAGCCCACTGCCATGACTCACACCCTAAAGCCCACAGAGAACGCTAAACAGATGTTTAATTAACAGATGCACTTTCCCTACACTTTAAAATGTTTGGGAGAAAAATAGATAGTATTCACACAGTGAGACATTACCTGCAGATGTGGAATTGCTTCTTGTGATGGACAGTGTTAAGGAAATCACTAAATATTCACGATTACAGGTGTTTGTAATTAGTTATGTATCTATGCATGTGTGTGCATTTAATTCCTACAGAGATACAATTTTTATATAGGATGTATGGTGTATTATTTACCTGTTGTTTCAATTTGTTATAATATTGAATTAATCTGACTGGATCTTTGTTGGATGGCTATTTAATTGTTTTCACTTTCCAGTTGTGCTAGGAGTACAGATGTTTCAATGCTGTGATGAGCGCATTCAATAGTGTGTTTAGCTGTCATTCACTGTTGTGTTTGACTGTCGGGTGTGTGATTCTTCCCCCACCTCCCTCAGATATAGTACGTTTGTGCAGACTACCCTGAGACTGGAGTACCTAAGCACCACAACCGGGGTCAGCACTGGCAGAGGCTGGTTTTACACCTCCTGCTTCAACTGCATGCTCTACGCTGGTAAAGACCAACTCAGACTCTTCCCAAACACTTCTCTCTAAGAATGCTAGTAATGCTCTTTATGTCTCTGCGATGGTAAAGACGAACTTAGACTCTTCACAAACACTTTTGTTGTGTCTTTGCTGGTAACATACTCAGACTCTTCACAAACACTTTTGTTGCCTATAGGCTGGTAAAGACAAACTCAGAGACTTCACAAACAGTTCTGTTGTAGGTAACCCTCATACCTGTCCCTCTTCTGAGCTCTTGGCGTTGTGTTGTTTGCAAACAGCCTGCCTCAGCTGCATGTTTTACGCTGGAAAAAACAGCTCAACTAAAGAGCCCTTGTCTTCTACACTCCCTCTCCACTTTCAAATCAAAACCAAGACTCATCCTTTCCCGCAAAACAAGTATAGTTATACTCATAAATATTCCTCGTCCCTGCTCTCACTGTTGAGTTTTTATACAGCTTACTTCAACAGTAGACCAATATCCTGAAATGGTTTCTTGTAGGTCTTTAAATGGATCTACATAAAGTTAAATGTCCATTGAATGAGTCCAGGTGAGAAGCACATCCACAGCTGTGCATTTGTACTGTCCGTTCTGTTATCCATTTAGTTACAGTCTGAACCCATGGAGTAATCACATAAAAGTCTTTGTAAAGAGCTTTATTTTTTTCTCCACTTGGAAAGTCTCCAAGTTTTCCATATTTTATGTTTCAGACTCATGTTGAAATGGGTTCAATTCCTTTTTCTTTTTCGCATCAGTCTACACACAATACTCCACAATGACAAAGCAAAAACAGGCTTTTGGAGTGTTTTGTTAACTTATTGAAATAAAACTGAAATATGCTATTGGCATAAGTATTCAGAATCCAAGTATTCTTTTAGTACTTGGTTAAAGCACCTTTGGCAGCAATGACAAGTCTTCTTGGAAATTATCCTACAAGCTTGGCATCCCTTTCTTTTGGACAGTTCTCCCATTCTTCCTGACAGAACTATTCAAGCTGAACAAGGTTGTATGGTGAGTATCCGTGCACAGCCACTTTCAGGTCTCTCCAGAGATGCTCTATTGGGTTCAGGTCCAGACTCTGGCAGGGTCTTTCACAAAGTTTTTGGCGGTATATTTCAGGTTGTTGTCTTGGTGAAATGTAAACCTTCGCCCCAGCCTGAGAACCTGAACACTCTGGAAAAGGTTTCCAATCAGGATTGCTTTTTATTTTTCTGCATCCATCTTTCCCTCTATGCTGACTGTGTGTGTGTGTGTGTGGCGATTTCAGGTTTTCTGGTCAGACGGCTGGATGAGTGCTTGATGTTCGTGCAGGACGCCCAGTCTGACCCCTGTCTGCTGGCTGATAAGGGCCTGATGTTCACCCTCTACGCGGCACTTGCCCTTTGGTGAGACAAGCACACACACACACACACACACACCTACACACACACACACACACACTCTCTCTCTGACATACAGAATACAACAGAAGCGATTACACCCCTGTGCAGTATCACTTGCATATCAAATGATTTGAAATTAATTGCAATTAACTCTATGTTAGGTGAAAATTCACACTCAAGTTTACCTCGGACTCCAGAATTGTGTATAAGCATAATTTTATCCAGCAACAACAACAAGCTTGTCAGGCTTACTCATGTCTTGGCAGATTAGAGAGAGACACAGGCTCTCTCTCTTCTGGAGGATGAGACACAGGGAAAAAGCCAAGGATCACTCCCAAACTGTAACAGGCAAAAGGTTTATATTGAAAGAAGTTAGCGTTCTCTGACACTAAAACACTATATCAGCAGAGATAACCACGTGGTGGGTCTCTCACGTCAGAGGTCATCTTGCTTTCCTTTTTGCAACGTAATGCATCAGCAAGGCAAAAAAGGACCACTAGTTCTTCTTATCAGTCCTCGCATAGAACATTGAACACATAGAAGGTACTTTTTTAAGCACACACACTCAGGGCCCTATCTTGCCGATCAGAAACGCAAGTAGGACGGCGCCAAGCGCAAGTAGCTGTGTGGGCGGCTCTATGGCGCAGTTGCTATTTTAACGGCGGAAAAAACACACTTGCGTCCAGCGCAAGTGTCAAAAGGGTTGGTCCAAAGGAGGTTACTCAGCCATAGGTGTGGTTTGGGCGTAATATGCAATAAACCAATCCGAGCATCATCTCACATTCCCTTTAAGAGCGAGGAGCGCATAGTCCATAGCGGCTTGTTATTTTGATGGCGGAATTACCTGGTGGAAGACCGGAAAAGTTCACAGCCGAGGAGACCGACGTGAGATTTACACCAATTTTTTGGCAAGCCATATATAATTACAAGGAAAATAAAGTATTTACCACAAATCATTGTGATATCCATATCCAAGATATTTTTAAAATAGGCATACATCAAGCGTAGCCTACACATTGACCCAAATGATTCAGGTTAATTGAAGCTACGTGACATTTGATTTATTGTATGGCTTTGTAAAAAGCCGGGAGATAGATATATATGGGGATGCGAGAAACCCTCCAAAAGTAAGCAAAGTCAAGCAAGCATGTCAAGATATTGCCGTGATTGTTTCTGCAACGGGGCACCCGAAAACGTTGCCGAAAACGCTATAATGACGTCCGGAGACGTGGGACATCCAAGCTGGAAGGTAACACACGTTCTCGTGGCTTCACGGGAGGTGGATCTGCCTCGACCGAGGATCTGACGGCAGCAGAGGACATCGCCACGTCTACCCTCACGCCTGAGAGCGTGCAGGGATTTGGGGGCATGGAAATCGGCACCCAAGCCAGTGCACCAGCTGACCAAACCCAAGGTACATAAATAAAGTCCACATACACAGAGATGAGTTTACAAGATTTATAATAATACTGGCATTAAATAAATGCAACAAAGCCATACAATAAATCAAATGTCACGCAGCTTCAATTAACCTGAATCATTTGGGGCAATTGTGTACGCTAGATGTATGCCTAGTTTTAAAATGTCTTGGATACGGATATCACAATGATTTCCTCATGTGGTAAATACTTTATTTTCCTTGTAATTATATATGGCTTGCCAAACAATTGGTGTAAATCTCTCGTGAAGACGACAGAAGTAAAGTGTAGCCTATAGGTCCTTGTGACGATGTGATCGTCCCTACAGGTGAATATGCTCTCTGGCTGCCACGCCACTGAGCCGGGCTCTTTGGTGTGGCGGTCAGAGCGCATGTTTGGCACCCTGTTGACCCGGGTTCGAGTCCGGGTGGGGTGACCACGTTCTCCCTTCGCTACAAATGGTGTCAGAAGTGGGATGCCCTGCTGTGAGGTCATCGGAAGCGCAACCAGGACCATTGTGTGAGGAACCCCCAGGAATGTTGACCCCGTGTGAAGGACCCCATGGTTGGGTGAAGCACTTGTGTGTGGGGTGCTCTGGATGGGAGAAGCATGATTGGTGTATGCATGATGAATGCCTGTGTGTGTGAAGTGTGGTTGCGCTTCCCGAAGGTGAGGGTAGTGTGACGATGTGATCGTCCCTACAGGTGAATATGCTCTCTGGCTGCCACGCCACTGAGTCGGGCTCTTTGGTGTGGCGGTCAGAGCGCATGTTTGGCACCCTGTTGACCCGGGTTCGAGTCCGGGTGGGGTGACCACGTTCTCCCTTCGCTACAGTCCTATACTGTGCGGGCAAGCACATGCGCCCTTAAAATAGCGTTCTAAATACGCGTTACACACTTTAGACATAGCGCCTCTGACATTAGACCAGCTTTTTTGTGGTCAATGGCGCACGGCGCACAGCGTTGTTTTGAAACTGCAAAATACCACTTGCGCCAGAGAAACGCCTTCTCTGTTCCGCCCCCGCCCATGTCGACGCAAGTTCATGTCGAAGCGCGCCTCTGGAGGGAAAATCGCGCTGTGCGCCGGGTGCAAGATAGGAATGATACATGCGTCGGTGACAATGTCAATTGCGCTGGGTGCAACATAGGGCCCTCAGAGTAAGAGACTCAGCACTTAAGAATCAAAGATATACAGAAACCGAAATGTCATGTTTCAGTTAACAAAGGCATATGATTAACACACATACATACTTGATGAAAGCCAGAGTCACTCAATAAATGCATTATTTCTTAGTTGACAAGAACTGTATTCCTTCTTATGAACAATCAAAAAGAAATACTATATTCAAAAAAGGCCTCAAATTAGAAACTCAATGCAACAAAACTGAATACACCTGTTATCACTGACACATAAGTTAGAAAAACCTCTGATCATTGAAAAAGATTGATTACACCTGTGAGTTCCAATCCTTATTGCATGAACATGGTTATAAAATGACCTGTGAACGGCAAAACATTCTCAACGTTGGACCTATGGGCTGCTGTGTCTTTCTGCACGTCTGCATCATGGCTCCACATGGAAAGTACTTGCTGGAGATCCAGAAAAGGATACAGGATGATCGCTGACCAACTGAAAACGTGGAAATCAGGTTGCATAGAATGAGCCACAGTAGTCCCACAACGACTCCACAGACAGTACGCTACTTGCAGTCTAGCTCTGAAAAACAGAAGTGCTTTAGACTTGGCACAGTCAGTGGTAATGAGAGTTTCTGTGACAGCTCAGACAGTGGGAAGGACATTACATAATGTCAACCTCTATGGAGGGCGGCCAAGAAAAAAACGTGCTTGCTCCTCAGCTCAAAACTGCAAGAATAAACTTTGCAAAAGGACTTGAAAAGAAGCCTGATGTATATTTCGAGGACATGCTTTGGTCAGATGAGACCAAGATAAAGAAGCCTGATGCATATTGTGAGGACATGTTTTGGTCAGATGAGACCAAGAAAAATTAGTTTGGCTCCGATGGGCTCCAGGATGTTTGGCCTGATCGGGATCAGGACTACCACAGAGAATGCATAGTCCCAACAGTGGAGAACAGAGGTGGGAGTGTGATGATATATGGGGCTGCATTAGTGCAAAAAGTGCCATTTATGGATGGCACCATGAATGCCTGTGGCTGTACCGAACTACTAGCTGACAATCTTGAAGGTTCAGAAGAGGAATATTGCCGCACAATGATTAAAATGAAAAATGTGAAAACTATGATATGGCCAGGTATGTCGCCCTATTTGAACACTACAGAACACCTTTTGGGCGTGTAAAAGAGAAATGTAGAGCAACACAACCCCTCCAGCAAAGAGCAGAAAAACATGTCTATGAAGAATGGCAGAACATCTCTTCCAGAATTTGTGCATCTCTGGGATCCACCATTTCGAGGAGGATTGAATCTTGTCATCAGAAATAAAGGTGGACGTAAGAAGCATTGAAAGGAAAGTTTTGAATCTCAGTAATCAAAGGTGTACTGTACTGTGTTGCATTGTGGGGCCTGTATTAACAATATGGTAAATCTGAACTGTTAGTATTCTATTTGTCATATGAGCAAACACCCTACTGTTCAACTTTAGAAGAAATTCAATTACTGTAAGTGATACAATTTTATAGTATGCATAAGAAAATGGCACACCTATGCACGTGCTCACAAACACCGAACACACACACACACACACACACACACACACACGCACAACTCAATGCATGCTTTTATCCTTTCACTTTGTGTGTGTGTGTGTGTGTGTGTGTAGGTACGTAAGGCTGTGTGACTGGCTGAGAGCGCGTTTGTTCTTCAGCAAGGCGAGTCATTTGTACCGTGAGGCTCCGTCCTCCCTGATGGCCGTCGGCGGAAACCTCATGTTTCTGGAGGCCAGCGTGCTGCTCTTCAGGAAAGCCCTGTTGGAAAACAATGAACACTTTCAGGACATCTACGCGAAAACACTCAAGGTCGGCACACATCACACAACACTACTCGCTTTGACAAATTGTCACTGTTCATCTCAGCCAGTATGGCAGGCAAAAGACGGGTAAATGGGTAGTTACAGGGTTTGGCCTCCAAACTCCCTAACAGCAAAGTCAGCCTTTCTGGCATCATCATTTCCTGACAATGGCTGGTAATGGTCACTTAAATCTCTTTATTTCCGTCTTTTTTTCTTTCTTTGTTTCTTTTTCTTTGTGTGTGTGTGTTTGATGGTGTTCAGCGCTTCACTGAGTTCAAGCAGCATTTCAGCACCAATCAGATCTACCAGCCGCGGGTGTTGCACCTGAGGGCCTACCTGCACCAGCTGGCCAGACACCAGACCAAGGCACAGGAGCTGCTGCAGAAAGCCCTGCTACTGTGTGACGCACAGGGCAACGACCTGGAGAGGACCTGTATTCAGCAGAGCCAGGTAACAAACACACACACACACACACACACACACACGCAAACACACACAAACACACATACACACACATATATATACACACACACACACACACACACACACACACGCACGCACGCACACACACACACACACACACACACACACACGTCTTTAGTGCACACACATTCAGATGAGCAAGGGCGTAACAATGGTGTTGACATTGGTGGGGACATAATGAGCGCGTAGGTTGATGGCGTTTAGACGGGGGGTCTGTGGGTCCTCCCCTAGAAAATTTTGCATTTTTTAGATGCAATTTCCAGCATTTTAACCAATTCTGGGGTGGATAGTGACAAATCCCTTTTGATTCACAGGGGACAAGATTGGCAAGATTGAGAATTGTTTTTTTTTGGTAAGCAAATCATTAAAGTGTCTGGTGACTTTACCATTATCACATGCAAAGGCATGTGTAAGATGTTTTGTTATTACATGTGTTTCTGAAATTTCAGGATCTGTAAGTAAAGCAGGTAATATGAGTTTGGGTGCTGCAGTCGTAGGGCATTTTGTATAAATTAACTGATGAAGTTTTAAGTGCACACTGCATAGATAAGTATGAAAAGTGCGAATAATAAAAGTGGAAATGTAGACGGAGGGCTACTTAGAGTTACCCATGAACATTTATTAGCTCTGTACAGTTCCCACAAAAATAAAACACCAACACCATGTAGAAATCAATTGTAAAAATACATTTACGTTAAATACTTTTTATGTTAACCATTCACAAACAAAGAAAAAAAGGCCAACATCCATTCAAACATAGTAAGAACGTGAAATCCTACAAAACATTTCTTTTATTGAGTTCGTAGCTTAAGCCTACTTGAGCCTGACCTGAGCTATTTACTACCCAAATCTTGCATGAAGGAGCCAAATGCATGGCGCCGCCGGTTATTGACACAGATAAACTGCTGGCATATTTCTTTTATGTTAATACTATCCAACATGTCCTGGTGGATATGGCAGACGGCAGCATGGTTCAACCGTGCCTGCGTCATTGTTGTCCTGAGCCATGTTTTCAACCTCCTCAGAGCACTGAAACTTCGCTCAGCCTCTGTTGACGATACAGGCATAACCAATAAAAGCCTCAAAAGGGTTTCCACCTGATCAAACAAGCCCCTGACCTCAACAGTCATGCTTCTGAAGAGATCAGCTGCATTTGAAATGGACTGTACTTTGTATTTGGAATGAAACATAGACAGCTGTACTTTTAGAGTGATGCTGTCAAGCTCTGGGTAGTCATTTGTCACTGAACTCACTGCTCCAGTGAGAAGGACATTCTCAAGTTCCTGTAAGACTTTCAAATCACGCTGGCTGAATCTCACTTCAAACTGGGTGTCTACAGAGTCCATTAGTTTGTAATATTCTGCCCTGTACCACTCCTCTGCTGTTGCAATGTGCTGGTTTGCTGCCCCAGCATAACGCTTTGGGGGGGCCCTTTGGTGGGGTACTTGAATGGGTTCAATCCCCAGGGAATCAATCATCTCCTCTGTTTTGTCAAAGATCTCCCTGAATCTCGCCACACTCCTATTGGCCCTTATAGAATCTCTGACACAACCAATTGCACTCATCATGCCAGCAACTGTCTCAGTCCGCTTCTGGAGAGACTTGTTCAAAGCCTCAAGTCTTTCAATCACCTCAAGCGCTAAATTAAGGCCAAGGACTGTTTTCCCCTTCTCAAATCTGTCTCTCAGCCCATTTGCTTTAGCATTGTTGGCTCCCATCTCCTCTAAACTGCTCAGGACACTTTCATATTGTGAAAGTACCGCTCTAACAGCAGGCCCCCTCACTGTCCATCTAGTTGGACAGAGAGGTCTGAGTGTGGCAGAAGGTCCCTCCGAGGCTGCTACTGCTGCAGAGAAGGTAGCTTTGAATTTTCCTGATATCTTGCTCAAAGTCCCCAGGTCATGCACCCACTGCAGCGCATCCCTGATTAAGGGGCTAGACTGGCATGCCGCCTGCGTAATTAGGTTGAGGCAATGGGCTCCGCAATGCAAGAACAGTGCCAAGGGCTGCTGTTTCTTTATCTCGGCTTGCACGCCAGAGTGAACACCTGCCATGTTGGCTGCCCCATCATAAGTTTGACCCCTTAATCCAGTAACAGGGATGTTTAGCCTTAACAACACATCCTTGGCTACCCGCGCGATTGCCTCCCCTGTGGTCCCCGAAAGCTCATATAAGCCTATGAAAGCTTCATGTGGCACCAGATCGTGGTCAACATATCTAATACAAATACACTCCTGTTCTACACCAGAGATGTCTTGTGTGCCGTCAATTATAATTGAATATTGTAGTACAGGTAATGCCTGTATGGATTTTGCAATGTGTCTGACTATACTATTGCCTAACAATTTCAGAATTTCATTTTGTACGAGGGGAGATGTATAATCGCAAAACCGGGAGAGCCAGTCAGTCAGTGCGGGCACATGATGGCAGCACTCCGATCCTATCCGATTCTCTCCATGGGGTCTCCATGGGGGGTTAACTGCTCTATCTCAAAGCACATGGAAGTGACAAATCTAGATCAGTTCAAATCAAATGCGGAATGTTTACATCTGCTACCGTTGATTATACAGTAAATACGTTGTGAAATGAAACAAAACCGTTGATTATGCAGTAAATACGTTGTGAAATGAAACAAAAACACACCACAGTTAAAGTTGTATTAGTATTGATTGATTCACATCGATATGAATGGATTACATGACTAACAACGGGTGGAAAAGTTATATGAAAATATTTGTTCACTGAATTAGCGCGTTCTGTCCCAAACAGTTGCGTTCCAGTTTCTAAGTTTCAGTTTCGCTTTCAGTATTTCAACGTGAATGAGAGGGAGCACAAGAACTGAGCGTCTAGCAGCGTTTATCATATCATATACATTATATATGATGCATGTATATGTCTGTGGGCACGATCTGAAGCACGTGCAAAAGTTGTTGTTGTCCAATTTGAATCAGATACGAGAGACACATGCGCGCCCAGTCCAATTACCAGCGGAATCTAATCGTGTGTCCAGGGGTTTACATCGGAGTCCAGTCGGACTCAAGTCGGACACAATGAATCTAGTTCTGGGGAGACACATGTGTCCAATATCCAATTTAAATCGGACTGAAATCGGAAATTGGACACATGTGTCCACACTGAGTGAGGCGAGCATCTTCTTGGGCTTTATGTTTCAAAAGTTGGTCAAAATTACCTTCATCATCACTGTGCCCGTGTAATGCCAAGCCCTGTCTCGCAAGGAACTGAATAGTACCTACAATGCTTTCAAGGCAATGTCTGTTGTTTTCTTGCTGTCTTGCTAATGCAGTCGACAGTTGTGCATCAACTGGGGTTCCTTCTTGGCTACAGACTGTGACTGCATGGTGGTGAGCTTTGCTACTTTGATGACACTGAAACCTAAGGAGGGCATTTTTCCAATTGGTGAAACCTTTGGAGGAGAAGGCTGGGTCTGCCTTTTTGGACAGCATGCTCTTGTTTATGGTGTATGTTTTTACACAATGAAAACACAAAATTCCTTTTACTGTGGGGCTATAATGAAGCCATGGATAACGCTTGTACCATTGTTCCTGGAAACGGAGGACTTTCTCAGGAAGTTTCTGAACAGGAATGCATTCAGGGTGAGGCTGATTAGGCTTGGACTGAATATCCAGGCTGTACCCTGCACTACTCTGCTCTTCACTGATGTCTCCTTCCCTGCTTTCACCTTCACCGCTGTCTCCCTCACTACTCTCTCTGATGCTATCTGGAACGGTTTCCTTAGAAAAAAAAGACCACTCAATTAAAAAACGGCCTTGTTTAAAAATATGAAAAGTAACCTAAGCTTAAGAGTTTAATTTAAACTTTGTGTTTTCATAGCCTGAGTAACATTGTAGTATATATCTTATACTAATGGCTCACCTGAGACTGAACCTGAGACTCCATCTGAGACTCCAACTGTCCTCTATCTGAGCTACAACCTGGCACACTTGCTGTTGGAGCATCCTATTCAAATAACACAATGTCCAAATTGGCCTTGAATTGTACGATACATTATACAATAACAGTACATTTAAGCTGTCAATGACACATTTTGAAAGCCACATGTATATATGAAGGCAAATACTTTTATACTTCTACTTAAGTGGAAATTCAAAGTGCATACTTCCACTTTTACTGGAGTAATATTTTACACCAGGTATCTATACTTTCACTTAAGTACGTAGTTAGTGTACTTCGTCCACCACTGATCATTTCACAGAGTTCTAAGATGCTAACCGTAGTTTTAACCGACTAGCTTAAAACAAGACTGATCAGATCAGAGTAATAAGGTTTAAACGAGTGCAATCAGTTCGTTGTGCATTTCTACACCAATCCGTGGAAGCCACGACATTTACAGCCACTTAGACAGCATAAATTAAACAAAACTTAGATGTCATTTTAGCAGCTCGGACGGTCGCCTCCACAGTGTGTGAAGCGACATTTCACTGAAGGGGGACGTGACCGAACAGGTTTTTAAAAGACTGTTCTGTGATAAACTTACTGTTGATTTGGTGAAATAGCCTCTTATGTCCGTTAGTTTCCTTTTCCTGCCCGAAGCAGACATTATCCTGCCCGAAGCAGACATTATCCTGCTGTCACCGCGCGCTTAACTACCAACCTAGCAACGATAACTAGTACAGGAAGATGAGCCAATCACAGATAGCAAGGCTGTCCCCACCAATGACACGCCGTCTTTGATAGAAGGTACACTACGCATACGCATGAGGGTAAAATGAACCATTTATTTCCCGAATGCCGTGCAATTACCCATTCAAAATTGGTATGGACATTTTAAACGTATCCAAATATTGGTATGGACACGTCCACAGCGTCCATACGCATTGTTACGCCCATGCAGATGAGTATAAACATTTGCTCACGCACTTGCACACACACAGACACACAGACATACAGACACACAGACATAACTCATACATCTCCCTGCATGTACATACAAACAGAAGGGTACTGTTGTAGCTAAAAACTCTTTGGGCCCTATCTTGCCGATCAGAAACGCAAGTAGGACGGCGCCAAGCGCAAGTAGCTGTGTGGGCGGCTCTATGGCGCAGTTGCTATTTTAACGGCGGAAAAAACACACTTGCGTCCAGCGCAAGTGTCAAAAGGGTTGGTCCAAAGGAGGTTACTCAGCCATAGGTGTGGTTTGGGCGTAATATGCAATAAACCAATCCGAGCGTCATTTCACATTCCCTTTAAGAGCGAGAAGCGCATAGTCCATAGCGGCTTGTTATTTTGATGGCGGAATTACCTGGTGGAAGACCGGAGAAGTTCACAGCCGAGGAGACCGACGTGAGATTTACACCAATTTTTTGGCAAGCCATATATAATTACAAGGAAAATAAAGTATTTACCACTTGAGGAAATCATTGTGAAATCCATATCCAAGATATTTTAAAAATAAGCATACATGTAGCCTACACATTGACCCAAATGATTCAGGTTAATTGAAGCTGCGTGACATTTGATTTATTGTATGGCTTTGTAAAAAGCCGGGAGATAGATATATATGGGGATGCGAGAAACCCTCCAAAAGTAAGCAAAGTCAAGCAAGCATGTCAAGATATTGCCGTGATTGTTTCTGCAACGGGGCACCCGAAAACGTTGCCGAAAACGCTATAATAACGTCCGGAGACGTGGGACATCCAAGCTGGAAGGTAACACACGTTCTCGTGCCTTCACGGGAGGTGGATCTGCCTCGACCCAGGATCTGACGGCAGCAGAGGACATCGCCACGTCTACCCTCACGCCTGAGAGCGTGCAGGGATTTGGGGGCATGGAAATCGGCACCCAAGCCAGTGCACCAGCTGACCAAACCCAAGGTACATAAATAAAGTCCACATACACAGAGATGAGTTTACAAGATTTATAATAATACTGGCATTAAATAAATGCAACAAAGCCATACAATAAATCAAATGTCACGCAGCTTCAATTAACCTGAATCATTTGGGTCAATTGTGTACGCTAGATGTATGCCTAGTTTTTAAATGTCTTGGATACGGATATCACAATGATTTCCTCATGTGGTAAATACTTTACTTTCCTTGTAATTATATATGGCTTGCCAAACAATTGGTGTAAATCTCTCGTGAAGACGACAGAAGTAAAGTGTAGCCTACAGGTCCTATACTGTGCGGGCAAGCACATGCGCCCTTAAAATAGCGTTCTGAATACGCGTTACAGACTTTAGACATTGCGCCTCACATTAGACCAGCTTTTTTTTGGTCAATGGCGCACGGCGCACGGCGTTGTTTTGAAAACTGCAAAATACCACTTGCGCCAGAGAAACGCCTTCTCTGTTCCGCCCCCGCCCATGTCGACGCAAGTTCATTTCGAAGCGGACCTCTGGAGGGAAAATCGCGCTGTGCGCCGGGTGCAAGATAGGAATGATACTTGCGTCGGTGACAATGTCACTTGCGCTGGGTGCAAGATAGGGCCCTTTATCTGTTTCGGAATCATTTTCTTAATCAGAAGACCGGAGACTGGTTGTAGACATCTGGAAGTTGTATTTATTGTTCACTAGAAGAAACAACAAAGAGAGGTTTCCCGGGAGAGCTCTGGTGAGGAATATGCAGCAAGCTGTTTTAAAGGCCTCAGAACCCTGAGTTCCATGTGGACTATTCTGACTGGTTGTTTGTCAAACCCAATCAGAATGGTCTTATTTTAATATTGCAAACGTGGCTAGGTCCAGATGGCTCATATGGCTCTGTGCCAGACAGAGGAAGTGCAATAGTTGCTGAAACTCAGATACAACGTACCATTCATTCAACAAGGGAGAGACGAGGGGATTTCCCGGGCCCCTCAACTCGCAGTTTATCACTGTGTCGGTATACACCAGGTGTTTCTTAGATCTGGCCGTTCTGTTCAGTTCCACAAAGACACTCCAGGCACCTTTTTACATAGAAAATATCCTACAGTACCAAACACCTTTTGCTCACCACCACAAAAGCCTGCATAAAATGACTTCACAAATAACCCATCCTGTATTTCCCATTCTTTTTTATTTTTGTCTGTGCTGCACAATAGTGAGCCTCCCCCAAAATGAATTATGTGCTGACAGCAAGTATGACCTAAAGGTCACGCCACAAATATTACTGTAAAATCGGAGTCATTTCCCAGCAGCAGAGTCTCATGTCTCCTCCTCCAGGCTGCCTGGCAGACTCTGGATCTGGATCAGCAGAAGCGGTCAATAGCCACCTGGTTCATCGCCACGGTAACCATGCCCGTGTGGGAAAAGGACTGCCCCCCGGAAACAGAAGGGCTGCAGGCGCACCGCTACGTGTTTACAGTGCCTATCCCGCACGTGAGTGCCAAGGTGTCCGCCGTGCTCCTTAAGACGGACGAGGAGCAGCAGGGGGATGTGAGGGTCACTGAGACACAGGTGAAGTTGGCTAGTGCTTCTGTGACGTCCACAAACACATCATCTTCGTCTTCATCTTAGAAACGAGTGGAATTGGGTTTTGATATGCCGTCTCGGAGCCAGGTGTGAACGGCTCTACAATACACTCTGCTTGAATAGCTGTGTCTTCAGGTGTCATTTCTTTCTTGTGTTGCTGCTCTTTGTGTTTGTAGAGAATCTTTTAGATTTGATGACCTCACAGTTTTTACAGGCTTCAAAATAATCCATAGGCAAAAGTCATTTGAATCTGTTTAGAAACACCTAATAATTCAGTAACTCCAAAACCAAACACGTTTGCTGGCTAGACACAACACCACCTCAGGAATGTGGTTTGGCAGTCACAAACTCATTGTCATGCTAACAGTGAGTCGCTGAAGACCCTGAGCTCCTGACTCTGAGATAGAGGAGTGTCTGGATCTGAATGGATCCTGCCCTTAAAGCTCCTGCCTTTTAGCAGAATTAGAAGTATGGCTCAGTCATCACTGTCAGTTTGGCAGTAAGCCAGCCAAAGGACAAGACACCGTCAAGCATAGAGAAGAGCTTAGTGGCTGTGACAACTGTTTGGTCCTGATGCAGGTCACTAGTTGTCATGGTGAGTTACATGACTGACTTCAAGAAAATATAGATTCTACAAAATGTTCATTTTCAACAGTGTAGTGCATGGACTTCTACATTTACATTACATTTAGTCATTAAGCAGACACGTTTATCCAAAGCGATGTATACACATTTTACATTTACACTGATGACACCTTGCACATCCGAAGCAATTAGGGGTTCAGTGTCTTGCTCAAGGATGCTTCGACAGGAAATCGAACTAGCAACCTTCTGATTACTAAACAACTTCTCTATCTCCTGTACCACTGTCGCCCTCCTGTATCAAAGTGGATCAGTGATGCTTGTTTATCACAGTCATGGACAATATAGATGCAGCAGATACTAACACAAACACACATGTATTCACACACACACTAATGTGCCTGCCATAACTAAAAGCACTCATACTCCTCTTTACACATCACATGCAACAAAACAATAAAACAAACACAGAAAAAAATGGAAACCTCATATAATCTTTTTAATGGCTTTATCTGTATCTGATCACGAAATGAGGATGTGAGCAAAAATTCAATGACAAAGAAAAACGAATCAAGTAATATTTCTATTTCCGTGAAGAAGTGTGTTTTCCCACGCAAGAACCTGGTAAATGCCTTGCATAACATCCCCTAGGAATTGTAAACCATTAATACTGCCCTCCGAAAGCCTTAATGAAAGCCCGTAATGAAAGACCCAGAAGCCAAAGGTGCTCTGTACTGTAACTCCATTTCGAAAAGCTCTTAAAAGATTTAAGCCTAAATGTTTTTGCCACATTTATTGTTTTCAATTTTCTTCTGGAAGCTGTTCATACACTTCTGCGGAGATGGTGGCAGTGATTTTCTGTCAAATACACAGAAACGAAACCATCCCAGAATGGTTCCAGAGTGATGGCCTGCGTGGTTTAGCAAATTGATAACTTACATTAAATGTTAAATAAAATCCTTCTTGCACTCAACGGTAAGCACACACCAGGCAAACAGTCATGATATGACCTAACAAAAGATTTCCATTTGTAATACCCTGTCATACCAGCCTTCGACCAGGACTAAACCCAGTGGTGAAGCCTTGATCAAGTACCACTGGTCTAAAAAGGACATAGGGGAGGCCTGCCAAGGCTCAGAGAGATGTGCTGTCAATGGTGCCTGTGTGATGCATCTTCTTCCTAAGTCCCTGTCTGTTGAAGTCTAGTGTCGTCCTCTCCGTCTCACAACATGCGTGTTACACATGCACTTGTGTTCCTGTGGCTCGTGGCTCAACTGGTAGAACAACGTGTTACCCAGGCAACATACAGGCTCGTTAAAAATAAGTGGCCATACTGTCCTCAGTCGCTTTGGGTTAAATAGTCTTAGGTTAAATATATATACACATTTCGTTTTCATCTGGTTTATTTTCATGGCAGGAGACATACCAGGAGACGAGACTAAGCCATCATTAGTGTAACAGAAATAATAGCAGCCTACACATTGGGCAATTACACCTACTCACCGTATGACACCACTTTTGACAATGATTGTAAATCAAGCTTATTTAGTAGTTTACTATATATAGAGTATAATTATGACCCAGACAGTTTAAAGACAAACTTTGGGTTTTTGTAACCTAGGCCCTATTTTCCCATCGTTTTGGGTCAAAATGTTTACCAGGGACAGAAACGAGGTCTGTCCAGTGTTGAGTTAAAAAGCTATAGTAAAACATTTTTCAAAGCATAATGTAATTAATTAAGTCTGACTACATGGATCCCTACAGAAATAGACCTGTAAAGAAAACCTCAATAACTAAAAATCTTTTTTTTTACAGAATCAGAAACCTAAACTACAGAAATAGAACAGAAAACAGTAATTGTCTTCAGTAGAGGTCTGGACCAAAAATATCTCAAAAAAGGGCCCAGGGTGAAAAACCCCAACGTTTCCCTTTAGGGGCAAAAGAGACCATAAGACAAAACAGAAAGAAAACATCAAATGAAAGTGTGAAATATACACACATACTGTATGTCGGCAAAAATGCCTAACAGTTGAAAAAAGTGGAATCATCTCAACTCTAAGCAGGTTGTTGTAAGCCAGTCATTCGGTTTCGTTTTTTGGATCAGTGTGCTCAAGCTTTATTTAACTATCGCTTCTGTTCCGAGCACAATTAACAATAAACATTGTTTCAGTGTTCTCCAAAGAGTGCACACTCTTAAAGCCCCTAGACCAGTGGTCACCAACCTTTTTTGGCCAAAGATCATAACCTCTGCCTTGGTGACAGGCAAGATCTACCTATTGAGAGGAAAAGACTGTCCAGACTCCAGACTGTACTTATAACTTAACTTTTTATTTGGCCATATTGTAATTTAATGAAATTAAACACTTGAGTCCAGCTTTCAAATTGATGTGACCAAGAACACACTAAATTAATTAATTTCTGTGCAACATAAAAAGGAAAATATTTCCTTGTTTAGCTTAACAAGCTAATCAGACTAATTATGTGTTGCAATTATTCAGTAGTGAGTAGTTACAGGTATTCAAATCATTAAAATGATTAGGGTGCCTAAATATTTGCACACCCTATTTTTCACATTTTATTCCATTTCACACAATTAAATACGGCTACACTAAATATCTTTGTCTGGAAAACACCCCAGTACTAAGTCTTAACTAGAAAATTAATAATATACCACTGTGATCTTTTTTTGGTGAAGTTATCATGCAGCCTCAGAGGGTGCCAACACTTTTAATACGACAGAATGTAACAGCAGGCTGCGTGCATATTAATATTTCAAAAACCAAAAGGGTAATTGGAACGAAGTGGGAGTGGCCGATAACTAACATAAGTGCAAACGTACTCATGTAACGTGTCTCCGTACACATTAATCATCAGAATCATCATCAGCTTTTATTGGCCAAGTAAGTTAGCACAAACAAGGAATTTGTCTTGGTGCAGTGGCTCTCAGTGTGCTTACACATTAGGGATGTGCATCGCATCACTGAGGAAGATGCGATACACATCTCGATGCACTGCCAACGATCCGATACATTAAAGATACATAAAAGCAGCTACTAATGCGATACGATACGATTCACCCCTATTGCGATGCAGTACGATTCGACACGATGCGATTCGACACGATGCGATTCAACAAGGTGCGATACAAAATAATGCAATTTTATATTATTCATAATGATTCATTTATTTGTCATACAACAAATCATTAAAAAGGTATCTGACAAAATATAACATGTATATGTAACGTGTGTAAGTGTTCTCTAAATGTCTTATTTTTTTTATTTTTAACTGTAGGCCTACCAAGCAGTCACAACACAGTTTGCTTCATCCTAAACATGTGGATCAAATGCCTCACGCAATCAATTTAACTTATTTGCCCTATTTTAAGGTTTTTCTTTAGGTTTTGAGTTGCTCCACATGATCAGGATGAAGAAAAAAGTATAATGGAGACTAGCTGCTAGATTTCCTTTTCCAATTTAAGGAAGGCACAGGTAAATTCAAGTAACAAATAGAGAGTTTAGCTACGGTATATGGAGTATATTCTTACCTCTTCCTCCATCATCACCTCTGCTATTATCTTTAAAAATACCATGTCCTTGGTGCCGTGGTCTTCAAAGAAAGCCAGGTCTTTGAAACGTGGTTCAAGCGCCAGTGTTGTGTCTGAACGCGTTCATTGAATGAAAGTTCATGAACTCGTTCATAATTTTGGTGAAAGTGAACTGAACGTAGGGTATTACTGTCTGATTAACGATACTGTGAGCGTGTTCATTCTGGTGTCTGAGAACTGCACGTTCACTCTTTTTAATTTCGTTCAATAAAGTGCTAGATTTCTAGAGACTTCCATGCGAAAAACACCGTTAGTAATAGTCGCTTATCCCACTGTCTATTCCTGTGAGAGCCCCGAAGTTGTGTAGAGGCCGAGAGCGGTATTGCAGACAGATAGTGATTTTAGAAAAGTTATAGACTTCACGAGAAGCGGCCATTAACAGCAGTGGGGATGAGAGCGCGTTTAAGAAACAGTAAGAGAGGTGGAATCTATCTAAATATAAAATGATTGGTCTTGTATTGAGATTATACCGATACAAAAATGTTAGAACCGATGCATCGCGATTCAGCTCACATTGTATCCGGTCCACACTTTTTTGATCCGGGCCATCGTATCGTGAACTTTTATGCCGGTGCATCGTGGCGAACCGGTGAATCTTCCCATCCCTATTACACATATTACACAAAGAATACATCACAACACAAAACAATACAACAGTGCAAAACAATACAACAGTGCAAAACAATACAACAGTCCGAGAAGTCTAAAAAAGTATATACAAGGAGTATATATACAATAGTGCAAAGTGGAGAGTCCAGGAAGAGCAGGAATAAATAAATGCTATGCAGTATGAGTATGACTGTTTTACAGTAGGGTGAAATAAACAAATATGGTTGCGGGGGTAATTGTACATTGGTTATTTTTCATAGTGCCACAGAGGGTTAGCTTTCTGGAGGTTTTGGCGAACAGAGATCTGTAGCGCCTACCAGAGGGAAGGAGTTGGAACATGTTGAGTCCAGGGTGAGAGGGGTCTGCAGTGATTTTTCCTGCCCGCTTTCTGACTCTGGAGATGAACAGGTCATGGATAGTGGGCAGGTTTGCACCAATGATCTTTTCTGCAGTCCTGACAGTCCGTTGAAGTCTGTTCTTATCCAGTTTGGTGGCCGATCCAAACCAGACAGTGATATAGTATATTGTTTTTTTTTTTACAAACTGGCCGATAACCAACATATCTACGACAATTAAGAGAGCTTGAGGATATTATGCATGCGAGTTGAGCCTAGTTTTCAAGGTAACAAGCTGTCAGAATGTTGGAAATCTCTCTACATTGGGCAGACATTCTGTAACTTTACCAGATCCGACTGAACATGTTGAACTCTTCCGACAGTACCCGACAATGACGAACAAACACCAACTGCTTGCGCACACTGACCCAACTGTTGGTGTTTGTTGGAGAATGTTGGCATTTGTCAGGGCAGTGTGCAAGCTGCTTTAGAAGGGGCATTAAGTGGGAAGGGCTGAATTTGTGAGAAATCGTTGTTGATTACGTTCACATCAACTCTACAGACATCCTCGGATTTAAATAGCTGGCGGGGCATTTCTGTATGAAAAGTCAGATGCAGATAACGCATGTTCAATTTAAGAATCCTCATTCTGGGGAGCACAGCTGAGAACAAAAAGAACCCATTTTCAGGCGTTCATGAATCAGGCGGAGTTCTTTTCTGACGTTGGTCTTTTGAAGTCCGTAAGAAAACATTTAAAAAAAAATACATTGCCCTGCCCTAGACCAAACAGTCGGGCTGCAGTGGTAAAGAAAAATACATCTTAACTGGAAGAAACCTTGAGCAGAAAGTCAAAACCCCTTTTTGGTTTGGTCTAGGGCAGGGGTCGCCAACCCATGTATTTTTATTTGCCTGAGGCCAACCTGGTAGATGTAGGGAAAGTACACGGCCCAGTTCCAATGCAAATATGCCATACCTGTGACAGATCAATGCTAAACCAGCACCCAAGCCAGTCTGCTATCTGGACTATCCATTTCAAGTCAAGGGGGCAGGGGGGAAAAAAACAGACTGATGATTTTAATTTCCCAGGTGTTCTCAGTGTGCCTGCTATAATGAAAATGCCTTGTTGTGACAGAGTGCAAACCGATTTCTTTTTTAGTTTAAGAAACACAAGCCGTTCCACGTCAAGTTCATGAAGGTGGAACGGGCACACCAAGCCTCTTAGATTCACATTAACGATAAAGCACCCACACATTGATCTGCCGCACACTACGTGACAATGTATTGATACTAATTCAGTGAAACGAAAGGAGGCTTGCAATAAGTTCTGTTCATTGGATGAACAGTCGTGTTAAAAAGTCAATGTATTTTGTGAAACACGAAACACGGAACGAAACAACAGAAATGAATGTAGTGGCTGGATGACCTAGCAGGAGGGGGGGCGGGGGGGGTGTGGGTTTGTCAAGGTGGATATCTATAATGGGTTTTCTTCTTCACTCCCAGAACACATTTAGATTGAAATTGATGAGGTGATGGGTTCCAGTTGAACAGGTAAGTACACCGCTCCCTTGCTTCCCTTTGTAGTCGGTGCCTGTGTGCCTGTTTCATGAATAGAAGCATGAGAGTGAATGATAAAAGAAACACCACTATTTGTATGGAGGTATGAGGATGTGTGCTGTAGTTACTGGAAAGAGGGGTCTTGTTAAGGCATTGGGAAATATTTCATAACCTGGAGGGAACGCCTTATGGACATTGACCTTTGACCCAGGGATGTGTTGATGTGGCTTGCATAGAGCTCTTCCTCCTCTTCGCCTCACTGCACCAAGCACAGGTCAGAGGGCACAGACCCCCCACCACCCCCTCCCACCTGCCCGCCTTTAGCAGCCTCATTTGCCTTCAGCTCTGCCCCAGATACCCCGTGACCTGGCCCCCAGGGCCAAAGAACTGCTTCACATGCAGCTCACTTTTATTTATTCATATATATGCACCTTCAAAGAGGCTATAACAGAGGGGTTTCAGACCAGCCCACTCATTACACAGCACTCTACCCACTCAATGCGGGTCAGAATCAGGTTCTATTGGCCAAGTAAGTTTGCACAAACAAGGAATTTTACTTGGTAAAGTGACTGACAGTGTGCTTACACAAAATATGCATTACAACACAATAAAAAACAAACACAATATATAATAAACAGTGCGATGGTCTAAGAAAGTATATACAGGAGCTGTGAATTGTTACACAACAATAGTGCAAAGAAGAAGTGGAGAGTGCAAAAAGTGCAGGGATAAATATATATGCTACAGTGGTTTAGCTGTTCAGTAGTGAGATGGCGAGGGGGAAGAAACAGTTTTTGTGACTGGAGGTTTTGGAGAACAGTGATCTGTAGCGTCTACCAGAGGGGAGGCGGTTGAAGTGATTTTTCCTGCCTGTTTCCTGACTCTGGAGGTGTACAGGTCTTGGATGGTAGGCAGGATGGCACCGGTGATCTTTTCTGCAGACCTGACTGTCTGTTGGATCCAAACCAGAGAGTTATTGAAGTGCACAGAACAGACTCTATGATTGCGGTGTAGAATAGGATCAGCAGCTCCTGAGGCTGGCGCAGGAAGTACATCCTCTGCTGTGCCTTCTTGATGATTGTGCTGATGTTGGGTTCCCACTTCAGGTTCTGGGAGATTGTGGATCCCAGAAACCTGAAGGATTCCACAGCCAACACAGTACTGTTGAGTATGGTGAGGGGGGGGGTAGTGCTGGGGGGTTCCTCCTGAAGTCCACTATCATCTCCACGGTTTTAAGCGTGTTCGGCTCTAGGTTGTTGCGACCGCACCACAGGGCCAGCTGTTCAACTTCCAGCCTATGCAGACTCATCATCATCACGGATGAGGCTAATGACTTATGTGTCCTCTGCAAATTTTAGGAGTTTAACAGATGGGTCTCCTGAGGTGCAGTCGTTTGTGTAAAGTGAGAAGAGCAGTGGGGAGAGCACGCATCCTTGAGGTGCACCAGTGCTGACTGACCGGGTACTGGATGTTATTTCACCCAGCCTTACCTGCTGCTTCCTGTCTATCAGGAAGTTTGTGATCCACTGACAGGTGGAGGTGGACACAGTGAGCTGGCATTGCACGTATCGACCAGTCAGTGGCTACTTTGAAAAATACCCATATACTTAACTTTATTTTGGATGATTACAAAGAAATGACATCATATATATATATTTTTTTGATAACATTTGGATCCACCGATTTGCCTGGATGGACACATGGAAGAAAAATTATACTGGCTATTGTAACACTCCAAGGTAGGTATAGTTTGCTAGATAAATATGCTTAACGCTGGGCTAGTATTAGATGGTTATACATATAACTACAGAACTTTAAGGTATGAATGTCCACACAATAAAGACACTGGAATCAGAGGGTAGAATTAATACTATATTGTAGAAATTAACAGAATAGAACGTACGATGGGGTGTGGACATCAGTGGTATCATCAGTAGTGTTGCATGCTGGGTGTGTGATTGTGTGTGTATGTAGGGGTGTTGAAGGTGCATAACAAAACAATAAATTAAGTAACAGAACCTAAAATAACTGCCGGCCTGGGTGCATTATTGTCACATGGTAATAAAAAACAATATCAGTATACTCATATGTTATTATAACCTCACTATCTAATCTAGATAACATTAACATTGTTTAGAATGTTAGTGTTGTGTCTAACACGGTTATTTTAGCATAACAAGCTAGCTGGTTAACTTATTTGATATAAATAATTAGAAATGATAAGATTTCCCTCTTTAAAACTACCACCATGAATAGCCTGCTCATCGATTGTAAGCAAGTGACTACAGCTAACGTGTTAAATCATCTCGATGATGACAACAGCGCCAGCTTGCTTATTTTACCAGGTCATAACGGTCTCAATTTTGGACATTTATGTACCTAACGTTTGGTAGGATAGCTTTTCGGAACGTTACCTCATCTGTGAAAAGCAAGCTTACATTGGCCAAGTAAACAAAACAACTTACCTTCGTATCAGTTGGTGGTTTCCCAAATATTTTTTTATTATTTTGATGCATCTTCCTCCAGACATCTTTTCTTTTTCTCTCTAAGCTTTTAAACTCCACCTTTACGTTTTGGTGCTGATGACATGCTCTCACTCTCAAAAACAACTTTGTCTGCGAGTCATGTGACTTAAGTGTTGAGTAGGCAAGGCAAAGCAACTTTATTTATTTATTTATTTATGCAACTCAATGTGCTTACATATACAATAAATGGGAAAGGCCACAAAGAATTAGAATACATTAAATAAAATGTAGGCTAGAGTGATTGACATTTAATAACACCTAAAACAAAGTTAGACTGACGGAAGAGATTAGATGAGTAAAGAAGATGGAAAACATGAGCCTCATTCCCGAACTCAGTTCAGAAGAATAACACAATGTTTTAGGGCATTCATGAAAGTTTTCTCATCTGGGATTAGTTTTGAATTTAGACCAGAATTTCAGAACGCAATTCCTTAAGCGCAATTCCTCAACAAAAAAAAACAGATGCCCCACAGGGCCACTCCATGTTAGAAGGGCTGACTGCACACGGCACTACGGTTGTGTCCCCTGGCGGGGCGTGTATGTATGCAAATCCAGGTGCAAGAGAACGTGCGTTCAATTTAAGAATCCTCATCCTCAATCCGCACAGCTGAGAACACTTTGGCTGTGTAAGAACCCATTTTCAGCCGTTCATTAATAAGGTGGAGATCTTTTCATATGTTAGACTTCCGAAGACACTTCAGAACATTTTTGAGTAAATTATACGTGTTCTGTGTAGTATGAAAAATACTTAGATGTGCCGGCGATGTCAGAGGGTGGGCCAATTGGTGATTCCCCCGATATCCCCGTAGGCCAGTCCGCCCCTGGGTTTTCCTTAAAAGACTCTCCTTGCAAACACCAGCAGCAACAACAACATGTCGTGTATCCTTCACATGACCATACAAACACTACTTTATAACATACCTTAAAAGTATAAACCCCCTCTCACATTGTAGTATGGCAGTCTTCCTGGGGTTAACCAATAATGTTCCACTAATTAACTCTTTCGGCAATATCATTTGTATATGAAGTTAGCTTCTGCATAGATCTACTGACTGAAATAGTCTCTTTCAAATGTCAGCCTTTTTCCAGTCATGGACTAAATGTCTGGGGTGACAGGTTGTCATAACAACAACTGTCATAACAACTGTGTATCCTAACTTAATGAGGTATAGCTTACATTCCGATTTTAACCCCAGGTCCCTTCAGTTATAATTATTTGAAAAAATAGAGTAATCAGACACAAGAAATGAATTAATGTACTAAAATAATTTATTAACAATCAAAAGTTAAAAATAATGTGCAACAATACAGTTGTGACAATTCTTAACAGGTTTTAACAGGCAACAAAAACACGTTGCCAGCCCAGAGCTACGCAATGTACCACAACTACAGGGGAGTCAATGGATAACGAACAGACAGATATAGAAGAGCAACTGCACACACTATTTTCCTAAATTATACAGAACAGAACCACATCAATGCAAGTTGCCAACAACACACCATGAAGTGAAATGTCTCATGGAGGACTTAAGTGTGTTTCCTGTACTGAATCTTTTGTAAGGCTTTTAGTAAGGTATAATACCCCCAGTAGAAAGGAAAATAATTGGCATCCAGAGCTCTGTGGACACAAGATTCAGTTAATGTGCCACCGCATTGATGGCCTATTCCTATTAGAAAGGAAATTACTGCAGTTATTGGTTCTTTTTTTTCAGGCTTTCAAGCAGAGCTTCAGTCTTCGGATTTAAATAATTTGTCTTCCTATTTCAGGGAGACAAAGATTCGTTAGGCTCCTGGATACCACCCTTAATGGGAGGAAAATAAAGAGCAGAGTGAACTTTAGAGAGAAGCTGGATGCTTGATGAGCACAGCAAACACACTGAGTACATAGGCTTAACTGCAGTGCTCTTTGTGTACACTAGACACAGTGTCTGTGCTGTGTGCCAATAGAAATGTCCAGCTTGAAGAACTCGTTTTTAATATCACCTTTTTTTCTAAATGCTACATTTTGTTGCAGATCTCCCATAAAACAGGAGGCCAAACATAATTCTACGCACTCTGATTAATGTCTTTTTATGTTTTAAAGATGCCAGTCCATGTGTTGTGAATAGATTGAAACTTCAAGACCAATAGAGGCTTTATACTTAATTATGTATACATTTCAAAATGAACGGGTTAAGCACAAATTATGATGTTTTGTTTAATGATGTGATGTTTAATTTGAGATAGAGACAGTTGAACTGAGATGGGAATGAGATGTGATGGGATTGAGAGCCCCAGTGGTTTTGTTGTTTGTGCTCATTTGGATTAGGGGACTCTTCTGTGATGCTATCCATGCCTTCATACAATCCCCAGGCTACTTCTGAGTGGCCAGTCCCTCCAGGCATTCGCTTTTTATCTTTTTTTTTTTAATGTCTGTGGAACTGTGCACTTTTTGTGTCTTTATACCCCACGTCAATACCACATATAGAAACAAAATGAATGAGAGATGAAAATCCCTGACATCGTACATATGATCTATTTGAGTATTTTAGTTTTTTTTTATATGTTTTGAATTCATATTTTAATATATTTAGTTTTTGTGTTTTCTTATGTCTTCATTTTTAATGCAATGGATACATAAGAACACTCATTTTAGATGTGTCATCTGATTTCACGCATTTCTGTGAGCTTTCACACACAAATTGATAAGGCCATTTCATTCATACGAGAATGTTATTGAAATTAAGTTAAAAATAAAATGTCATGAAAAGTTTTTTTTGACCCTGTGAACGCTCAAGTTCTTGGGAACATTTAGAACAGTTATCATGAGTATTCCTGTACTATTTATAAATGAAACTGAATAGAAAACCTAGTTATCCAAAATGTGTTGACCATTCCTTGCCTTACTTAGTTGACATTCTACTCACTAAATTTACCCTTCAATAGGCTCATGCATGAATTTAGGAACGGGCTTTTATTTTGAAATAATAATCAGTTGGACGCAACAATATGCCTCAAGTTTAATATCAAGTTTGAACACTATTAAGATAAAAACAAAAAACTACTATATAATAAATATTTTAAGAAGAATAGCGTGTGCAGGTAGTTCATTTAACCTTTAATGAGAACATTTATAGATAAAACTATGTTATGAACGTAAACAAATGTCTAATGCCAAGCTAACTAACTCCATCACACACCTGACTCCAGTGGTTTAGACAGACTGTGCATAACCCTATACCACCATCAGGAGGCCAGAAGAAGCGGCAATCATTTTGTGGATTTTGCTATAAATTTGCGAATCGCAAAAAACTGGAGGGAGTGAGTTGTTCTGAATTTCATTTACTGCAGGTAGCCTAAGCCTAGATGGTGGATTAATGGAATTGAGGGGAATGTAATGGCTCTACTATACTCTTCGCCAGATCGATTAGACATTCTGAGAATGAATCAATGATTCCTCATCTCCCATTTTGATTGACTGATTACAGTGGATTGGACAACGGGAGCCATCGTGTAGGAAAAAAAAGACCATCTGTGTATTTTGTTCTTTCTCGACTGAGCTTGACTGGAATTCAAGAAGCTGCTCACATTTTTAGTCATAGTCCCTCTTACCTCTTATTGTATTTTCCACCAGAAAAGTAATGCTGTCCTACACACCCTGGACGTCAAATAAATCACAGAGAAGCCCCCAAAGCACAAAAAACTCAAACTCAAATAAAAATGCTCAAAGGAAGAGATTTACAGACAACTCATATAAGATATTAAATAAACATAATAGACTATCACACATATAGGCATTTTACATATAACCTTAAACTGATTTGACATTTACTTTGTACAGCCTGCGCTCCACACACACTGAGAGAAGGAGCGGTGTCCCTCTTTGAGTTTTACTCTATGAAGGTCACTGTGGAATGAGTCCTACCTCAGAGAAGCCTGGCAGGCCGCAGCAGATAAGCAATCTTTGGAGGCTCGTTGATATGTCAAAAAAAGCAGCTGTTTTTATCTGCTGTCAAACTCTTACAATAGAACAAAAATGGCACTGTAGAAATTAGCAGCTTACAATGGAAATGCAGTGGTCAGACCAAATAACAACAACAACATCAACAACAAAACAAAATAGCCATTAAATAAAAGATCAATATGAAATTGCACTCATCCAAGCCATTTTTTCCTCAAAGCGATTTGACACCCTCATCTGCAATTTTACATTCACACCCTCATGTCTCTTGCATTTCCCAATAAAAGATACAGGCTCTTCTCATAGTGTCTCAATCAGAGGTCACTCAGAATGCCAGCTATTTCAGCCACTTTAAACACTCTCCATAGACAAGGCTCACTTTACTGAGGAAAGTCACCTTGGCCCAAATTAAGAGTGACTATTGTATTCTCCATTGAATAAACTGATGTTGAACGAAGAAGATCCCAGGATTGCCAAAGCCTTCAGACGATGAAGCGTTCCACGGTATGATATTCTGCAGCAGAGGTGCTGGGAAACCACATGGATCACTGGATGAATTCTCTTTTCACAGACCCTATTAAAGTCCATGTTAGGGCATTGATTTAACCCTTCAAAACTCATCTCTGTTCCTAGATTTTAAAATATATATTTTTTGAATGAAAAAATTAACACAGCCTCTATCTATCTGCATGGCTTGACGACGTAATCAAACGGCTAATAGTGTCTTGCTAATGTTATACAAACTTTAGTTCTGATCGCCAGCTCTGGTTTAGAAGATTAAAATAATACATTAATAAACATCCAGATGTGTACTTAGGGAGAAACATTTTGGAACCCCTCCCTCCTGACAGTAAAGTTGACGGGATTGGTTCTTTAGTTCTGTGTCATATGACACCCAGGCTGTCTAATTCCTGACATTAGTGCACTATAGTTCCAAGGTGGCACTGACAGCTTATTTTGCTCACGATATGTTGTGAATCATAGAAAAACATTGTGAACAAGGTACAAAACTTGATTTTCAATGGGGGGAGGGTCTTTAAACAATGCTAGAAATAGCTGATGCACTCTCTCATTTGATATATCACAGACCTGATGTGAGTGAGTGTTTTTAGATAAAACAGCAAATTTAATCAGGCATCTCCAGGGACAATTTTTACCGGAATGGACCCTCTTAAAACTGCCTTTGTGAATAGTGGCTCTCACTTTTGATAACTATGCTTTTAGTGAAGCAATACCATGTTAATACTGCCTTTACGAAAAATGCTATCACTTAAGCAAATTCATGTAGCTCTGTAGATGAAAGCCATTGCTCAGAGCCACAGCCTACACAGCACTCTGAAAAGGGCATGGTCAAATGCTAAGATCAAAGAGGTGGAATTTGTTGTTTATATTTCTATATACGGTACATTTACATTCTGGGCTGTAAGTTTGTGTGTGTGTGTGTGTGTGTGTGTGTGTGTGTGTGTGTGTGTGTGTGTGTGTGTGTGTGTGTGTGTGTGTGTGTGTACATTTGTTGTGAAGGGCCTTTTTTTGCAAAGGCCTGGACACAACATTCCTCATTTTCTTTTCGTCTGTACTCAAATAGTAAAAAATCTACATCAACTCCATCAAAGTCATCATCATGCAAGCAAACCACTTGATTGAACAGTATCTGCCACCTGATTCAGGTTGGCACAGCATTGTCCATTTATTGTAGTCCACAAAAAAACAAAGAGAGGTAGAATTTCAACAACAGCCATCCAAACCCGGGCAGGAAATCAGAGGCGTTGCCATATACAGTATACACTCTTCATCTTTCCTCCTCTTCTACGTTTGGATGCAACAAAAACTGTCCAAGGTCACATGGGATGATTGCACTTGTGACCACTTGTCTGTCAACCCAGAGTCCCACAGTGCATAGCTTATCTCCTGACTGACCAGATGTCAGTCATCCCTCCTCAGATCAGCTCCTCGTCTCACAAAAGCCCCATTCTCTGATCTTTTTTTGCATACAAAACTCCTCTTGTGATATCTCACGTCACTCACTATTATCATAACCCTTCGGGTATCCGACTGAAGTCTCCTTGTAAATGGAGGTCAAAGGACAGCTGCTGCAGCTGTTCCTCCATGTCTCTGATAATCCATGATGAAGATCAACATCATAACTCCACCCTGATGGCAGCTGACCTCGGATCAGATCTGGCCCAGTTCTGGTGTGGTTCTGGCCTTGAGATCTGATGCTCCTTCATGTTCATCACTCCTGGACAAAATCATCTATCCAAATGATGAACTGAGCTCACAGATATGATGTCTGTGGTTCTGTCTGTGTGTGTGTGTGTGTGTGTGTGTGTGTGTGTGTGTACCTCTCTCATTCATTTTCACATAAACTCCTGTGGTAAATGTTGGCATAAATCCAGGGTCACCTGCTGTCCAGGTGTGGTGTGGGGTAAGGCCAGGTATGAGGTCAGCAGTAACTCTCTGAGTACCTCACCGCCCCATCCCCTCCTCCTCCTCCTCCTCCTCCTCCTTCCCCTTCTCCTCCGCCTCCATCGCCCGTCACTTGCCCATCCAGGCCGTTCATTGTCTGCTTGCGGGCAGAGATGTAGCAGTATGCCTTCCCTTTCTTAGCTCCCGGGTGGTGATGGTGGTGGTTGTTGAGCTGGGAGGGTTGGGTGGCGAGGGGCTGGGGGTCGGTGCCGGAGCCCTGGGCGCAGTCTGGCTGGCAGCGGGGGTTGTGGTGGCAGAGGTGCCCGGTGATGGCGCCGCCCTGAGGGGTGTGGCTGCACGTGTTGCGCAGGTCGTCCAGCACGCTGATGCCGAGCCGCCATCGCTGCCACTTCTTCTTGATCTCTGATTGGACCTGCAAAGAAAAGGAGAGGAGTCGAAAACATGAGGAGCGTTTTGTATAGAATCTTCGATCAGAATTGTACATGTGTTTTTTTTGTATTATTTCTTTCAAGTGTTTCTGTCATGGATATGTGAAATTTGATACGTCTTTCAATGTGCCAAAGCTACCCTTCTCTGAGACAAAAAGCCACCATGCCTTAATTAATCAAATCCCGGAGATTATTCCTAACATAAACCAAAAACAAACTTTCGATAAGACAAGCACTGTGTGGAGAAAAGTTTTGAGTTGTTACTTACTCCCCACAGACCCCAACAACATCAAGACATCAACCTCTAGAAAACAGACCATGACCACACTCATCTACATTTGTCATCAATGGAGATTACATATGAAGACTTCAGCACAGTTTCTCAGGGTTGGCCACATTTGCATTTCCTGATGAGAACATAACGTGTCATGTCTATGAAACCCTCAGTCTTATCTGCAGCAGGAGAGCTGCAGGGGCCAGAGTGCTAGTGCTAATCACAGCAGTGGATTACTGCAGCTGCAGGGGCCAGAGTGCTAGTGCTAATCACAGCAGTGGATTACTGCAGCTGCAGGGGCCAGTGCTGCAGGCCAGTGCTGTCCCTCTTAGGCACATTCAGATTCAAAATCCATTCCCATCCCTGTGGTTCTGTCTGACATTAGTGTGACCTTGCAGGGAGATGCAGGGAGTAGCAGCAGTGGTGACAGGGTGAACAGAGGAATACTAGAGGAGGCAAGACCTGGGATGGTCAATTTCTGTCACACTGGAAAGATTAAGACAGCAGCAATCTCTCTTTCTGTGTGTGTGTGTGTGTGTGTGTGTGTGTGTGTGTGTGTGTGTGTGTGTGTGTGTGTGTGTGTGTGTGTGTGTGTGTGTGTGTGTGTGTGTGTGTGTGTGTGTGTGTGTGTGTGTGTGTGTGTGTGTGTGTGTGTGTGTCTGTGTGTGAGCGTTTCTGTGCATGTGTAGTGGTTGTGTGTGCACTTGTGTATGTGGGGGGTGTCTGTGGGTGTGTGTGTGTGTGTGTGTGTGTGTCTCTTAAGTGTTTCTATGAATGTGTGTGTCTGTTCGACCGTGTGTGTGAACATATGTATGTATGACGCTGTCGTCGTTCATTGCATGGCTCACTTACCTCTTTGTTTACAAAGCAGTACAGAATGGCCACAAGAAAACCCTTTGAGGAGAGAAACATAGAAAGAAGGCTATCTTACTTTACACTTCTGTCATGGTTTGTCATGGAAATTGCATCCACGTACACACAAAGACAATCACACATGCACGTGCACACACACACACTCACAGTCACACTCACGCATAAGCACACACACACACACACACACACACACACACACACAGGCTAGTTCCTTTTGGCCTTAATCCTTCTACCTGAAAGGAGTTGAAGAAGAGCTCGAAGAACAGGTTGATGTTCCTGAGTGTTCCCTCAGTCTGCTCTTCTGCCATGATGGCAAACACCACCTCATGGATGCCCAGCAGTGGGATGAGGGTCAGAGTGGACTTGGCCAACCTGCAGGACAGAGTGGCATCCGTCAGACTCAGAATGAACGTACAACATCCCATCTAAAGAACACGCACCTAGCTAAAGACATCCCCATAGTCTCACTCAGAGCAGACATGGACAAAATTACAAGACCGAGGGGCATCACACAGACACAGAATAAACATACAGCATCCCTTCCATCGGCTGCCTTATTTAAAGAGTGCCTCATTGAGGGGAGAGATTTGGACAGGCTGGAGAGGAAAGACACTGGCACATAGACAAAGCTGTAAGCTAGATGCGTGGTTACAGATTTGTGCCTAGTCTTCTTGCTGTTTGTTCATTTGGTATGTTTTGGGGTTTCTAAATACCCAGGTTAATAAATATAGTTGTTATTGAAAGAATGCCACCATCTCATGCGCCGTGTGTTTTCCCTCTTAACCACCAACCTCAACCTACCTTCTACAACGTGGGATGGCCGACTTGAGCCTTATATATATATATATATATACTGTCAGTAGAAACAGTCATGAGTCATGATTTTTAGAGGACTTACAGTAGCCAACCTAAAATACATCTGGATAAAGACAAAATGGCCTTATGGTAGCCAAAATAAAAATATAACAAAAATGTTATCTAACTAATTAAACTATTTTATATAAATAAGAAAAAATATAGTCAGTAGACTCCTAGAAGAGACAAACGAGATGATGTTATGATTGAATATGAATAACCCTGCATGACTGTAAAAGAATGTTATGAATTAAATGCATTCACAGGCGTCTATAAAAGTGATAAAGGTACATATGTAAGCCTTGCGAGACTAAATGTTGAAGATAGGCCAGTACGACAAATATCATTAAGGGATTTATACACATTTCCTCTGTGTTATCGTTCTTTCCAAATAGCACACAATTATATAATCTAGCTAATACTTCATTTGAATAATGGAAAATAGATTTCAAGCATTGCTCTTTCTGGTCACTTGCTTCTGATTTATGACAAATCTGTGTAATTTCCTCTGATAAACTGGCGCCAGTTCAAGTTCAAGTTTATTTATATAGCACAATGTGCTTTGAGTGCAGAGAAGACATTCAATTATCTAAAACAACAAACAAACACACTTAGCAACCTACAACCATAATCTCTGTATTGGCATCATTTAGCCTAGGAGAATTTTGGGCCATCCAATTTTTAATGTCGGAGATATTATTATAGTGAGGTCATTTACCGGACTGGGGTCATCAGAGGAGATGGAAAGGTAAAGCTGGGTATCATCAGCATATGAATGGTAGGAGATGTTGGGATGTTGTGTTTTGCCGAATGTGAATTTCAATGACCATTGCAACCCTGGGAAGCGCTATCTTTCTTTCCACGGCTCTCTGTTTTTGTCAATTTTTTTCTTTCCCTCTCTTTCAGAATTTCCGTTTTGATGTCTTTCTTTCTTTTTCTGACTTGCTTCTCTATCATTCACCCTCTTTCTCCCACTCCCAGTGGTGCAGCAGCTTCTCCCAGCGCTGCTTTCCTGCCATCTGCCTCTTATCAGAGAGCCTTGTGTGGTAGGGACCCACTCAGGGCCACATTTGCATCTGAAGATTAGGCACAGTTGATGGGGATGACTTCCTCAAATACCTCCTACCCTGGAGGCCCATGGGATTAGGAGTCGGAGGATAAAAATAAAACCTCTCTGCAACTCCACAGGAACATAAAAGCCTCTCATTTCACCCACTATTTTATATTTATAGATTTTTATATACAGCTATTATTGATTTCTTTTTTGGCTTGAAATGAGCATTTGCACAAAAATAAGACCAACAGCTGGTGAAAATGTCATCTCAAAAGCACCTTTATAAATATATTTACTGAGAAAAATGGTGACGTGTTCAATACTTATTTTACCAGCTGTATGTTATATCTCAACCTGCAGGAGTTCCAAAAAACGTGGGTGAATGCCGTTAACATTAGAGGAAATGCATTAATCATCGTAGCCCTGAGTGATGAACAGTAGGTCTAAATGCAGAAGAGGAGACTCCTGTGAGGCAGAGATATGCTGGTCGAGCTCTGGTAGATAAATTGTCTGGATTTGTCTAATTGTAATTCTGGAACTGGATTTTCCTGACAGCTAGTGTCATAGATTTGGCAATGAAGTCAAAGAAACAGAGACTGAGGGAGCGCATAAGTCCTCTTACCTGAACTGTGTGTGTGTGTGTGTGTGTGTGTGTGTGTGTATGCGTGTGTATGCATGTGTGTGTGTGTGTGAACATAAAGAAGCAGAGGTCCTCTTACCTGAACTTGTAATCAGTGTATCGCATTTGGTGGGCTTTCAATTTGGAGATGAGAATTAGGATGATCCTTATGAATATGAAGAAGTTGACCTGTGTCAGAGAGAGAAAAGAGAGAAAGCACAGAATTAGGATGATCCTCATGAATATGAAGAAGTTGACCTGTGTCAGAGAGAGAGAGAGAGAGAAAAGAGAGAAAGCACAAAAAGTAGAGGGGAAGGGAGAGATGAGACAAGAGAAAGGAAGAGACATTGACGTTTAGAGTTGACTCATCAGAAGCATGATTGGCCGGAAGGATAAAGTCCACATTGTCTGAGTCTGATAGATATTTTAAGCTTTATTTCCCCTGGTGGCATTAGTTTAATGGTTCAACAGAAGCCATGGTTAAGAGCACAAGCCCATCTCTCTCTCTCTCTCTCTCTCTCTCACACACACACACATACACACACACACACACACACACACACACAGATCAGCATGAGTCATGCCTTCACTTTTGTCTGAGTGAATGATGAGGGAGAGTTACGGAGATGCACGCATGCACACAAACACACACACATGCACATATAAATGCATGCACCCATGGAACACAATAACACACATGCACACAGACAAACAGACTCACTGTACTCAAACACACACAGACTCACTTGCACACAAACACAGACATACCACACACACACACACACACACACACACACACACAAAGTCATGCCTTTAGTCACAGGATATGTCCTGTTTAGGATACTGTCACAGTCACTCAGAGAGATGGCTAAAACAATACACACAGGCAGGCTGACACAATCACACGCACACACACACAAACACACACACACACACACACTCAAACATACACACTTTTTCAGTCATTTCTGTGACTTTTCAATCCATGACAGCTGTGGCAAAGTCCCTGGTGCTGTTTGTATATTCATTTTTACATTTGTACATTCAAAGGTCATTCCATGAATACACACATATACACATAAACACACACTCTCATGAATGCTCATATACACGCGTGCACACACACAGCAGAATATTACAAGAAGATCTAAATCTATACTCACACTTTCACACGCAAGCACACACACACACACTCACATTACTTTACAGACCTAAATATACATGTACGTGCACAAACATACACACTACTCGGAACCAAAAAAGACAAGCAGAATTGTCACACAAAGAACACACTCTCTTCTTTTAGAACTCATACTTTCACTCAATGCACACACACACACACAGACAGACAGACACACACACACACACACACACACACACACATACACACAGACATATTTCTATGCAGACCTTATACAGGTATGTGCAGACTTGTCACAAAAAGAACACACTCTCTTCCCTAATCCTCCAGACTCCGTCTCAGTCACTCACCAAAATAGCCAGAAGGATAGGCGTCCGAATGATCCACCAGTATGACATGTTTTCATTGATTTCCCAACACCTGGCCCAAATTATGAAGTTAACGTGGGTTAGTTACACGGACAACATGACACGGAAACATAACAGCGTGTGTAATCAGATTACGGCCAATCGAATCAAGCTCAGACAGAAACTACGTCCAATTTAAACAGTTGAAGTCTCACCTGGTGTTTTCATATAAGTATCTCATAACAATCCAGGGCACCACGAATAGCACAGGAGTCCCTGCGTAGTAGCATAAGGGAGGAAATGAATCAATGTTATCAGCACACTGCCAGAGAGGTTATTACATGCTAATGTTGGGAAAAAATTGCTAATCGCTTACAGCTTCCACCATTACTGCAGGAACCCTGTAATGTGTTCAGTATGGATTCAGTTATTTATTTCATATGTCTATTTTCTCATTTACATTTGTACATTTTTACGGTATGCATGTTCCCTGAGTGTCTAGATCATGACCTTGGAGGTGTTGTAAACACTTCACTCTACTGGTTGAGGTACATAAGCACAGGTACTCTTTCTCGATGGAGATCAGTTGAAGATGTTATATTTGTGGACGAGCCGTGTGGTGTCATATTGGTAGGCTCAATTAGCAGCATTAGATGCATTAGACACAGTGACTGGGTAAGGGTTCACTGATTAAATATCATCCATGCACGCTCTTGTGTATGTGTGTGTGTGTGTGTGTGTGTGTGTGTGTGTGTAGGTGTTTGTGTCCATGTGTACTCGAACATCCTCTGTATAGACTACATTTCCAAAATGAGGCGACTATACACCACCTTTTGTACACCACCATTGTGAAACTGTGTGCATATGACATGCACTGTCAAGGTGTCAGGTCAAGATAAAGGATTTACCACATCACTGATTCCTATTCAGTACTTCAGAATGAATATCATGTGCACTGCTGTCTCCCCTTCTAAGCCTCAGGTTATTCTCTTTCAGAAGAGCGACAGTAAGTATTGTCCATGAAAGTCATTCATTTTAGGGTCAGTGAAATAAGAGCTCCCTGCTTGAGGTAAAAATTGCATTGATGGCCTTTCCATTGCTGAATGACTTTCATTCAGTTATTTTATTTGTTTGTTGTGTGGTTGCATAAGTACACGTTTTATTTTCTTCTTTCTTTCTTTATTTCTTCTTTATTTTCTTCTTTATTCAGCCTGTTTTTCAGTGCCTCTTCTGCTCCCAGCACTTGTGAAGGTATCGACCCCAGTCCAACCCTGACACGTCTGTCCTGATCTCATGCAGTGCTCTTTTATAAATGGTTGCAATGCCCCCTGTTATTCTTTTCATTTTCCATCCCTCTTAATTCCCGCTGAAATGAATGGTAGAGTGTTTGCCTATTGTGTGACTGATGGATCTGAAGGATTATCAGAGATTTCCCTAAACCGGTTAAAAGAAACCTTTTAATAACGGTCATTTCAAGAATTCTCAAAGATTTTTCCAAAGCCATATACACCAAACATTTAAGAGTGATTTTTTTGTGTTTGTTGAAACCATGCCATTAACAACAGTCTGTGTTTGAGGCATCTGGCTGGTTAGCAAAGATTTCACCGAACCATTTTAAACCACGTTCATATGTGTTCATGAGTTTATCTGTGCATGTGCATATGTGTTCATGAGTTTATATGTGCATTAATATGTGTTCATGAGTTTATCTGTGTGTGTTCATGAGTTTATCTGTGTGTGTTAGTGTTCTTGTGTTTGTCTGTTGTGATTGCATGCACGCATGTGTGTGTGTGTGCTGCATGTGTGTGTGTGTGTGTGTTTGCATGCACGTATGTCAGTGTGTGTGTGTGTGTGTGTGTGTGTGTGTGTGTGTGTGCATGCACTCACCCCAGCCAATGACGAGGTACCCACAGTAGTAGCTGTTCTCTGAGAAGACCATGAGCACCAGCAGGTTGTGCAGGTAAAGGCCCTCCACCAGTAGCCAGTAGTAGTTGGCCCCCACACAGTACTGCATCAGCACCTGGGCCACGCGGCACCCCGACAGAGCCTGAGGGGTCAAGGGTCAAGGGTCAAGAGTGAAATCTCAGGACAGAGATCAGTTTTTTTTTTTTTTTTTAAAGAAATGGCTTCATGCCATTTGACCTTGACATGGAGCGTGCCTGCCAAATGGCTTGGTGTGGGGTGAATGAGCTGAATGTGTTGGGCACTGTAATTCGCTGTACAAGCCTTGAAACCAGAACGCACTGAATGTGATTTGACTTTAAATGCACCGTTGTGTCTGCTAGCGCACTGCTTGCCCTTTGCCTTGGATTGGCATGTGTGAGAGATAGAGAGAGGGAGTGTGTGTAATAGAGAGAGAATGTGTGACAAGTCTTTGCTTTTCAGCACCCATGTTAGACAATTCACACACTTCCCATGCTAATGGAAACCCAGTATGTGCCTGCTAGTGCCAGCCTCTTTTGAGTGTGCCCTTGCCCTGGTCCCCGCCACTGATTGGCATGTGTGACATTTGTTCATTTCATGTACAGGATTCTTAAAGTTACCTTCACATCAATTCAGCCGGAAATCTCTCTGTACCATGTGCTTACCTCAACAGAGTACAGTATTGACAACAGCTCTTCCTTTTGAATGGGCGCTGGTTTGTGAGCGATAGAGGATAAACACTTAGCCTGCCTGAGTCCCATTCTGAGTGAGTGAATAGAGCGGTTTGTACCCCTAAGAGCTGGGAGAGTACAGCTGGCAGACCGCTGACTGTGGTGAGACACTGCTGGTTTGGGAGGATCAGGATTATTAGGTTTTTCAAAGGTCTGTCCGTGGTCGTACAGTAGAGCGGCTCATACTGAATACCACTAGGATCAAGTATATTGATGTGCAACCCAGGAAGGGCTTTATGGAGGGATTGCCTAGTGCTTTTGGCAAATATTGGCTATGTGTGTGTGTGTGTGTGTGTGTGTGTGTGTGTGTCCATTTTAGTGTGTATGCCATGGGTGTGTGTGTTTCACCTTACATTGTTCTTGAGCACATTGCACATATTGCTCTTGTTCCTTTGCTCTGTGTGTGTGTGTGTGTGTGTGTGTGTGTGTGTGTCCATATTAATGTCTTTGCACTGTGTGTGTGTGTGTACTTGTTTTTGACACACCTCTGTAGTCCAAATCTATGTGTGTGTGTGTGTGTGTATGAGTGTCCTCACGTAGTTGCTCAGCATGCTGAACATGTCCTTGTTGTCCTTCAACTCATTATGGGTATATGTGTGTCCATAGGATGTGTGTGCATGTATGCCCTGTATGTGTGTGTGTGTGTGTGTGTGTGTGTGTGTGTGTGTTTGAGTGTGTCCTCACCTTGTCACTCAGCACGTTGGACACGTCCCTGTTGTCCCTGAATTCGGGCGTGTCTCTGGTGAGCAGTGCGTCTCGTGTGAGGATGGACACGGCTCTCAAGATGAAGGAGGCAAACAGGTTGGTGTGGATGAGGTTCCGTGTGCAGCGCAGTTTCCTGTAACACAGAGGAGGGCACAGGCGCTCTCATATCACCGTACAGGCACTCTCATATCACCGTACAGCTGCTCTCATCTCACTGACAGGTGCTCTCATCTCACTGACAGGTGCTCTTATCTCACTGCACAGGCACTCTCATATCACCGTACAGGTGCTCTCATCTCACTGACAAGTGCTCTCATATCACCGTACAGGTGCTCTCATCTCACCGTACAGGTGCTCTCATATAACCATAGAGGCGTCTCATATCACCATACAGGCGCTCTCATCTCACTGACAGGTGCTCTCATCTCACTGACAGGTGCTCTCATCTCACCGTACAGCTGCTCTCATCTCACTGACAGGTGCTCTTATCTCACCGCACAGGCACTCTCATATCACCGTACAGCTGCTCTCATCTCACTGACAGGTCCTCTCATATCACCATACAGGCGTCTCATATCACCATACAGGCACTCTCATATCACCGTACAGGTGCTCTCATCTCACTGACAGGTGCTCTCATCTCACCGTACAGCTGCTCTCATCTCACTGACAGGTGCTCTTATTTCACCGCACAGGCACTCTCATATCACCGTACAGGTGCTCTCATCTCACTGACAGGTGCTCTCATCTCACTGACAGGTGCTCTCATATCACCATACAGGTGCTCTCATCTCACTGACAGGTGCTCTCATCTCACTGACAGGTGCTCTCATATCACCATACAGGCGCTCTCATCTCACTGACAGGTGCTCTCATCTCACTGACAGGTGCTCTCATATCACCATACAGGTGCTCTCATCTCACTGACAGGTGCTCTCATATCACCGTACAGGTGCTCTCATCTTACCGTACAGGTGCTCTCATATCACTATACAGGCGTCTCATCTCACCGTACAGGTGCTCTTATCTCACTGACAGGTGCTCTCATATCACCATACAGGCGTCTCATATCACCATACAGGCGCTCTCATCTCACTGACAGGTGCTCTCATATCACTGACAGGTGCTCTTATCTCACCGTACAGGTGCTCTCATCTCACCGTACAGGTGCTCTTATCTCACTGACAGGTGCTCTCATATCACTATACAGGCGTCTCATATCACCATACAGGTGCTCTCATCTCACTGACAGGTGCTCTCATATCACCGTACAGGTGCTCTCATATCACCATACAGGCGTCTCATATCACCATACAGGCGCTCTCATCTCACCGTACAGGTGCTCTCATATCACCATACAGGTGCTCTCATCTCACTGACAGGTGCTCTCATCTCACCGTACAGGTGCTCTCATCTCACTGACAGGTGCTCTTATCTCACCGTACAGGTGCTCTTATCTCACCGCACAGGCGCTCTCATATCACCATACAGGCGTCTCATATCACTATACAGGCGTCTCATATCACCATACAGGTGCTCTCATCTCACTGACAGGTGCTCTCATATCACCGTACAGGTGCTCTCATATCACCATACAGGCGTCTCATATCACCATACAGGCGCTCTCATCTCACCGTACAGGTGCTCTCATATCACCATACAGGTGCTCTCATCTCACTGACAGGTGCTCTCATCTCACCGTACAGGTGCTCTCATCTCACTGACAGGTGCTCTTATCTCACCGTACAGGTGCTCTTATCTCACCGCACAGGCGCTCTCATATCACCATACAGGCGCTCTCATCTCACTGACAGGCACTCTCATCTCACCGTACAGGTGCTCTCATCTCACTGACAGGTGCTCTCATATCACCGTACAGGTGCTCTCATCTCACTGACAGGTGCTCTCATATCACCATATAGGTGCTCTCATCTCACCGTACAGGCTCTCTCATCTCACTGTACAGATAAACCCACCTAGGAGGGACTGATTCACTCATTCTCCAGGTAAAGGAGCAGTACGTAGGTTTTGTTGTCAAGAAATGAGAACGCCTCTGGGCTTATAATGATGATGTTACTCTGAGGTTATGATAAATAAACAGTGGTCCCCAACTTCTGTGGACTTTACATATTTTGTTTCCCTGTGTGCTTTTTTATAAATTTGTCCAGGCCCTACTAAATTGAGAGCACATAAATAAAAAAAAGCAAAGTAACTGCCAGCTGTTATGCCTATGATATTCTGTATGTCGTTATTGCAAGTCTTGAATCCTTTCTCTTTTATTCACAACAAAAGACTGCAACAATGTGAGCGGGGACAGTTTGGCCTGAACACTGGGATTCTATTTGATCTGAGACATCAGCCTCAAGTCTTCCATTTACACATATTAATTTAGCTGAAGCTGGTATCCAAAGCAATTTGTACACATTTCATCTCTATGTGTGTCCCCTGGGTACAGAGCAACATGATTTGAGCATTGTTAGTGCCTTGCCACTGCTTTAGGGCCAATGTCTTCTGAATCATGGAAGAAATTACTCTATTTCATTGACATCAGCCAAAGAGGACAGATGATCTTGCTGCCTACTTGAGGAGCTGTATCAAGGGTTAACAATATATACTGAAGAACTACCTAAACCTGAAGAACTAGAAGCACCTGGAGTGAAAAACATCCCAGCCTACCTTTGTGTAGCTTGTTTTTCTTTCTAAGCATCCTCTAAGTGATTCCATGTATGCCACCATCATGGAAAGTACTGATTGGCTGACAGGAGTCCCAGAGCACAGAAAATAATGGACGCGGGAACCACCACTCTCTGCTGTGCCTCATACTGTTCTTAACCCCCACCGCGTTCATTATGCCCAAGTGTCTTGGAACACCTATACCACAGATACCTTTTATTTCTTTTTTTAATTCCCAATGGAGCAGTATAATGACACAAACCGTACAGCTTGAAACCGAATGGTACCGGAACCACCTCCTGGAGACTCATCATTAGCTTGAGATTGACTACAATAGTAGGTGCATTAAAGGGCTGCCTTAGGGTATATATCCATTAGGGGCGTTCATCCTCACATATATCTGTGGTTGTGTACAGTAATCAGTACAAGCCAGTATTTCAGCACATGGTCATACTCTGCTGCAAGGCACTTTGGGGTAAAAGCTCATAATTTGTGGTCAACAAAGACATCTGGCACGACAGAAAAAGGTTCTTGTTCATGTGTTCTTGTTTATGAATTTCATTTGAATTTCAATGTGTTACCTAGGGATATTAGTCTCATCAAAGGGAATGGTAATGTCAAGTGTTGACTTCTTTTTGGCCAAATAGTTTTTGTTTTGCCGTGAGTCTTAGCGGATTGAGGGAAAGGCTAATAGGACAGACTGAGGGTGTGCCCTGGCTATGAGGCTGTGCTTAATCTGGCTGACAGTTCCCCATTTCTCACTTTGATGAAGCACAAGCCTCACAAAAGTCTCTATTTCCCCCCGTGCAGTTTCAATCATTTGACGGCTAAATAATTCCCGTTCCACTCTGCATCCTTCGCAATTCTTTCCTCTCCCATCTTTCCTCCATCAGTCTTACTTGGCCGCTTCTTTTCATTACTCTGTCTTCTCTATTTGCATCTTAAGAGAGAGATGGACTCCTCTCAGGCGACAGTGTGTCTCCACTGTGGATACAGACAGTGTGACTGTCACACCCAAACCAATGGGAAGTTATTAACTCCAGCAGGAAACCCGGCAGGCCCACCCACAGAGGGAGACTGATCATCACAATGCATTCAGCCCTCCAGGTTTGCAGCGCTGTGGAAAATCAATTAGCTCCACTCCTCTGGATGCCTGGGACGTCACTAGAGTATATACAGTATGAATTTATGTATAAGCAGTTCATATTCATAATTTAAGGGTTTGACCTGGAGGTTTTCTAACCAGGATCCAAACTACTTTTGCGTTGAGTGAGTTTGCATTCAACTGCGACAGTAGTCAATATACTGACATGTCAATATAGTCAATATAACTGGACCATGAAATAGTCACAGAATTTGAATGAAAATTATTGAATGAAAATAATGAAAACGCACACAGGCCGGCGACACTAGTATACACAAAGAGAAATGGGGGGCAGGTACAGCTTTGACATAACAGATATATCATCTGTCATTGCATGCCATTTTGTACATTGTCAATAGGACCATTCTGCTTAGGAGACAATTGAATCAGTAAATACTCTCAGCTGGAGGTGTCCAATCCTTTTATAAAGACAGTGATAAGGGACACACTGGAGGCCGGTCGATGATGGAGCTCACCTGAAGATGAGAAGGATGATGAGGGCGAGGGAGAGGCTGGCCAGCGAGAGCGAGTAGCCCACTGTGTACATCACTCTGAAGTAGGCCAGGACAATTATCTGGTTCTCCTGGGGGGACACAGCAAAGGGTGGAAGACAGAACACAGCCAACTATTAAAGTAAGCCCAATATAATTTATAATAATATTACTAATTATACAGTATATCACAATATATATTGTGTTTTATATCTTCTGCTTTTTTAATGTTCTTTCACATTGCACGTTGCCACTTTAACAAGTGTACTCAAACAAACTGGCAATATATATTCCACACAATGTACTGTGTGTACGCATGTACAGCCCTGTCATGATAAAAGAGAAGTTCACAGTCCTTACAGCATGTGTGGGAAATATATTGCGCGTTTGTTTGAGTACACTTGTTAAAGCTGCAACGTGCAATGTGAAAGAACATTCAAAAAGCAGAAGATATAAAACAATGTGAGGGAATTATCCATCAATGGGATTGAATTAAACATGTTGAAAAAGTAAGTTAGTAAATACGTATATCCAACTCCAAAGCATCTAGCATACTTCAGCGTCTAGCACACTTCCTGTTCCTCAGGGTAATGTCTTCAAGATGTCTTAATTTTTCAGCTTGACATGATCATATTCTCTTTTATCTCTGTCCTCTCTTTCTTTTCTCTCTTCTCTCTCCCTCTCTGTTTTCTCTTCTCACTCTCATCTCTCTTCTCCCTCTCTGTATCTCTCCTGCACCTCTCTGTGTCTCTGTACTTCGCCCTAATACTTTTCTTGGCCTTTGGCTGCTTTCTCAGTTTCAGCTTGACTGTTAGTTATCATCTACTAATCAGTACTTGATTCCTGCTCGTTCCATCCGGAAATATCCATGTTGCGTTGTGTATGTTCTGACGTGGGGGTAGTGTTCCTGTTATGCCTTGTTCATTCATGTTGTACACTTCGCACAGTACTTCCCCTTTATTTTTCCGTTTGCCCAGCCCGTGCCTGCCCATCACCCTGTCATAATCTGTCTGCGCCTACTTGAGCATGTAGCACTGACCATTAGCATGCTGTGTGTGTTCCTCCTGCGTAGTGTACTAGCCACACATGCGACTCATTCTTTACTTCCTCTTCCTTCTTCTTCTTCTTCTTCTTCTTCTTCTTCTTCTTCTTCTTCTTCTGTGGGGCTGTAGATGTGCACAATCAGGTGCTATTGGGAATGGCTTCAATGAGCACTGATTCACTGATTGGAGTGCAATCCATCAATGTTGTTGCCATGGTTTTTGATAGCTGCCCCTGATGCTGTGATTGTGGTCATCTCTTCCGGAGTAAACGAGGGTTTTCCTTGCCCTGTCTGGTATGTTTTTCGCTGATACCCTACGATGTCGGTGCCTCTGCTGGTCATTCCTCTTGTTGCCTGCCCAATGTTGCCGCTTCTCTACCATGTATGTATCCAGTTTCCAATCCCCATGGTGATCTTCTAGTGCCCCAGTGGCCAAGGGTGTGCTGTTGACTTTGGCGTCATGGGGTCCTTCCTGTCCTGAGGAGCGGTCACACCGTCCCATTGACTTGGTTAATTTGCTCCGCTTCTGGTTTCTGTCATTATGCATAATGTTTTATCAGCCCTCAGCCCAACCCCCACCTGTGTGGGATCCCACTTTGTCTGGTGCGTACCCTTCCACCTCAGCATGGGTTTCCCTGTAGGAGTGCAACTCTCCAGCAGTCAGAGCTCCAGGGGTTTTGAAACGTGCAAATGGATGCTGACTATCATGTAGTTATATGTATTTGACACCTCTGCACTCTCTGTTGGGGGCCTGGATATGTGCCATTAGTCCTCTGCATTACTCAACAGCTCGACATCCAACCTCAGAGCAAATGGAGTCCATCTATCTCTGGCATTGTGAGCGAGGTGTGTGTGTGTGTGTGTGTGTGTGTGTGTGTGTGTGTGTGTGTGTGTGTGTGTGTGTGTGTGTGTGTGTGTGTGTGTGTGTGTGTGTGTGTATGTATGTATGTTCCCGCTGTGCTGTAACAAAAGCTCTGGAGGAAAGCCAGGAGTCAGCCTGAGAGAGTACTCTGTCTAAAAAGCCAGCAGACTTCTCCACAGAGTTCATTACACCCACACTCACACCACCGCCTCTGCTCACAGGGAGGTGCCTCAGCATGTGGAGGGGAGGGGTGAAGTAGAGAGAGAAAGAGAGAGGTAGAGAGAGAAAGAAAGATTGGATGGAGGGAAAGAGGGAGACAGCAAGGAAGAGAAGAGAAGAGAAAGGGAGAGAGAAGAGAGAATCATGGAGAGAGTAAAATGAAAGTCAGGGGAGAGATGGAGATAGAGGAGAGAAGAGGAATAGAACTAAGAGAGAATGGAGAAAGAAAGAGAGAAAAGAAGAGAGAGAGGGGAGAGAAGGGGAGCAGAAGAAAGAGAGGAAAGAAAAGGAACAGAAGAGAATGATGAGAGAAAGGATAAAGAAGTGAGAGGATGGAGAGAAAGAGAGCAGAAGAGTGAGAGAGGAGAGAAAGAGAACAGAAGAGAGAGAGAGAGGAGAGAGTCAAGAAGTTAGTGATACAAAAGGGGGAGATGGGACTGAGAGGAAGGTGTCAAGAGATGAAGAGATATGGAGGTAGAGGCTGGATATGAAGAGAGGTGGAGAGGAAGAGGGTGGAGATGAAGAGATGGTGGAAAGACTTAACGATTGCCATAGAGAGAGCGAGAGTGGGTGATGAATGGCAGACAGGAAATGGAACAGTATGAAAAATGAGACTAACACACACACACACACTTACAGATGATCATGAGCTATACTGCAAAGCTGAAAATGCAGTTAGTAATGACTTCTTCTATATTCACGAAATCCTTCACAACTGCATATCACCCACCCACACACACACACACACACACACACACACACACACACACACACACACACACACACACACACACACACACACACACACACACACACACACACACACACACACACACACACACACATTCCCACATACAAGAGGGTCTCGATGGAACTCACTTGTCTCTTTAACTCCCACCAGTAACAGAGTGCTGCTGGATTGCTACCTTTATCTCCAGCAGGGTTGACTACTGCAATCATCTTTTCACAGGCCTAGCTAAAAAGACCATCAACCAGCTTCAGCTTGGCCTAAATTAGTTTTTCTAAGTCATGTTTTGACATAAGGCCTCTAAGTTTGGCTATGTTTTTTGAGATGGTAAAAATCTGACTTAGTAGCTTCTTTGACATGGTTGTTAAAACTGCAATTAATTAAAACACCAAGGTTTGTAACAGTTTCTTTCACTTTAAGACATTTTGTTTCAATATGAGGACAATATGCAGCTGCTAGAGTTCTTGAAAAGATACTGGCTTCCAGTAAGACACATTGACTTTAAAGCAGGGGTCTTCAACGTTTTTCAGGCCAGGGACCCCCAAACTGATGGCGAGATGAGCAGGGACCCCCTACTATATAAATTGCCTAAAATTTTGTTTATAATATACTGGGCCTAGTGCCAAATAAACATAGCTACCCTGTTATTGTGTATTCAATACTAAGCTATTCAAATAATACAAAGGTTAATATATTCATTAACATTTTAATTTTTTAACATTGAATTTAACCTAGCATTTTTGAACAACGTATTTAACTTTACATTTTTTTAACATTGAATTTAATTTAACATTTAACAACATGAAAGGTACAGGGTGGCCGTGCCACTGCCATTTATAAACATACATCTTGCAAACAACTCTGAGCTAACAACTTATTCAAATAATTCACAGATATATGTTTTTATTTCATCATACATAAAAAAGACACAGTCAAAAAGGGAAAGTGAATCCTCAAGCATCTGTCGATGGCACACATCCTCCCACATTAGTGAGATGTATCTTCTTTTCAATAACTCCTGACTGACACGATCCAACGGATGACGGAGGAGGAGTCTGGCGCATGGAGTTGTGTTGACAACATAGATGTTATAGTGAGATTGACAGGTCAACAAACCAATCACACTGCTAGCAAGTTGTTAAGACTGTAGGTAGTAGCATGCTAACATTAGCTAGGGGGCTCATACACCTCGCAAATCCTCTCAGACTTATTTTTCAGTTACAAGTAGCGTTTTTTGACCTTGTACAGTGTCTATTTCTCTTTATTTATTTTTTTAAATCTAAGCAAAAAAAATGTCAAACTAACAATTTATAGGTAAAAACAAGACCAGCTATGGAGTTTGGTCTGCCATCTTTTATGTTTGATCTTCGCGCTCTTTAGACTTGAGCAGAAACGCGATCTGATTGGCTAGTGCCTGTGCTGTCATATTTGCATGAAAGGTGCTGTGAGTGAACCGGTGCCCAGCTTGAGAGAGCTCCTGTGGGTAGCTGAATGTGTCGATTGGACTGAATGATAACTTCTTCTCGATCAATTTATACGTTCGCTACAATATGCTGGATTTATGTTAATGTCAATTTAAAGGGAATAAATACAATTCTGATTCGGAAGACATTTAAATTTGTGGGGAAAAAAACTGGTTGAATTTATTTATTTATTTTTTTTTTTTTAAGAAATATTAAAAAAAAATTGTCTTATCAACCAAAGATTTCGCGACCCCCCTGCAGTACCTCCGCGGACCCCCTGGGGGTGGCGGACCCCCTGTTGAAGACCCCTGCTTTAAAGCACTACTGCTTGCTTGTAAGTCACTAAATAGGACAGTACCAAATTACCTCTCAGAAATGTTTGAACAGTAAAATTAAAACAAGCAAGCTAACTACTTAAAAGGCATGCAGAAACGGTTATATAGTTGGGTGGGGTCTTTTGAGGGGTTTAGACCTGGCCAGTAGGAAGGTCAGGAGTGTTTATCTATCCTTCCCATGACTTTGAGGATGTACCAAAATGATTTGCCTAAAATCACACCACAAAAAGTGATGAATTCCTGCATCTTGTTGCTTTAAGGACATTTAATATGAAACGTTTTCAAAAAATCATTCTTAATGAGGTTGGGAAATTGACCCAGTAGAAAAGCTTTGAATGGAAGCTTCTTCCCCAAGGACAAAATTACTAGGATTTTCCTGTCACCATAACAATCCTGAGACGTAATCCGTACTCTTAGATAGAGCCCTTTCTCAACCAGAAAAGCTACTCAAACTAGTCACATGAATGTGAAGCTTGTCCCATTCATTTCAGAGATAAGTCCACTAAGAGACACTTACTTCACACATTTCACACCAGGACAATATTTGTTATTGGAAAGAATGACCATCTGCCTCTGCCTTTAAAACATCAAAGGTGTGTGCCACATTTTGACATAATTGCCGGTCACCAGTGATTTGTAACGCTTTACTTATTTTATATACAGGCTTCAAAGACACATTCTTTTTTCTTGCATTTTTGGTAACTGTGCTACATATTGGCATGGCAATGTGCATCTCTGCTCCCTGGCTTAGTGAGTGATAGAGAGGACAATTTTGTCACAAATAAGCTGCTAGTCTGCCTCTAGACAAAGAAAAAAGACAATGTAAAATCATGTGGACAGGAAACAGCTGAAATTGATGTGAAATTGGAGTGTCAAATTCACTGTACGTCATGCTGCTGAATTGTTTGACGCTTAAGAGGATCCAAACCCATGAATGTTTACAACGTCAAAGCACTCAAAGCACGAAAACACATGAGGAGGAGACTATAAGTAGATGCCTTTAGACTAGCCAGAGGACTGTGTTGTTGTAAGAAACTGTACTACTTTTTCCTATTCGAAATGCCATTATTGTATACATTTGACTGATAATTGAACAAACATCCCTTTGTTGTTCAAAGAGTGTACAATTTCTCCCCTTGCACCCCTAAAGGCATGCTTTCTTTTGTATCCCCCACTTGTAAACTCTGTGCTGGAGAGATCGGAGGATGCTCGATCCGGTGCTCGATCCGCGCTCGATCCGCGCTTGATCCGGTGCTCGATCCGGCACTCGAGCCATCCTGATGGATTGTCCAGGAGTGAAGTGAGAGTGATGCGAGAACTGACAGGGGGTGAGGAGGTTATATGAGTGGACAACAGGTGCTTGGGATCAGTAATCAACTGCTGGGGCCCTTTTTTTAAATACATTTTCTCAGGAGTAAAAATGGCTTTGAAGAAGATTGGCTTTGATAAGAAACAAATCTTTACTTAATGTATTCTCTCAGATCCCAGGAATTGTCCTGCTCCCATTTGTGTGAGGTCATCGTGTGTGTGTGTGTGTGTGTGTGTGTCTGTGTGTGTGTGTCTGTGTGTGTGTGTGTTTCAAACGATTTTGCACCACCTGAAAGAACCCACTTTTCTTTTATGCAAGCATAGTGCTGTTCTGTACCTGCGCCCTCTGTTGCCCGCCATCATCATTGCACTGGGAGTGGTCCCTCCAGGTACGACTGCTATTATTGGTAACCCACTGGCCGTCTGGACCACACTCCCTCAACACAAAGCCATTCTGGACTGAGACAGAAGAAGATTCAAGGAATAATTTGAGTGAAGTGCAGAAATAAAATAAAATAAAAAAGAAAGATGGTTACCAGCAGTGGATAGAAAAAAGATAAATAATAATCAAAGAATCAAAAGCAAAGAAGACCTTCAACATCAATTTCCCGTATTTCTGTGGAGTCGCTGAGCTTATTTAAATTTTACACTCAACATATATGATCACATATCAAAATGGTTACTCAAATTGTAGCCTTCAGAAGCCTAACATACTACTTTTCTTTCTCACCCCTACTCAATACTGATAAGATACACATTTTATTAGAGTGCCAGTGTGAGCTCCCTGGCCATCACTACCCACTAACAGATGTACCTAGGTCGTGCCAGGGGAGGTACCAGGGACAGGGCTCTTTGACGGTGGTGTTGGGCAGGCCATCTGTCCAGCAGGCGTACATGTCGAACATGCGACCACACACCAGACCTGGCAGAGCACGGAAACACACGAGATGATAGAGGGGGGAGAGAGGGAGAATAGAGTGAAGACAAATGGGGAAGAAAACAGAGAAAGAGAGATAAGGGAAGGAAGTGAAAAACAGAATGTGTAATAGATGCAATATGCAAAATGAGAGTGAAGGTATCCATAGCGATGGTGAGAGAAATTACTTCATTTGTATTCATGAGATTCTAGATATAACTTTAAAACGATATTGCATAACGTAATTATATCATATTTTTTTTCACAGATGGAAATGTAACAAGACAATAGTTGTCCCTTCAAACAGGCCAAAGAGCTTGTGTGTGTGTGTGTGATTGTGTGTGTGAGTGTGTGTGTGTGTGCTTGGCTCCACTAGGGTCACATTCTTTCATGTTGGCAGATTAATGTTCATTAATGTGTTACTAAGACCCCGGGGGCCCGGGGGATAAGGCAACAGAGTGGGATTAGCGAGCTGGATGGGAGAAATATGCAAGGCTGGGAGCAGACTTAGGGCAGACATATTGCATCACTTTGGATCACCTAAGATGAGGAAAAGGTTCCAGCCAACACTTTCTCTCTCCAAAGTTAACACTTTCACAAAGCGTGAACGCGGGTTTACATTTTTTTGCATCTAAAATTCAAATAAATTGTATAATTAATACATGTCACGGTTACTTGGCTCACAGTAGCCATGACATAGGGAAGACACGACACCGTCGGGCAACGTTTAACAATTATAACATTTATTTACAAATACATACAAAAGTCAGTAAGTGAGAAGGTCGGTAAAATAGGGTGTCATGCACGTCAGTAATGTTGACTATGTGTAATGCATAAACTAAAGGTAAGGGGAATGCTGCAGCCAGCCTTCCAGCGTCAGGCCAGAGCAGAAATGAGTCTCCCTCTGAGGTTCCCAGGACACAGCTATATAGTGACGTTCATCACATGGAGCCCCGCCCCTCATTAACAACAGCTGTTTATCTCCAGTTCCTCCTACAGGTTGAAGGGAGAATAACAGGAGACATGAACACATAAGAACCACAGAGCCTTGTGTATAAGAGCACCACATAGGCAGTGGGAGGAAGCGCCGTAACCCCTGACGGCATGGCAGAGCCGGGGCGTCACATACATGATCCTTAAAGTTCGATTTTATGATTGAGTTTTGTTGTTGATGTTTTTGTATGTGGTTGTGCATGCAAGGCATGCATATACAGTATGTGTGTGTGTGTGTGTGTGTGTGTGTGTGTGTGTGTGTGTGTGTGTGTATGTGGTATTCTTGGACTTTAGGGACGCATTTGGTACACAGCTTCATGAAGTCATGTTGAATTCACTGGAGGACATACACCTGCCAAAGATCTACTGTGATATAGTAAAAGATGTTTACAGTAATTCCTATCTGCAAGTGATCTGTGGTAAACACCTCACCCCGCCTGTAAAACTGGAAGTGGGAATTAAAACTGGTTGCCCATGGAGTGCAGTCAACTTTATCATTGCCATCAACCAGTGGCTGAAATGGTTGTGCACACATGCCCCACCCCAAGTGTTGTCACCAAACCCAGTCCAGGGCTATGCTGATGATGTGGTCATTGCCTCCTGTGATGAGGGAGTCATAAAGAACATGATGGCTTGCACCGACAGCTTCCTCTCCTGGTCTGGCCTACAAGTAAAACAGAGTAAATGTGCAGTATTTTGGGAGAGGAGGAGCGGAGGCAACCGCTGGTATAGAGCCAAGACTGACCAACCCCCTGCCCTCACCATCTCAGGCCAGCCACTCAGAGTGTATGCCAGACAAGAAAGCTACACCTACTTAGGGCATAAATTCAACATCGCGGGAGATTGGAGCCAACAAGTGACCAATCTGGTTCAGCAGTTTATTAGCAGACTGGACCTGATTGACACTTCACCTCTCCCAGCAACTCTGAAAGTCCAAGCAATCAGAGATATAGCCTTCGCCAAAATACAACATCTCTTCGCGAATGTTCATATCCCACAAAAAGATCTGCGCACAATGGACAATAAAACTGTGCAAGTTGTAAGGAAATGGCTGGGCCTCAACACACATTCTACACAATGTTTTATTTTCCAGAAGAAACAGGACGGTGGGCTTGGCATTCCAAACTGTATGTGAGAGTACACAGCAGCAAGGCAGTCACATCTAGTCAATATGCTAAACTGTGATGACAATAGTGTAAGACACCTGGCAAGAGCATCATTACTGCTGGACTTTAATAAACGCAAAGTGGCTTGTGCAGGCAGTGGTGAGGATAACTTCCTGGGTTTCAGAAGAAAGAGCAGTGGCAAGCTGGATACCCAGGCACAGGGATTTGGTGTGTCATCAGACTGGCGTGACCTGAATGATTTGTGCTGGAGGACAGGCACCGAGCTTAAATGGACCTCCAACCACCAAACAGTAGAGCTCACCGATGCAGTGGTGGATGACCCATCAATCACAGTGCAAGCCAGGCTGCAACACAATAACATCACCCATCTCCTGTTACCATCAACATCTAGGCAAACCCTTCTTACCATCCAAAGGGGCCACAATATGGAGTACTGGTCCAGCCTTAAACTTCAAGGAAAATTAGCCAAACTCACCTGTGCAGATCACTCCACATCACATGCCATTTACAATAATGCCACCATCAGTGATGAGATACTCATCTTCTGTGTGAAGGCACGACTACAGGTTCTCCCCACAAAATACAATCTCTCCCTCTGGTTTCCATCTATTCATTCCCCCTTATGCATGCTACATGACCCACCACAACATCTGGAGTCAGTAGCCCACACATCATGAACAGTTGCCCTTCCTACAAAGGACTGTATATTGCCAGACATGACAGACTGGTGGACCTCATCGCTGCCCAGATGCCCTGTGCTCCTCAGGAACAACTATACAAACATACCTCTGTCAAGTCCCACTGGTTTAACTCATCCATAAACTGCTTTTCAGGAATTCCCAACACACCAGACATCATTTGCATATCACAAGAGGAAAAAAATAGTCAGACTCTTTGAAGTAGCCTGTGCCTTTGACCTGTTCATGGAGGAATCCTATTGTACAAAAAAACTGAAATACCATCTTCTAACATCTGCCATTGAAAGCTGTGGCTATAAATGTGTCCTCATTGTTCTTGTCTTTGGCAGTCTAGGCCATGTGCATAGGCTGGTGGTCAGTGGACTTAACATCAGTGGACTAAGTAAAAGAAGGGCCAGACAGCTAGCTAAGTACTGCTCAATATCAACTGTTATAGGGAGCATGTTCATCTGGAAAAGGAGATGTTTCCTGTACCCTTAATGATGCATACCCATAACAAGATGTTTGTTGGTCAAATAGTTGTTGGATAATTCATCACATTTGGTTTCCTAAAAAAATGATATTAACTTGTAATGTGGAATCAAATAAAGTACATAAAATGTGTGTATTACCTGAGGGTGTGGGATCTGTGCTGATCTTGAGCAGGCACTCGTTCCTGTATCGGTTCCATTCTTGCACCGTATCCTTCACAGTCTTCCCACATGCTGACTGCAAACCACAGACCAAAAGGGCATTACCTCAAGCCCACAGACGCAAAACCACAGACCACAGGGCATGACCACAAGAGCCACATATCCTTATCTCATCTGACTCTTATCTGGTGTCCCAAAGACGCAGAGCCTTCAGAGGTATCTACTCTCTGAGCGGTGACTAGGACACAGCCAGCGGTAGAGCAATTAAAACCCATTGACACTGATCAGGCTGGCGGGCGGCTGCAGTAAATTAGGCCACCATTTAATCACCATCTATAAACTCAGTGGAGTACAATTACACCAGGGTAAAGATGCCCCCGACCCGCGCGCACACACACACACACACACACACACACACACACACACACACACACACACACACAAACACACACACACTATTACAGGCACGGTGATTACAGTGTTTGTGGTTCAGTGAGTGATCAAAACAGAGGGGGAAGTGATCCAACAAGCCAAATAACCTTTGGAAAGCACACACAACTCTCTCAGATAGCCTACAAAAACAAAACAGACCAGTAGCACTCATATGAACATTCTAATTAAACAATGCGTTCATCAACAATGTTAGATTCTAAAATTCCATGTTATATTCGAGCGAACCAGATATTCTTTACAACCTTCGTTCTACAACATTTCTAAGCACATCAGTCTGGCGGTACTTGCTGAAGATCTTTGTTGATCGGATTCCTATATCCCAAATTAGTCCGAATGAGTCCCTGTGGAGCTGAGTGTCAGTGATGTGATTGGTGATTGCACCTACCTTGATTCTGCACAGTACGGACAGAGTGAGGAAGAGGAGGATGATGTTAGCCGTGACCTTCATCACTCAGACGAGTGCTGAGGTGGGGGTGGGGCTGGTCATCTCGAGTCCGTCGTCACCCTACAAGGCCGATCAGAGGCCTCCCCTCAGAAGCCCACACTAGCGGCCACATCATGCTGAGGAGAAACACAGCATCACAAATACATCAATGGCATCAAATACACTCTGAATGCATCATTTGAAACAGATATGACGATAACTACAGCATCAGAATAGCATAGCATTTCTGTCTGGAATGCAAATAAATGGTAGGGAGGCAGCATCAGATAAGTTATAAATACAACGTCAGAGATGGTATTAAATTCCCTGTCAACAATATCAGAAACAGTATCAGGCATTATCAAATGCAGTATAAAAACAGAAACAGCACAGAACACACAACACACAACATCAAAACTGTGCAAAACAACAATAGGGAGTTTTTTTGAAACAGTAAAACACATCATAGCATATGCATTCCATCAAACAACTGGCCAACCAACATTAGTACCCCTGTTTATATTTTAAAATCTGTCTTCAAGTCATTCAGGTCATTTCAAGTTATTTCAAGTTTTAAAAGCTTGACATAATTACCACATCATTAAGCAGTTATTAAAAGGATCTCACTGAAAAAGGCCACCACTAATGGAATAGAGCACAAAAAAAGAGAGATATAATAAGTTATTGTGATTATTATAATTTCTAGCAATATGATTGAGCTGTAGGCTCAGCCTGTACTTATTTCTAGCTTTCCTGCTAGTCCTGCTGTGTCTATAGCGACAAAGAGCTAATAAGAGATAATTGGGGACGCGATTGTCAAAGACCCCTCCTGCTGTGTGGCACAACCGACAGGTGTAGTTGGCACAACCTTCCCATTAACGTACAACATACACATACTGCAGAGTGTGTCACCAATGAGTCTGAATCAAATGAACCATTCAGTTCAGCATCTCAATGTTCAGAATCATGATTTAACAATCAGCCAGTGAAATGTGCCTATATTGAACTGTCAGACAACATCCATTATATGCACTATTTTCAAAGCGTTTACATGTATTCACTCGCCAGACATTTCCATGCAAAGTGACTAACAAATTATGCAGGCAATAAAGTGCAAATCAGTAATTTCCGGGGAAGCCATCGAGACTGAGTACACCGATACGAAATGACTAAATTACCCTCAAACTCACAGGAGTGCTTTTGAAAGTGCCGACTATCAGCATAAGTGCCAGTGGAAAACAAGTAGCAGTAGGAGTGACTGATAGTGGGGTTTGACCCCCCCCATCTAAGACTCTGACCCCCCCAAAGAAGGGAGACTGACAGGGGGGTTAACCCCCCCATCTAAGACTCTGACCCTCCCAAAGAAGGGAAAAGTAACAAGTTTGTACTATAAAGTATCATTGTGTACTTTTTTAGCAGAGTTGTAGTGACTAAGTTCAAGTTTAAGAACACCAGATGGTGGTTCTTCTGCGCTGCTGGACCATGTTCTGGCCCATCTGTAGGGGTTTGACCGTGAAGGCTGGGCTCGGCGGCAGGGGAGGAAGGAGATCACCAAAGCACAAGCAATGAGCTGAGTGGCACACTGATCATCGTACGGTGTGGCACAGTGTAATATGCTCAGGGAGGGTTAGCTGACTTTTAGCCATGATTCATTTCTCATAGATAAAACTACATCCTCTTCTTTGTCATCCATCATCATGATCATCATCATCATCATTATTATTATTATTATTATTATTATTATTATTATTGTTGTTGTGGTTGTTGTATTATTGTAATGATCATTGCTATTACTCTCAGAAGTACTAGTAGTATACAGTGGTGGTTTTGGATAAACTAGGCATCTCTGCAAAAAAGATGAAATCCACACAGTATTCCCGAGAGAAAGTTGACTGTTTAGTTAATTGTACAAAACACCATTACATATCAGATCCTTTCAAATGCTTCCATGTCCCTGACACATCCACCCACCATCCCACTGCACATCCCTGACATCAGGCATCATACAAAACCACGGACTGCTTCTTATTTCAAATCGATGACACGATCACACTTATGCCTGAGAAACAGACATGTTCAATGCAGAATGGGAAGCATTGCCAATTGCAATTAAATAGTCAAAAGACATTCTCAGCATACAATGCCTCTCAGCATGCCAGTACAATGATGCCATGTGGACACTGATTGCTGCTGACCTGCCGGTGGCTACAGAATATGCTAATAGTAAAATTACTTTTAAAATGAGACTCGCAATTTCCACCAACGCGATAACTATTTGGGTGACGCATCTTTGATCCAGACTACAGATCGGAAGATGTCATCCTGTCCAACATGATTTCACCAAAAACCTGGAGAGGAATAGTTAAGAACTGAGTCTCATCTGTACATTTCGAATAGTCAAACATTCATAAGACAACTGTATGTTAAGGCAGCACTGTGTACCCAGATGTTATCATGTATGAGGCTGGGCACAAAAAGAGGCTACACACCAACAGAGAGCTCACAGGAATGCCAATTTAAGACACAGAAGTTCCAATCAATCACTTCAATCAACAACAGTGCACACTAAAGTGCCAGTGCTGAGGTGCAAGCGGAGGACATTAGATGAGTCTGCTGTAGTTATTGAACTGTATGTGTGATTCTGATACGAGAAAACTCCAATACACCAGCGGAAATTATGCACTTTTCAAAACAAGCAGAAACACAGTGGCAGTGTGAGACAATCGGCTGCTTTCAATGTACTCTCCAAAGTGAGAAATAAAGAAGAGAAGCATGTGGAGCTGTTGCATACAACGCTGACTGTGCTATGCTAATGAAGCTTTGACCCTGTAGCTTAGTTGCTGGAGCCCACTCACCATAAGTCACGTGTAGGATTATTCTTCATGTATTGATTGCTCTGTCCTTTGTATGTCGCTTTGGATAAAAGCGTCTGCTAAATGACTAAATGTAAATGTATTATACAAGCTTGCAGAGTCCACATACTGATAGAGTGTGGAATCTTCCTTCAGATAAGAACATCAGCTAAATTCTTATATAAAGACCTTAAATGAGAAACAGCGAATGTTGAATTTAACCAGCCAGACTTGAGTTTATCTTGCTGAATTAGATTAGTTGGAATGTTCTCCAGCTCTACTCTCTAATCTCAGGCACAGGTTAAGTCGGGGGACATCGCTGACGGATCTAGAAATCATTCAGCCCAGCCAAAATACACCCTCCTTGATCTTTGAATCTTCCAAATACAAATACAAGTAGAATATGTATGGCCAGCAACTGCTCTGATAAATCAGGCAAGGCCTGGCTCTTGTTTTATTATTCATATGGGTTTCCTCTAAAGGGAGGTGCTCAACCATCTGGTCACAAAAAATGTGGTGTGGCTTTAAATGCTTCAGCACGGATGCCCAGTGGAAATAGTGCTTCTCTGTGTATGTGTGTATCCCTCACTGCCTCATAAAGACATGAGCTGAGAGCCATGAGACTGTCACCTTAACCCCCTACAGTGGCTTGAGCTTAATTCCCAACCAGAACAGAAAATCTGCAGAAGATCCCCAGACAAACTCAAAACCTTATAGCTGTGTGGAATTGCAGTGTGGACCGTCAGCTGGATGTTTTACAGAGGTTCCATTTGAGCGTTACGGGTCATCAAATCAAAAGGATCAATGACAACACGCAGTGTCACATTGACTGGAAGACAGTGCTGCAGGGGTTAAGATATGATTGTGTATGTGTTTATGTGTGTGTAAATCTGAGTGTGAGGGTGGGTGAGTTTATATTTTTATGTATATACTCTTTGAATATATAACTCTCCCCCATGTCTTTATACTATTTTTCCACAGCACTTTATCACCAAGTCTGATTTCTGTGTATGTTAGAGAGAAACTCGTGTACTCATTGCGGATAAAGTGATTCTGATCTGATTGATTTCTTCACTCTTCCAACTCTCTTCCCAGACGACACAGGAAATCCAGAGGATATCCGGTAATCCAGCAGCCAATCCAAACAAATCCTAACTCAAAGGCTGACCGCAGAAAAACCAACACACTCCAGATATCACGTCTCTGATCAAAGAAATGCCTGGCAAATCTGCCTTCAGCAAATGGTTGATTATGGAAATGAGGTACTGAGGTGATGAAATGATATTGGCTTTGAGGGCCACTGATGAATTATGCAGATCAATCATAGTACAATGAAAGCAAAATAAATGAAAGTGTTCTTTAGCAGAGAACAAAACCGTATTTCAAAAAATGTCTTAGTGTATACTTCAATAAACTGCAAAGGCCAGTGGGCTGATGCCCTCAAATTGATTAACTTTGACAACGGAGAGATACATTTTGAATTTTGATTCACGGAAAAAAAACATGCACATGTTAACAGGCTCCATTTAGAGTTGAAATTAAATCCTCACCAATCTGTTGTCATGGCAAAATGTTATAACCCTTATTCAGTCGATCGCATCTCTGCGTTAGCAAGCCCACCCCCTACTTCAAAAATCTGTGCGTAATTTAAGCCATCGCTCGATACCTCTTTGCATCAAGACTTCACATTAACACATCAAACGCTCGGCCTGATGAATGCTTGGCCGCACTCCACACAGTCCTAATGACACTCGGTGTGCATGTGTGTGTGTGTGTGTGTGTGTGTGTGTGTGTGTGTATGTGTGGGTGTATGTGTATGTGTGGGTGTATGTGTGTATATGTGAGGGGACATAAGCATTTGCATTGCCTAGGGTTCCTCTCATTGGCTACTGACGGTCTGGCCCATCTCAGGAAAGCACTTGAGTAGAGTGGTGGGCTTGAATGTAACATCTCCTCTCCTTCAGCCAGAGACCGCTCAGAAAGAAAGAGTATCTGCAGTATCTGACCCATGAACCCGTATCTGCAGTATCTGACCCATGAACCTGTATCTGCAGAATCAGACCCATGACCCCGTGTTTGGTGTAAATATGTGCAGCGATGTATCCATCCACATCAGATCACATCAAAAAGTGCCGTGCCGAAAGTGCCGACTATCAGCATAAGTGCCAGTGGAAGACAAGTAGCACTAGGAGTGACTGATAGGGGGGTTTGACCCCCCCATCTAAGACTCTGACCCCCCCAAATAAGGGAGACTGACAGGGGGGTTAACCCACCCCCCCACCCCCCCATCTAAGACTCTGACCCTCCCAAAGAAGGGAAAAGTAACAAGTTTGTATTATAAAGTATAATTGTGTACTTTTTTAGCCGAGTTGTAGTGACTAAGTTAAAGTTCAAGAACACCAGATGGTGGTTCTTCTGCGTGCGCTAGACCATGTTCTGGCCCATCTGTAGGGGTTTCACCATAGGCAGGGGAAGAAGGAGATCACCAAAGGAGATCACCAAAGCACAAGCAATGAGCTGAGCTGCACACTGATCATCGTACGGTGTGGCACAGTGCAATATGCTCAGGGAGGGTTAGCTGACTTTTAGTCATGATTCATTTGTCATAGATAAAACTACATCCTCTTCTTTGTCATCCATCATCATGATCATCATCATTATCATTATTATTATTATGATTGTTGTTGTTGTATTATTGTAATGATTATTGCTATTACTCTCAGAAGTACTAGTAGTATACAGTGGTGGTTTTGAAAAAAATAGGCATCTCTGCAAAAAAGATTAAATCCACACAGTATTCCCGAGAGAAAGTTGACATTGACTGTTGAATTAGTTGTACAAAACACCATTACATATCAGATCCTTTCAAATGCTTCCATGTCCCTGACACATCCACCCACCATCCCACTGCACATCCCTGACATCAGGCATCATACCAGACCACATCAGATCACATCAAAGAGGTAAATTCGCTACTGGCGGAGCTCAGCACAGCACCATGTGTCAATTGTTATCTTTGTGGCTTGTGGATTTGTTTGCTTTGAGCCTGAGCCTGGTAAAAGCTTCTTGGATGATTGTAGTGTATATTTTCTCTCTAATGTTTGCAGTGGACACAACTGTAGGCACCATTATACATCTCACACACCACAACCCACCCCACCACACCACACCACATCCCACACCAGACCCCACCACACCACAGCAAACCAAACCACACCACACCACATCCCACACACCAAACCCCCCCACACCATACCACACCACAACACACCACACCCCACCACACCACACCACAACACACCACACCCCACCACATCCCACACCAGACCCCACCACACCACACCACATCCCACACACCAAACCCCACCACACCATACCAGACCACACCACACCCCACCACACCACACCCCACCAAACCACACCACAGAAAACCACACCACACCACATCCCACACACCAAACCCCACCACACCATACCAGACCACACCACACCAAACCACACCACTGCAAACCACACCTTACCACACCAAACCCCACCCCACCCTATCACACCACACCACACCACACCCTACCACACCACACCACAGGATCCATCTCTGCCCAAACGCCCAGGGAAAGCTTTGAGATGGTATGTTATTTAACGCAGTAGATGTCTGAGCCTTGGTCAACATGAAAGCAGACTTAATGTCTTAAAGTGACTAAAATGACTTAGAGATAGAGCTGGTCTTGCGTACAAGCAAAAGTCTGTGAACACACTCTCTCTAAGCTGCTCCGTCGGTACTTGACTGTGGGACTCGAGGGTACTGCATGACTGTTTTATTCTGCGGATGTGCTGCAAATCAAAGGGGGTTTTATATGAAGTGAGGAAGCATGCATATGTACGCAGTGTGACCATTTCAGAAAGGTTTTCTGAGTGAAGACGTGTCTAAATTGACTAAGTCGGACCATTTCAGTGCAGGGAAGATTAGCCATGACCTTGAACGCTCTCTTTTACTCACTGTGGTCATATTGTGAGCATGTGAAGACACTGATCCTTGATCTGATTTCCAGTTGCTGGGCAGATTAACACTAAAAGGTCTATATCCCTTGTCCGGGATATTTTTATTTTTGAGTTTTCGTCTTAGAGACATAAAAAGAACAACCACGGAAACATTGAACCCTTTTCTAATATTATTGCTGAGGTCTTCTAGAATAGAATCATATATTCCATTTGTGCATCAATGTTTTTAGTTAAGCAAAATAAAATAATTCTTCCTCTCCATGTCTCACTCTCCTTCACGTTGCTATTCTTCCTCTCCATGTCTCACTCTCCTTCACATGCAGCATTTAGACGGGCACCAAGTCTCAAGCAAATACAAACACCACCCCCTGACTGTGTGCATGGACTAATCCTGTATTATTAATGCAGTGAAATGATGCGTGGCAGTTCCCCCCCCCTCCACCCTAGCTTTAGTTGCTTACTTCCTGGAGACTGTCTCCTGGCTGTAGACAAGCAGCTCGGAACCATCACTTTGACAGACAAACATCACGATTGACTGCCCCCACAGTCTGCCTAGGGATGGGCAGAGAGCGTTATAGTAAAAACAAAAGAACAGAGCTGACATCCAGGCCCGGGATGGGTAATCGGGAGAATCGGGAGAGTTCCCGGTGGGCCGCTTCACTTCGGGGCCGGTCGAGAATTAAATTTTTAGACATTTGCCACGTTAGTCCATCTTCTCTTAAAGTAGGCTACACACGTTCTGCATTCTGACACCACAGCCTCTGCATGGGTTGTACCATGCGAGGAAGTTCTCCCCTCTCAAATACAGTTGGTTGGGTCCATAGCCCGTCTTTTCCAAAAAGTTTTCTCAGATAGGCTACCGATGGGCCGGCCCTACCAAATGTGCCAAGCTTAACGATTTATTTTCAAGAGGACAACTGGTAAAGAGAGACATAGGCCTAATGATAAGCAACGTAACTATTCGGCTAACGTTGTAGTGCTGGTTAATATTGTTACAGCGTTGTCAACCTATTCGCAAGCAAAATATTACATTTAATTCAAATATTAGCCTTTTTATACCCAAATATATGGCGATCCATAGACTTTCCAAATATTATGCAAAAATTTATATCAAAACTCAAACTTGATCTGTGTATGCAGTAAAATGACTCCTGCTGAAAATGATGAGCCCGGAATTTGCAATGAGGAGGCCATGACTACACGTGCAGGTAGAGAGGATAACCGAGTAAACAATATGAATTCAAGTTATTTAATGTAAGAAAGAGCAGTATATGACAGTACTTGATGAAAGAAAAGAATGCCAGGGGATTTTAGATGATAAACCAGTAGCCTCATCTGATGCTGCCTTTGAGGTGAATGTCCAGAATGTTGTTCTGGACACTGTGGCAGGTAGCATGGATAGGAGGTTTTCAGCAAATGCAAAACTTGCCTCATTTTGCTTGTCTTGACCCTAAAAACCTTCCTGAAAAATGAATGGGCTCCCTAACTCAGCACTCCAGAAAATAAGCAAATGTCTGCTTACATTAGATGACAGAGCTACTGTTAGCACATTACAAACTGAGCTGTCTAGCCTGGCATACCAGTGGGAGAGACCTCCTCTCTTGAAGCAACGACACAGTTATACAGTAGATAAAGTGGCTGAAACCAGTGCACTGCTTAGGTGGTTACTGATGCTGTAGTGTAGATGCTGTTGTTGCTATTGGCTACAGGAAAAAAACTACAGGATAGTAAGAGCTGAACTACTGCTTAATTTATCCAATTTCCACTACCATTGAAAAGTGGGCCGGTCTTGGGCCTGAAATTCCCAGGCTGAAAAGTGACCCCACTCCGGCCCTGCTGGCATCTTAACACTTTATTTCACTTGGGCTTCAGCAGAAAGAAAGGCTACCATCACTCAGTAAGGTTACTACCTTGGAGACGCTTTAACAAAGCCGGTGTGCAAAGTGTTGCCTGATGCTGACTGTTAGAGGTTGGAACGCACAGGATATTGAACTTTGATCTTGGCAGGGAATGAGTTGAAAACGATGCCTGCACGGACAGATTCGGCATGCTCCTATGCAGCAGTGGAAATTGACTTCAAAGGGGGGCAGAAAACACCTTTAAAGACTTTGCGTGTGTGCGTGGGAATGTCTGTGAGAAATGGTATCAGACATGAAGCCTTAACTGCCGAATATAGACACCCTTCGAGGAATGATGATGACGACGATGATGAAGGTTTCCTTTTGAGGCCACATGCTCTTTCTTCAGGAACCTTCAGGCACGTTATCGACTTCAACACAACCCCCAGGGGGTTCAGAAACCTCAACAAATCAGGCAGAAAATCTATTTTCAGACTGGAGTGTATTTGTGGAGGAAAACATGCACTTTGGTACCAACCTCCCAGACTCTCTATGCTTACATCAATATTCATCCAGTTAAAGTTCTGGTCTTTTAAGGGTCTGCTGCATTGCATTAACAGGAGCAAGGGAGCTCAATTGTTTGGCCAATAAGACGATTAGACCCAAAGGAATAGCGTCTGAAACCAGGCGTCTTGACCCAGAGCCTGACCCAGGCCTTCTCAGTAAATATCTCTGAGAGAGGTGAAATTCAAGCCGCTGACCTAGCTCTTTAAAGTGCTCCATTAGTGACTGCTGGACATTGGAGACTGGCGTATTTAAACACCATACTAAAAGCTTGAGAACACATCACCCTTTACCTGAGAAGAGATATAAATTCAATATATTATTTCTTGCTGATTCCATAAGACCACTTTAACAGTCGTTTCCCTTCAAGCAGTCTGCTCTGCTCATGGATAACGATTGGCCGAGAAGGATGCCGGTCTCTTTGGATGTCTCTTGATGTATTAAATTAGTCAGATCGTATTGAAACTTTAGTCGGAAGTGTATGAGCACTAGAAGCTGAGAAGCATTTTCTTTCTCAGCTTCTATTTTTAGTTGTCAGATCATCAAAGACATTTTAGCTAGTACCAAAATGAATCGCTTAAAGTAATAAAAAGAGCATTTATGAGAGGGGTTTAAGAGGCATTGGGGATGTAATTAGCCATAAGGGATGTAATTAGCCATATTTCCATCCATCCAGCGTCCAGGTGTTTCAGAGAGGCATTTTTCTCTCGGCCCAGACCACAGAGTGACTATTCAGCTGAAGTACTCCAAAGCATAATCCCTTAAAGCAATACCAAGAGGATTTATGAGAGCAGTTTAAGAGGTGTTTGGGAGATGATTGGTTCCACACCTGACATCTTATGCTTGGCAATGGAGTGTGTGTACAAAATCTCCCACCAATTATGTGAAATAATTGGGCGTCCTCACACAACCACACAGATCACACAAATGTAGATGGACTTATTCAGCAAGAGCCAAATGCTCCTAAAAAAAACGTGTAACACCAGTATGTCCAGTACGTATGATTCAGACGGAAGATCAACTTTGTTGACCTGGTTTAGACAGACACATGATTGTTGTCCTGATTTAGACACACAAGACTGTTGTCCTGATTTTGACAGACACAATATTGTTGTACTGATTAAGACATTCACACGGCTGTTGTCCTGACAGACACATGACTGTTGTCATGATTTAGCCATACACATGACTGACTGGTCGCAGCACTGGGTAACTGATGGCTAGTCCAGACCATTTCAGGCTTGTTGTGAAACCTTTGAAAACAGGAGAAAACATCAAATGTACTTCATTCAAACAACAGAGGCCTTTGTGTTGAAGATGGCTATAATCAAAGCAGACGCAGAACCGCAGTCTTTTTACCGAACTACTCGTAAGTTATTTATGAGCATTATTTACCAACTCAGTCCACTTTCTTCTTTCTACCTTCCATACGGACTAATTTGCCAGAGATGGGTGCTAGCAACCTCAAAGTCATGGCTCTATCTGAAGGACAATGGGGATAGTGGTGCAATATATGCTTTAATCTCATGCGGAGGTGATCTGGACGCGCAATCTGCTTCAACGCACTTCACTTACGCTATCTGTCAGGCTTGATGTCGTTGACAGACAGCTGTCATGGTGTTAGATCTTTCATGCCAGCCACAGAGTATCACTACTTCCTAACTTCCATGAAACATCCCATAATGTTCCTGCAATCAAATGTCTGTTCTCCATACAGACATTTGCAACACTCTATTTTCAAAACTATTTTCTATTTTGTTCATCCGCAGAAAATATGCATATATTGTTGTTCAGTGTCACACGGCATTATTGTGCAAGCTAAAAAGATCACGAGGGAGCAATGGTCCACCACCTTAACAAGGATTCGTGGCAGTTATATCATCAAGCACGATGTGCTTTTGAGACATGGAGAGTGTGTGAGTGTGCAACAGTGACTCTGGCAAAAATTTGAACCAAGGGGCAGGGCATTGAACCAGAATTTTTCCCCAAATGGTTCGTTCCTAACAGAAACAGTATTTTAACATATCCGGTTTTCGTTTCAACCCTAAAATTGACGTTCCTGAACCGGTTAGAACAAAAAAATAAAGTTCCTGAACCGGTTAATAGCGGTCCATGTCAGCTGCGGGACATACAAATAAGTAGGCTGATCATTAGGACTTTAAAATAATCTTATATGTCTATATCCTGTCATTAAACATTAAAAAAGCACTATAGGCTACATTATGTAAGCGGCATAACTGTAATTCTTACATTTTGTAAGTATTATACATGAGTTAAGACAAGGAAAATGTATGCTATGTTGTTTATTGGGCAAACAAAACTTAACAGCATTTGGCCAAACCTCGTCAGTGCATTTTTGTCAAGAGAGACAATCCAAATATTACAAAACTACAATGGTATCTACATACATCCCTCAATGTTGTACATGGATTTGTTAGTCGCGGGGTCAAATGAATAATGCTGCCGCATAGGATCTCGCAATGTCTTCCCATCTGAACAAAAAAGTAAAAATGCCAAATATGAGAAGTACCTTATTAGCCTACGTTTTAAATAAAGACTTAACAAACTAGGGTAGGTTATGCTGGGCAATAGCCAGGTAGTCTACTGCCAATGCTAACTGTCCAACTTAGCTATAATTTCATTAACTTGACCCTGCAGATTCTTACAACATTGCATTGGAAATCTTATAGAATTCCTATTTAAAAACAAACATGTGTGAGATACTTGGTACAATATTTACCTCTTCTTAAGAATGAGTTTGAGAGTCTGGTGGCTACAGCTTGTGCATAGATTTGATCCGATGAGGCTACTACTGTAGTACGGTGCGCGGCAAGGTTCTCATGAACGACCGGAAGTGAACATCACCAATCATAATGCATTAAGGAATCTTGTGAAAGAACGAAAAAATAACGTTATTAACCGGTTACCATTATTTAAGGTAACCGATTCTGATCCGGAACATAATTTTTTTTAAGTTTCTGGTTTCGATTCTGTTCCTAGCAAAACATCAAAAGTTTCTGGTTTTCGTTTTCCTTCCGTGAACCGGTTCAAAGCCTTGCCAAGGGGGCAACCTTATCAAATTTGGTATTTTAAAAACTTTAAACCTACCGGTGTGGTAGCATCCTACATGTGACCTTTGAAGAAATTCAGTCCACTTGTGTGTGTGTGTGTGTGTCCACAAGAAAGCTTCATGTGTGTGTGTGTGTGTGTGTGTGTGTGTGTGTGTTTGTGTGAATAGAAAACCTCAGAAAAATACACAGACATCAAAAGTGTGCTTTACTGCCCTGAGGGCTCACACCAAAGCAATTCCTGCTTTTGAAATACACACACACAAAAACAAGTTTTTTTTATTCACACAAACGACACAGAGCAACACACACGTGCATACATAGGTGGACACACAGAGTCCAAGGTCGCAGTGAATTTATTCTCTGCTTATATCCCATCCTGGACTGTCCTTCCTCCAGGACCCCCCAGGAGCAATGGGCAGCCTTTAAGCGACCGGGGACCAAGTCAAGTGAACCGTCTTGGTCAAGGAAGGACAGTTCAGTTCTTCTGCATGCTTTTCTGTTGGGGTTCTTAGTGGAGGAAACCCCTTGTGAAAACAGGAAATACATGCAAACTCCACACAGGAGGCCCAGGAGATAGCTCAACAGAGCACTGGAGGAGCCCTGGGGAGAACCTATCCCCCAGGACCAACAGCACCCCATGCAGGAATCAAACCCAGGACCTTCTTGCTGTGAGGCAGCAGTGCAAGCACCTGAGCCACTGTCCACACAACACAACACACAACACACACACAAAATAGCAGAAATATACATACAAACCCAAACACATGCAAGTACGCGCATGCAGATGCAAATCTAAATTTGGAGATGCTTCCACATACCACTCTGCCCCAGTTTCAATGCAGAGCTTGGCAGCATTTACTCTGCATGATGCATGCAGTGGGATGGTTCAACAGAGCACAGGCTCTCACAGGTGCCATATGGAGCATTTTTTTTCAACTATGCATATACATTATCGAAAGCTTTCATGTATGGTTGGTATGGTTGAAAGTATTCAAGCATACATATTCATTAACGAAACCTTTCATCCAACGCAAATTATAATACAGGTGTAGTACATCTGGTGACCCGTAGACCACTTATGTGACCAGTCATGGACATTATGCTATGCCAACATCATCATCCACCAAGAAAACATCATTAAAGCCGCAATACAGAGTTCTGTTCCAAAACTAGCAAGCTATCAACCTAAATAAATAATGAACCTGTGCCTGTAGGCTCCAGCAGGCTAATTAGCAGTTAGCACATAAGCCAGATGTGATGAATGAAATTCACATTTATATTCATATCTACTGACAGGCAACAGACTTGCAAGTCCCCTGCTAAGAGGCCTGGGATAATGAAGCCATCACAGCAAGACCACGCCACCCCTGCTGCTCATTTAGAGGTAACGAAACTTGACTAAAGCCAAGTTTACACGGAGCCTAGATTCACTGAATCGGGTTTATTTTTCACACGAATCGAATCTTTTAATTGCGGACGGAGCCTGGTAACGAGAGATTTGCGTAAAGACGAACCCATCCGATTGAGAACAGCCAGTAGACAAGCTACAATTAGCAACGTTAAGCCTAAGCGCATAGCCTTCATCCCATTTCCCATGAGGCTTTTCTCCAACCATTCTACATTAATTTATAAACAAAAAACAAATTAAATTGCTGGCCAATTTAAATTTGTGGTCATGAAAGGTATGTAACGTCTGAATAAAAAGAATTAGATCAAGATAGGAGACTAAACAAATATCAGTAGGCTGGATTAATGAGAGTGAGTTTGAGACACACCATGAGTGAGATGTAGAGAGACAACAAGTGTTATATATATATTGGTTGGAGATCGCAATGCGATCACTTGGGACAATGACGTCATCAGGTTGCGTGAATCTGTGCACACGAACACCAGCCCCCGTACCGATTCAAATCTACTCACTTTCTACCCCCGACTCGAATTGTTGCAGATACCGTTTGTATGTACTTGTGTGTATATCCTGATTCACATATAAAGGACACGCGATTCACAAATGTATTTTATACTTCACAAATAAATGTCACACGATTTGCAAATGTATTTCCTGTTCGCATAGAAATGTCACGCGATTCACACATTTAAATGCATTAAATAACAGACTAACGAACATGCATTTACAAACCGCTTCCCATTTGTGAACATCTCTGCATTTATTTGTGGATATTTGAAACTTTCCTGAAACAGACTGATTCACAAATGTTATTTTTTTTCAAAATGACATTCTCTGCAGCCTATCAGTTGTCTCTTACAATGATGTACAGTACGGCTGAATGTGACCCCTGTGTTACATCTGTGCATACACTGTTAATGTAACAACAATGTGGTAGTTTAGCTGTATATTTCCCATGGATCAACCCACAAGGTTTCCCTGATCCAGATAGGGGGAAACTATCCACATACTTTAAAATATGTGACTATTCATTACACAGATGAACATTTCCCCATTGTTTGCTATCAGTGCAGATACAGTACATAAACTTCCTGTTCCCTTTCTTGACCCAACAATATGCAGTAATATTCCCCATTGCACACATCTGAAGGCAGTTCACAACAGATGGCTGAATGCAAATCGATCCTTTCAGAAACATGAAGTTCTCTCTGAATCTCTGAAATGGCCAACACTGAATTTTGATGAAGCATATTGTATGCATCTCTAGGGGAGGTTATTCTGGAGTGGTTACGCACGTTCTCCTCTCCTTGCCGGGTTAGAATGTAAAATATTTGTCGTCATCCCCCGAGGAATACTTTTTTCTAACTTTATTTTACTCTTGTGTGACCTGGACTCCAGCATGTTAATGGGTATCTTTAGATTTTATCCATCTTTAGAAAAGTTCAATATTAAAAATAAACGCGGCCTCAACTAACTTTTGCATTACGTCATCACTTGCTCTAAGATGCTGCGCTCTATTCCTTTTCATTTTGCAGATGCTGTTATGTAAAGCAATTGACTTGCATGCTCTATAGGAATCAACCCTATGACCGCAGTGATGCTCGCACCCTTGACTGTTAATAACACTGCCTTTCAAAAGCAGTCTTGAGGCCTCTAACACCTAGTGCGAATGCTGGCTAGTCCCACTAGGGAGAGCTCCAGTGATCCAGTGATTACTTACCAGTCAGTAGAAGTAGTTACAGGCAAATTTAGTATTGGTGTCAGATAACATAACCAGTGGAGGACAGGAACACAAACACCTCCACTCTGTTGCTACCAGCAGAACCAATCAGGACAGAAGCTGTTTGACACACAGGAGTGTTCCTGTAACCCTGACACCCAAGTAACCATGACACCCAGTCACATCCATTGACTGTCTTCCTGCTGTCTTGCTTGAGTGTATGTGGTGTGTGTGTGTGTGTGTGTGTGTGTGTGTGTGTGTGTGTGTGTGTGTGTGTGTGTGTGTGTTTGTGTGTGTGTGTGTGGTTCACTAGTCTGACTAGATTTGTTAGATGTTGAAACATCAGGGTGAGAGCAGCCTGGAGTCTGGCATGCCATGCTGATGAGGTCTCCACTGGTAGGAAAACATTTGCCTTCTTTCTTCAATCATTGGTGACCTATTCCCCACCGCCAGACCAAATATAGGTGATCCTGTGTGTGGCTTTATTTGGAGGATTCCACTGAAATAGGAGGGTTATGGTGACTTAAGAGTGAAAAACAGACGATAAGGGATGGATTCTCATTGCTTTGATGGGGAAAGCATGGAGGAAAAGCATGCGTAATTTTGAATAAACACATGATATCTTCTGGTGTTTATTGCTCATCATCTTTCGTGAAAAGACTTTTATGAGTAGAGCTCGCAAATCTAAAAAGAACATGCATGTTATTTTGTCATTATTGATATCCACAGCTCCACAGGTTATGGGCCAAAAAAAAAACTCAGGCAAACTTCTGCTTTCAAGGTCTCTAATAACACTGCCTTTCAGAAGCAGTCTTGAGGCCTCTAACACCTAGTGCAAATGCTGGCTAGTCCCACTAGGGAGAGCTCCAGTGATCCAGTGATTACTTACCAGTCAGTAGAAGTAGTTACAGGCAAATTTAGTATTGGTGTCAGATAACATAACCAGTTAGCCTGTTAGCTAGCTCAGACACTGAAGTCCTTGCAACATCCAAACAACAATCAATGTTGATGTGGACACTTAGGGCCTGATTTACCAACATTGCGACCGCAGCTTAATCTGCGGTCGCACATTAACTCACAGTGTTTTTGCGCATTTTCCGTGGTATTTATCAAACCAGATCCGCGCTGGGCACTCTGTGCTTACTCTGCCCTTTAAAGGGCCTGATTTACTAACATTGATTTGCGACCGCAGCTTAATCTGCGCCTTTGCCAGGCGCACATTAACGCACAGTGTTTCCCCGCATTTTCCGTGATATTTATCAAGCCAGATCCGCGCTGGGCAATCATTATTTAGCGCACCGTTAAAAGACGGGAGAAATTGCCTGCAAGTTACTGCCACCATGGAGAGGAAGAAAAAACTAAGGTTCAGCGAAGAGGAGATAGATATATTGGTTCACGTTTACTCAATCACTGAACCTGATTCAATGGGTTATATTGTTGTTTTGCCCGCCATCACCTACAGCGAGATGTTTAAAAGAACACGATTATAAATAATATGCTTTTGGTGGCATTAATGCATAAACTGTCTATTATAACAATATAGATGTGTACATGGCGAGATTAATACTTTCTACAAGGGACATGGGTTCACTACAATATATCCCCACTGAAACAAATACATTTACCAAGTAGCCAGGCCTCTCCAAAATCACCATTGCTCAATCATGGATAGATGGCACTATTCCGGAAGATAAAACTGTCATGGACAGACCACTACCACGTAATGGTCATGTTGGCATCACATATGACCTGGACATTCATTGAATATGTGTGCTTTCTGTTTCGGTAAACGTGTTCGTGGATTGAAGGTGGGACTGTTTGAATGTGGGTGCGATCAATGGCTCCAATTACGTTCGGAAAGTTTAATTTCAGCTATCGTAGTGGGGAAATGTATATTGACCAGTGCGCCGTAGCAATGCGTCGAGCACCTGGGTGAATATTTGGCACAGTGAAGGCTGAGATATACCAACTGCAGATGCTATAACTGTTTGAAATTATCCGGAGGCCAATATTTGCAAATGTTGCCAGGAGTTTAACAACTGATGGAGTGGAATGTGATCGCCGGGTGGAGGGTTCGATGTCATCTCTGATCTGGTCCAGTAATTGAAGTATTGCGTGGCTGGTTAACCTGTACCGTCTAATGATTTGTGGTTCGCTTAACTGAAAATGTGTTATAAGAGTTGAAAAAATGATTTCTGTGCGCTGTCTCTGTCTTCTTTCTTCGCCTTGCTCTTATAACTGCTGCCATATCAACGTTTTCAGACTCAATGGAAATGCGCCTCCTGGTTAAGACCTGCTTTTATGAGGCGGAGAATAAGCCCGCAAATCAGAGACGTGCGCTCGCCAGGCAGTTTTAGTAAATACCACGCAATATATCATTAGGCGCACTCCTCCCATTAAATTGCGCTTCACGCCCACGTTACCACCCACGTTTCCGTGCCATCCCACCTGTTGGCAGGTACACAACCTCAAAGCGTTAATATGCGCCTCTACTCAAATGCGCAAATGAAATGGGCGCAATCCTGTTAGTAAATCAGGCCCTTATTGTGGCCTATTTTTTAATCATATGTTTTAATGCTAGATGTAGCCGCCATCTTGGCCAGATTCTTTAGTTTGTCTCGCCCCTGTAGAGAATATCACCTATCACAAACTTCACATAGATATAATTTGCACCAGGGTGTGCTCCAGGGATTGAATAATTATGGGCAGTGCCTCTGTCACCTTGCCCCGAAGGACATGAGTCAGTGCTGAGTCAGAAGCTAGGGACAGGTTACCTAGTGATAACCCCCAGTCAGTGCAAAGTTCCAGAGGCACTGACCAGTAAGTACCAGTCCCTGAAGCGCCACCTAGTGGTACCAACCAGTGCTGAGTACAAGGTGCCGGAGCTCACAAGACTCACCTCTCACAGAGAGTGAGTGAAACACAAGCAACACAATAGCACACAAACACAAGAGCGCACAAACACAAGAGCACACAAACACAAGGAGCCCAAATGCAAAACGGTTGTCTACGCTCTTTCCTGTCCCTTTCCATAAAACTCATCTCATGCATGACTTTAAATAGACTCAATGCAAGGCCCTCCCTAAACACACCAACATACACAGATAGAGAAAGAGCCAGAAAGAGCCAGAGAGAGAGAGAGGGAGAAAGAGAATGGCTCAATACCATCCGTGTTTACACATGTTGCAAAGCTGTCAATCAAATCTCTGACTATAGAGTTATAAATACCTCTAGTCCCTCTAGTCTAAGCCTGCAGCTTGTAACCAGGTCATGGATCAAACTCATGTCATAAACCTAAGCAATGGGAGTCTAATATCTGGTGCTTAAAAACCCAATATGGAATCCATGCACACATAAACTTTCATGGTAATAAACTCTGACAGTGTCCAGAAAGTAGTAGGTTTTGGAATCTGCAACAAAGCCCAACATTTTCAGTGGAGGCTTGAATGTGGGAAAAATATATCAATGTTTACAGTGAAACAACAGAGCAAGTTTCCTACACATAACCCCAATTAAGCAAAAAGCAGATATACAGATTGTATATTTTTTCCAAATGTGCTCTGTGTCCAAAATGCGCCAAAAAACACCTGTTCAATTTCAAAAGCTTAGGAGTGGTGTTGTGGTAAAAACCCTACACTAGGGGGGGCACAGTGGCGCAAGCCGATAAAGCCCCCCACTTACGGGCTACATTGCCCGAGAGGACACAGGTTCAAGTCTGGCCTGATGTCATTTCCCGATCCCCTCCCCACCTCTTCTCTGCCTTGCTTCCTGTCATTACTTCACTTTCCTATCCCTAGCCCAAAAATAAATCTTTAAAAATAACAAAAAAAAACCTTCGCTAGGAAACCTGGTCAAGCTTGGGTCAAAGGTCACAGAACCCGGTCTCCACACACATCAACCCTTCACGGTAATGACAATATCAGGGCCTCTCTCAACGTGAGGCAAATGATTGCTCAGTAAATAACATGAGAGGACAGTGAAGAAATTAACTCAGGATTCACCCTCATCCATTACGTCTTAAATCACACAACAATAACTTCAAAGCTAGGAGGGTACCGGTTTTAATGGTGTTGTCTGTGATTCTAATTCATCTAATTGCTCTTCACGGTCCACTAGTTGTTCATTGTAAACAAAAGAAATCTCTGTTGCTTGTATACAGTCCTGGCTCGGTAAATGGGAAACAAACATAGATAAACAATTACAGCCAATAAACACATTGCTCCAGGAGCACAGAAAAGAAGGATGTAATTTGATTGGCTGTTGAGCTCGAATATCAACAACCTTTCACCAGAATCATGGACTGCGCCTTTAATCTAGACCATTTCAGAAAACCCCTGATCTAAGCAAACAAAGCGTGTGTGGCTCTCTCCTCTGCTACTGTGGATATACCGAAACCATTCCCTATATGGCAACATTACTCTCTCACTATTCAGACTGGTTACAACACCTGGGCCTCTTGTCTTGGCAACACTGGTTAAGTCAAAGGATACACAGAGCTCTTTTCTTGGAATTTCATTACTTAAGTACAATCATGAGCGCATTAATAACAATACCGGAGTAATTAATTACCATGTGTCTGGAAACACAAACCCTACCCTTATATCCCTTTGAGTATTACATGCTGTTTAGCTCCTATTTGAACGTTATACAAAGCCATCAAAAAAGAGTCAATACTATAAAAGCGAAGCTGACTTCACCTCACCAGTAAGTGTCCTTAAATGTGTGTCTTTCGCTTTCATGCTCTGACCTCTAGGATGTTTTGGGTCAGAGGAATCATTACAGCTGACAGCAGCAGCGCAAAGGGCAGGGTGAGAGCTGTGGAAGTACTTCAGCTGCTAAACCAACAGCGATTGCCTCTGTGATCATCACACTGAAACTATTGATCTGAGGGTAGGCTTAGTGTCAAACCAGAAGCCCCTCTGGTTGCCGGACAACTTCTAAGCCTCCTGCTCCACTGGTAAATTTGTCTTGTGACATAGGCTAATGTGGCGTGAATTGATACAGGGTCGAAGTAGATTAGGCCTGAGGTTTCAAAACAAGGTTAGTGTTATATCATGGATGATTTTGTTTTTTTTGTGGTATTGTATATCTGATTGGCTGCCACGCTTCCGTCAGTCTGCCCCAGGGCAGCTGTGGCTACTCTCGTAGCTTACCACCACTGGTATGACTGCTTGAATGAATGGACTGGACCGGACTGATCTGTAAAGCGTCTTTGAGTATATAGAAAAGCGCTATATAAAATTGAAGTTGATTGATTGATTGATCTCTGTAAACGACCTTAGTTTTGCCTCCTGAAATACTGAATATCAACTATTTATATTATGACCACCTGACTCTTATTATGACCACTGGTCTCCTGAAGCCTGTGTCTTTCAGATAGACAGGATTCCTCTCTGTGCCATCGTGCTTTACTCAGGCAGGTCTCTCACTGTCTCCCATCGTAAACTGATTTCACGCTTAACAAAATCATGAACTCGGCACCAGTGAAATACTTTTTGGTCGCGGAGGAATTACAGGAAAGGCCGTTTACAGAGGAGAGAGTGTTGTGGCAGGGCTGTTTTGAACATGTCACTCTACTAACAACTGCTGTGAAGTGCGAAGGAATCAATCGAGGCAGATAGATAAAATCTTAAACCGTCCATTCGAGCATCAATGTTTCTTAGCCTTCTCTCTATCACACTCAATTCAGAATTATCGGATTAGGCTATATATTGCAAATATCTGCCAACAGTTTGTTGGTTAATGCTGCCCGACAAAAATATGGTAGTGTTTTGGGAATGGCCTAATGGAACATCGAGATAGCTGCCCAGCCTGCATCGGGTATTGGGTTGTTATGTTATTTGTGCTGAATAGATTGTGTATCCCTTCTGTGTCTGTTGTTAGTGAGTGAGTTAGTGTATATCTGTTCATTTGTGTTTTGTCCACGCCACTAGTTGCACTTTCGAGAGGAATGGCTCTAGTAGTGTTGTGACATCGCACTTGGGCAGCTTGGCTGGTGTTCTATGCTCAGCTGCGGGGTGGGGACCAGTAGAGGTGGTATATTGGCAGCAATTGGAGTGGGGGGGGGGGGGGGGCCGGCATTTATCCTTTGGTCTCTGGGCGACTACAAGGATGATGAGCGCTGGAGCCTTCAGGGTAGTCCGGAAAAAACCTCCATGACCATCAGCCTCATGCTTCTGCTGTGGCAGGCCTTCCAAGCACACTGTCATTTGTGCTGGCCCTGGAGGGAAAAGAGCTGCAGGTGCTCTTCGACCTGGCCCTCCAGGCCCTGACCACGACGCAAGGAGGAACGATTTGGGCAGCCGCAACCACCATCGCCAAGAGGGACAGAGCCTGGACGCCCGCACTGCAGATGTGCAGCTGCACGCCCAACATGATTCCTTGCAGATCCATAACAGCAGCCCAGGATGAGCTGGCCCTCCATGCAGGAGCTCACACAGGGTCTCCACAACCACGCATCAGGGTGATGGACTACAATGACAAGGAGGAGACAGAAGAGGTCTGCCAAGTTTGGCCTCCGTCACAGCAGCCTCAGCGATGGCCTTCACCATCCAAATGACCTCCAACCCAGGCAACCGAACGCTGCCACCGCTCTGAAGAGCCTGATCACATAGCCTGCGATTCACTCGCCAAAGCCAGAGCCACTCCAACCAGGGGGAAACGACTGCGGAATGACACTCAAGTCAGACTCTCTCCGAGGCAGACTGTATCTGAACTGCTAGCTTGATGTTCATCCCTAGGGGGCCCTGGTAGACCAATGGCCTAGTCTCCCCAACACCTCAGGGACTTAGCCATCTCTGAAACTGTTTCTCTGCCCTCCACCTCCAAGTTTCTGGGTGAGGAACTGTTGCCTATTCTCACGGATGTTGTGTTGTTTCGTTGTTTGAGCTATACTGGTAAGGTTGTTTATCCATTTTGTGTCTGATAGTGTGTATAATTTTGTTAGTGTGTTATAATGATTTAAGTCCATATTAGTTCATTGTGTAAGTTAGTGATTCTGTTAGTGTAAGTGTCAATGTAAAGTAACACTTTCCGTATCTGTCGTTCAGGGGGTTTGAGTGAGAAAAAGAGAGAGATTGCCCTGAGACGGCATTTCGCGGACTATGCGGTGTATAAAGTACAGGATTTGCTTCTAAATTGAGATATCTGCCTCTCGCTCCTTCCTTCCACGCTAAATGCCCACACATTAAGATTATAACTAAAAATGAAAATCGTCATTCATTATATATTTAAAAAAAAAATGAATTACTTGATTCGGTTCATAATGTAGGTAGGCTATAACCTCAAAAGTGGGCACACGGTAATGCACCGAAACATGTATAGCCCACACGAGAAAATGATTTGTAACATTTATGATATCAAAATCGTTAACCTCGTGATCATTTTTCTGCTTCTCTCATTCAGAAGAACATACATTTAGTCAAAACATGACGAAAATAGTGTGTGTAATGGTGCCCTTAAGTCGTTTACCACGACCTCTAATTGTTTTTTTTTTTCCACTTTCTTGTACAATTAAAAAGCTTTCGAAAGAAAAAAATCCAAATCGGATTCCGTGATTCTGTTTCACCAATCGTATCAGCCTAAAGAGGTTTAACAACACTTAAGGAGTCTTTTCTTAAGCAATCTATACATCTTGTTACAGCGTCAAACCAACAACGAGCCCAGTTGAAGAGTATTTCACAAGGGGCTTGTTCTCAAATTCATATCGGCATCATCACAATATATACGCTTCTTAATGCCCCTACAACCACCCACCCGACCCACCCCCTATAAAGTTCTAAAAATGTGTGGGGTAGGCTATGCAACAATGCGGCGTTAGATAGCCTACTTGTAATGTAAGTCATAGATTGTATTAATTCACAGCCACGTTTTAGAAACTTAAACGTCTGAAGAAATATCAATACTTGTCCATCCTTCTAAAAAATCCTGAGACAAATTTTATGTTTTAGCACTTTAGCAAATACATTGTAAGGTTATTATGTGATAAAAATACAAACACGTTTTAGAATAATTGATATTTCTGATTAATCGGGCTGAATTAATATCAGGAACATTTCTAAAATTAAAATCAACAAAGATTCTGTAATTAAAAAGTCCCGCAATACCTTGAATGGAGAGTACTGAACGAAGACCAATTTTCCATCCAAATGCTTCATGTGACTTGAGTCCTGTCAGTCAAAGCGATATTTACCACTCCAAGCCATCAATGGCAACTTTGTAATTCAATAAAACGAGGGCTTTTGCAGGTGTAGTAAAAGCTTTGCGGCCTCGACGGCCTTGCACGCGGTGGAACGCTCGGTCGGTGCAATTTAAGTTTCTAGGCACCCGGGGGAGAAACGGGCAGTCAATGGTATTCCATCACCAACAGCGCCTACTCTCCGCTGCACAGACACACACTCGCAGAAATGAGTCTACAATTGCGGGTCACCTGGAACGCAGCGAATGCAGCGCTCTTTTCTTAAAGACACACACACACACGCGCGCTTAAACGCACATGGGCAAGTATGATTGGCTTCTCGCTGACAAACAATTTGTAGCGGTAAGTGTTTGTGATATAATCAATGTCAGCACCGTAATATGGAAATTGTCACAGGGGTCACACGAAGCGTGACAGTTGCCCATAATTCACACTAATACCAAGTTTAAGAGTTAAAATGACACATTCCATATCCTTTAAAATTACTCATTCTTCCTATACCCGATGGTTTTTGGCTACTTTGGGTATGAGTGATTGCATACTCACTTGTCCAGCAGTCAGGTCAACACCATTATATGTACATTGGATAGTTGCAACATTTAAAGCAGCAATAATCATTTAAAATTGGCACTGCAATCCAAATTCAAAATATTGGTGAGCATTGTCTCCCCCCTCCCTCTCCTCTCCTGACTCGAAGCTCACATAGGTGGGCAGGTTGAGGATACTGAACCTACACAAACAAGCGCAAGACAAGCTCAACATTCAAATTTGACAATGGCAAGCGACGAAGAGTCCTACACTAGATCAGAACAGAAGAGCAACAGAGAGAAGAGAGTCCGGCATACCTGTCAAGTTAACATGACTGAAATCTGAGGGGTCGGTTGGTTGAAATCTGTAAAAATCCATGAGCCATCATAACCGCCCACACATACACATACATGATAACATGTTCACCTCGGGATAAGTAGTTATGCAGTTATATTTAGTATTGAAAATTCATTGACTAGTAGCTTAAAACTGCTTCTCAGACATAGCCGTACAGCGTGAACATGGAAGTCTCTCACTCACACTGCACAGCAGTCTTATGGACTTGGTAATTATTATTCTATACAATTGGGAGTGAAAAAACATGAAATTCAGTGGAACGTAGGCCTACGTGAGACAAGTGAAATGTTGAAAATCCAACACAGATAAAAGGAGACTTGACAGGTATGATCTTGGTCATAGAGAGTATAGAGAGGAAGAGCCAGAGGAAGAACGACAGGTAAAGGAGAGAGTGTTTAACCGTGGCGAAATTTGACCACTTCCATTGATTGTCACAAAATGTAATAAACTCTTCTAAAACAGGTCTATGGTTTCTATTCTATAATATATTTAAATAGCTAGTAGCTTGGAATGGGCATGAGTTACGTTACTGTATTTGGACGTCAGTATTGGTTTATTTTGTATAGTCATCACGGTTGTAAATCCAGTCAATATAGAGTCTTACTTGTAGCTTCTGTCCTATGCTATATCTCTGTCACGCTGGTTGTTGCCAAAGTAGGAAACATGCGCTCCTCCCATGTGACTGATAGTAGTAGGCTACATTAGCGTGTGTTCGTATGACTGCGTCAGCCAGCTCTACTTGGGATCACTTCACTGGCTGTGTGTCTCAAATACTCGTAGCCCTGAGAACCCAGCTTCACAGGGAATGAATGTAGGGTGACTAGACATCCTCTTTATCCCGGACATGTCCTCTTCTTCAAGACCTAAAAAATGCGTCCGGCAGGGATTCCAAAATTGTCCAGGATTTTGCCTCGTTGGATATTTGTGTTTCTCTGGGTCTTTCACAAACTAGTTTTAACACCCTTACAAGTTTTGGAAGGGGATCACCCTTATGTTCCACCTGTCATTGGTCAACCGCCATCTCAGTGTTGCCAAATGCACGATAATTATCCTCCAAAGACGATAATTTTGAGCATTTGGTATGATACTTTGCCATTTCCAATCTGGCAGCACTGAGCACCTTGCTGCTTCCACTAGTTACTAGTATCTTTTCCACATGCAGATGTCATGTGCTGTTGTAAACAATGTAAGTTGTTTACAACAGCACATGACATCTGCATGTGGAAAAGATGCCAAAACCTCGCCATGGGGGGAGGGGGTGGGGCCATCTGTATGCTATCCATTCCCCCGGCGACGAAGAGTCCTCTTTTTCCTAAACTCAAATATGGTCACCCTAATAAATGTGAGTACTGGAATGTTGAAATAACTAAAAATGACAATCCGTACAAGTTGCCGTGATAAATTAGATATGGTTAGCTAACCTTAGCTGAAGCTCAATGCTTAACTGTCAGGAGAAAAATATCCAAAACGGCATCTATCTTAAAATCTTTCTCCATCTTTCAAATGTATCTTCAATATTTACCCACATTTTACTACATCTCTGGTCAACTTATAGCTTTTAAGAAGGATTCAATGGCCTCTTTCGGTTGGGTACAATCAAACATTACCTCTGTTGGTCCAGTTAATTTGCTCACTTTAATTGTGGTCACTCACTGTGTTTGCCTTCCTATCTGTCAACCCAGGGAGTTGAAATGGTACTGGGAAATGGCGGGTAGGATCACACAGACAGACAACCCGCTCCTGAACGGAAGTTTCAAGGGAGAATATACTGTAGCATTGTTGTCAGACAGTGCGGGCACATGATGGCAGCTCTCCGATCCCATCCAATTCTCTCCATGGGGTCTCCATGGGGGGTTAACTGCTCTATCTCAAAGAGAAGCCAGTATAGCAATAAAGTCTTGAAGACTCCTCCCCATCAAGTCAAATTCCCTCGTCTGTGTTTGCAAATCATTACAGCCTCAAGAGATGGATGTAGGAATTTCTTCCTGTCGTTTTAGGGAGGGACACTGGGGAATGTTTGGGGTTTCCTGATTGTCTCAGTCTTCTAAAGGAACAAATCCACTATCATAATTGCTAGGCAAGAGGAGCTAAACTCTTTGAAAGTTTCCTCACTGGTTTATTCTGTGGAATACCAGTTGATTTCTGCCATAGATTTCAAAATCTCAAGAGAGTGCGAGGTATGTGTTTTTAACAGAGCATCCATCTTCACAGAAGTTGTCAGTAGTTGACAGTTAAACTGCAGTTACAGTCATAATGCCAAACACATGTAAATGTATAAAAATATTAAATTGTGATATTGAATCTGCCTGTGTGGGAAAAAGTTAATGTCTACAATTGTTATGAGCTGTTTAAACACAGCTAAAATAAGTCAAATGTTGTTCTATATGTGTTGTTCATATCTGTATGAAGTTCTATATAGAAAGCCACCCACTGTTGTGTGGGCACTTTAAATTCATAGAAACGCTGGCAACTCACCTTGAAAGGTCATCAAGCAAGTGATTTCATACTCCGAATGCCTATAATGGAATAGGACAGCGAAGCAAGTCTGTGATTGACTTGGAAAAGAGTACATTAGATAAGTTGTTTCTTTATGTAAGTGCCAGCCAGTCACCTTTGTCATAGTGCCATGTTTACTTAAAGTGGGCTGAACACACTGCCTGGACCTGGGTAACCTTTTCCTTAACTCTTTGCCTTGTGTGTGTATGTCATTACTGGACCTGAGTAACCTCTTCCTCAACTGTTTCCTTTGTGTGTATGTCATTACTGGGTTACTGGTCCACAATGCATCTATGTTTGCAATCCTTTAGTATTTTCTTTTTCTCTTGTTATTCTATGTTTGTTCAAACTGTAGTATCTGTCATCATGGAGCCACTAGTGTGTGACATCCATGCATGTATTCAGCGTAGTTGAGAATTTTTTCTGTCTCCTTTTTCCAGCTCACCAGCTCAACCGATGGCTAATTGGTTGTTTACTCACAAGCACACATACACTGACACATACATGGAGAAGATCATCTGCATGCATGTAAGCACACACACTCCCTTACAGAGACAAACATACACATTTACGAGCACACCCACTCGCTTGCAGACACACACTTACACATCTATGAGCACACACACTCAGTTGCAGACACACACATACACATTTACGAGCGCACACATACCCAGATAAATTATCACATTCACTTAGATGGACACTAGCACACACACACATACACAGACACACATGCACACGCACACTCACACAGAAAAATGAACACAAACACACACACACACAATCACACACACACAGGCCCACCCTCATCTAAACATTGACATGAAAGCTTGGACCAGTCCGCTTGGGAGTTGCAGGAAGTCTTTCTAATCCTCTATTAACCCCCATTTTCCAAGATTCCTCTTTGTTGTGGCCAGCTGGGATTTTAGGAGCGGGGACCGGAATGTTGTTGATGGACATCCTCCGTTGCCACGCCATCCGTGGCTTCCCATTGTTCTTCTACCCCCCCTGCCCTCCACCCACCCCAAGACTTACAGGAAGTGGCTCTGCTTATGACGATGGCTGCAGGTTGTTGTATCTACAGTAGGTGTTTGTGAGGCTCTTGCTCAGTTTAATCAATACCAATATTATGTAATCTATTATCTTTTATCTGCTACCAAAAAGCAACTTTGACTTAGGGTCAGTGACAGATATTCATGCATAAATATACATAGACACACACACATACATAAACAGGGGCATACACATGCACATGCACAGACAAAGGCACTGGCACAGGCACAGACACTCACTATTCACACCGTACCAGAAGGAGAGGTAAAGAAGGTGAAGGGGGGAGGAAAGATGGTATGAAAAATATAGAGAACAAATGGAGGACAGATATGCATACTGATAATGAAAAAGAAGCCATGCCCATCCCAAGGTCCACTAGGATGAGTGCTGGATCCAAAACATCTAGTGACATTTAAGAATGGAAAGAACCGCACACCAAATAGCTCCAATGAAATGGTTTTATTTACTGGTACGTTACCAGGTATACATACTGCACATGGGCCTGGCATGCTGGGAGGAAGGAGGGCAGAAATTCATGCATGTCATTGTATGTGGATTGCCTGTAAATTATATGGATTTACAGATAAAAAAAAATACAGATATGAAAATAAAAACTTGGTTACAAATGTACTCCTTGCTATTCGTTTGGAGAAGGATAAAGCAATGCATGAACACCCACTACAGTACATAAAGAACAACAACCGCCTTCGCATTCATCTGACCAAGGAGTCTGCGGTGACACCATACTGTGTATGACTCAGAATTCAAGCACCAGTGGCATCTGTGGGCACAGTTCCCCAGCAATTACATCCACACAGAAGAGGTTGACATGTTAAAAGCTCCACACAATGAGTCAATAAATGTTCATTATCATCAAGTGGAGCATGAGTAATGAGATGCTTCCATGAGCCTCTCCAGCTTGAGCTTCTGAACTTTAGTCTCTGCGTTTTGTGAAAAACTAAAAATATTTTTGGGCCACGAACATGAAACCCTTTTCGGAGTGCCACAAACAACCGCTGAGCTTTTTCAATTAAATAACCGCCGCAGGTTTGTCTCCTGGAGGGTCTTAAAACACGACAGTGACCACTCATGGGCTCCCCAGTGGAACAATTTCCCGTAAGCACTCGCTGTACCGCCAGGAGAGCCACTTCCCTGAGGTAGGACAGATTAAGGGCACACCTTTGTCAGTAGGTGATGGAGCGGTGTGCTTGTATCGGATGTGAGTCAGAGGTGTGCACACACAATGAGTCACGACATGCCCAACAGCACGGGAGAAGCAGGCCAACATGCGCCTCTGTGTGGGCTAATGGGAACATCCTCTTCAATACGTACTCATAGTCACATCAAGAATACTTACTGTTTTCAGTGACAGATACACATGCAGACACACGCACACTGACATCAACACATGCACACACACACACACCCAAGACATTAACATATGCACACACACACACATATTCACAACAGGGTTTCCACGGTTCATGGAGTTTTGGCCAAGTCATGGATTATCAGGGAATTTTGTTTATAGCGTGATTACATTTTAGTTGCCATTTCTCAAAATGTAACATTTTCCCTGCAGTATTATTATTTATATCAGTTATATTACTTATTACTTATTTCCCATATTGTGGGAGTGGTTGTTATGGTTACTTGATTTTTCAGTGTGTATTTACCCCCTCACGACTGGTCAATAAATGTAATCACTTCAGTCCAGGTGTGGCCTATACGCTTGTTCTAGGCCTAGTTGTATGTTATCATGATTGACCACTTCAGTCCAGATGTAGCCTATAAAGGTTTACTAGGCTTAGTTGTATGTCATTATGATTGATCACTAAAGCTATGTTCAGACTGGATTTGTTTCTCAAATCAGACCTTTTCACACGACTGTCTACACTGTTATTTGCAAGTGATGCAATCGGATTCATGTATCCTGACATCTCACAACCTAGTACTTAGTGTTTTGAGTGACAGATATGCACATAGTGACACACATATACACACACACACACACACACACACACACACACACACACACACACACACACACACACACACACACACACACACACACACACACACACAAACACACACTCAAACTCTCTCCCTCACACACACACACACACACAACCACAGACACAAACACACACTCAAACTCACTATTTACCCTGTACCAGAAATTTGCTGTGGAGTCTTCATCCAGTTCAAATTAATCTGACAAAGTCTTCAATATGTGAAGAATCCCACAGCTGTCAGAATAAACTCCTCAAAGATGGATGTTTTCACCAGTGGTGCATCCCAATTAGAATGACAAGGATTGGAATTACTTGAAGGATGTGTGTTTTGGTACATCAAATAGATTCCTGGAGAAGCCTCTGAGCATCACCTGGGCATATGTCCTTTACATATCAAGGTCATAGTCAATGTCAAGGTCATTGATTTGTTTCTTAAAGAGCACACCAACTGACATATTTGCATAATGCCATTCAGGTTCTAGCCCATCTATGCTGTAGGTCACTCTGGACAGAAGTCTCATAAACAACTGATTCAGCTGATATGTTGCAGCATGCCTATCAACCCCCCCAATCCCTTCCTGCCTCTGTGGGTTTGTTATTCAGCTGATATGTTGCAGCATGCCTATCAATTTGCTGTGGAGTCCCCCCCCTCCAGGCCCTTCCTGCTTCTGTGGGTTTGTGACTGTGCTGGTATGTCATTGCTGTAAATCACATGGTGTCACTGGCTTGACTGCATGGTCACATGGTGCTCCATTAATGCCACGTCAGATGAGTCTCCATATATGGAGCCCATGAAGAACCAACATGGAGCAGCCGTGGTTGGGCTTAGAACCTGGTCCATTCAAGAGTAAGCTAATATCAGTGTGGGTCACCCCAGGATTATGGCTATTGGCTGACTGGTTTGTCTCCCTCACCTGTTAAATCTTGGCAGTGGACCTCAATGGGAAATAAACCACTAAGCTCTATATATATATATATATATATATATATATATATATATATATATACTGTATATATATAAATAGACTTCTCTCATTTTGTCCCTGCATAAAGCCATGACGCATGGCAAGGTGACAGGAACACACTTGAAAGGCAGAGCATAAGAGAGGTCAGACAGACTGAGGCACGGATTCACTCACCTCATTCCCAGAGGTGAGAGCACAAAAGCACTCAAACACTTGTTTTTTTTTTTTTCATTTTCTCTCACCCCTTCTAATCCTGTTTGCTTTGTTGAGTGTTAGATAAGGATATCGTGGACCCATGTTAAGAGGTTTGCATAGGCTTCATATAAGGTTCAGGGGGTTACATAATGTATGTCTCCCACTTATCTCCCTCCCCTCTCTCTCTTCCTCTTCTCCCTCTCTCTCTTTCTCTCTCTCTTTCTGTCTCCTCCTATGTTTTGTCCCTATCCCCCCTCACTATCTCTCTCTCATTCTCTTTCTTTCTCCCTCCCTCTCTCTCTCCCTCCCCCTCTCTCCCTCCTTCTCTCTCTCTCTTTCTCCCTGCCTCTCTCTCTCTCCCTCCCCCTCTCTCTCTCCCTGTTCGTCAGAAGCAGCCCACACTGCACAGCACAGTAGACCTGTCGTGTTTGAATGGTGTTGAAAGCTCAACTGATCCCTGCGGTTGTCATCCATCCACTTACGAATTTGCACCAGACTCATTCCAGACCTCCCACCGCGCCCACCGACACCCTATGGTGGACATGTATGAAGGCACAGAATCCATGTGCCTGTCATAACAAAGATTCAGTAGGACCGCAGAACTCTTACCCAACATGCTTCTCAAATAATGTTTCCAACAAAGCCACACAGCAGTGTTGTTTTAACCAATGCTGTGGAGACAGAGGATTCATGTTAAACAGAAGCTTGAACTACACTTCATATCACAGAGAGCAGCTATGTTCTACTACACAGTAGCCACCTTTTGGAGTGCTCTTGTGTTACTGTGAAGTAGAGCCTTGAAGTTAAAGTTAAGTTAAAGTAAAGCTTAAGTTTCTCAGATTCTTGACGGCACCATGTTCTCCTGTGGTGTATTTAATATGCTAGTATACATCCACTCATACAGAAATGATATTCTCAGAGCCCCCTGATGTTGTTTTCGATGATTCCATCTGATATATGGATCAACATCTGTAACCTGTTTGTCAGCTTTCAGCTTGTAAAGTTGTGAGGGGAACCTTTAAGATGGAGTCGAATCTTTACAGTAAGGGTTCCTCTGCTTTGGCCCTCGCTGGAGCCTTGAAAGCTTACACTTACATCCCTCTGATGTGTTCCTCGGAGATTCCTTTGGTTTTCTGCGTTGATGGTAGGCCATTTTATCTTTGAAGTGGAATTTTTAATGTGTCTTTGAGAATAATTTCTGACCCAGAAAAACACAATATACTGTATGTGATGAAAATGTGTAGTTTTTTTGATCTGTGTAAAGTGTTGTAAATGTTCTCACAGCATGCTCTAAATAGAGGTTTCAGTGGGTAATCACTGTCCATTAGGAAAGCCTATCAATCATTGAATCAAAATGTTCCATCCTTCCTCCTGAAGCACACATTGACTTCCAGACAAGAGATACATTAAAATGGATTTTAAGGACACTGCCAAGACATTGTATTGAAGCCACTGCTAAGTAGAGAGAGGGAGAGAGAGAGAGAGGGAGAGAGACAGAGAGAGAGAGAGAGAGAAGCAATTATGAGGTGGTTTTCAATTCATTTCCTCAAACTAGGGCAAAACCGCAGAAAGATTGTGTGTGTGTGTGTGTGTGTGTGTGTGTGTGGGAGAGATTGCGTGTGAAAGAGAGAGGGACAGAGAGAGAGAGAGAGAGAGAGTGAGAAAAGGAGAGTATGTAAGAATACTTGTGTGGGAGTGCTTACACTCATCCATGGCGGGTTAAAGGAGCTATTTCAGCAGCTCCTGGGGAAACTAGAAGAGAAGAGGAAGTCCTGCTGTCCATTTAAACGTCAGATTTCAGCTCTAAATCACTGCATTACTACTCCACAGCAGGATCACCTTCACCCATCACTAATGTCATTGCTGTACGCAAGAACAAGGCTTTGAGACTGGGGTTGGGGGGGCTGGGCTTGAGAGAAGAGGTTGTTTGCGAAATATTAGAAACGCAAATATCAGCAGTTCTCTGGAGTGCGTTAATGACTTGGGAGACGTGAGGGGAAACAGTTAGAGAGAGAGGGACAGAGAGAGAGAGAGAGAGAGGGAAAGAGAGAGAGAGAGAGAGAGAGAGAGGGAGAGAGAGAGAGAGAGAGAGAGAGAGAGAGAGAGAGAGAGAGAGAGAGAGAGAAAGAGACGGAAGCAGAGGAGAGGAGAGGATATTTAGTCTCTCTAGTGTGTGGATTAATGCACAGTATCAAGGAAGGATTCATACTTCGAATCCATTCTTCAGACAAGTGGACGAGCTCCCAAAAAAGGAGGGGAACAGTGCGGAAGTAGAACTCTTCTAAACACAATATTTACACACCAGTCATTGTTAACCTCTGACACATTGTTTGCAATGGTGTGTTTCTGTGTTCTGCAATGCAAAAAGACAATGCATAACAACCAATGCATAACAATGAATAACAAGTACGTAGAGAAAGTCACAGTTGCTAACGGGCTGGTATAAGGTATTGTTTGTACACTTGATACAGAGTGAATGGGAAAAAGTACATGCTCCAATTAACATATCTAAATGCAAAGAATATAAATACATTAAAAAAAAAGAATATAAATAAGGTCGTAGCAGAGTTAGCAGAAACATATTGGTAAGGTCAGTTACAGTTGCAGTCTGTGCCTTTCCTTTAATCTGAAGTTTTTTGAAACCACTCAAAATCCTCGATCCAACCCAAACCTCGAGCAAAGGAACCCCATGACAACTGAGCCATTGATAATTATCCTGAGAGGGTAACAGAAGGCCACAGGGATCAACAGTTATTTTCTGTTCTTCTTTCGTTAAAATGCAGAATGGCAGCGCTGTGATTGTTCATCCTGGTCACGCAGAGACGGTACAGGAGGTACAAGGGTCATAGCTCCATCATTGGCTGCTTCCGCACGCCACACTGCATGGCTTTGCGCCTCGAAATGAGATTGGGTGCCATAAAAACGTGACCGTCCTCTCATCGCCTTGAGACATTAATTCTCCTCTCCACTTCTCCGCTCTTCTCCTCTCTCTTCCTCTCTCTTCTTCTCTGCTGTTCCACCGCATTCGACCGTGACCGCTGCTCTGACAGATGTAAATCATGACACCGTTTAAATATGGGGACAGCGATCGGAAGGCTTGGCACATTTTTGCCCTGATAAGACAGCCGTGCTCAATCATCAGAGAAAGCCACCACTGCCCATTTAACCCCTGACAGGATGAAAGAGTTTCAAGGCTTGCACACAAAAGACAATGGGCCTCATTCTCGATCATTTTCTGAAATTCTTCTGAAATTTTTCCTTATTAGGGCACGCAACCGTAGAGACGTGTGCGGTCGGAATCTCCCGAATCCACACGAAAGCACCTCGGAAGGCGAGTCATGTCTAAGCGGAAAGCGAGCAAAAAACGCAGATCTAATTTAACCGACCAAAACTATCGTTGTTATGATTACTTAAATTTGTATTTCATGACAAATCGAAAATTACGCAAATTGTGGTACAGCTGAACAGCTATGCAACGAGTAAGATATTTGTAGTGTTGTTGCACTGGCTATTGGCTTTATATGTGCGCCCCTATTTTAATCATGTCTTTATTGTATAATGTAGAATAAATGGACATATCATTTTTGATGTACCCGCCTCTGTAGAATCCTTAAAGAACTATGTGACAGGGACTAGGAAAACTTTCAATGATACTACTACTACTAGTTTAGTACAATGGTACTAAAAAAGATAAAGATAAAAATCTTTTCTTCTTAACTCCACTAAAGTGCCCGCATTCATTCATGTTTTTTAAGAACCGGATTTAAGGATGTACCTTTCTCCTTGGCACGTGTCTCTTTCTTAAAAAGCCTCTTAAAAGTAGAGAGGGACACGCCTGCTCTGGTAGTGCTAGCTGCAGTTCATTCCACCAACGTGGATCTACAAATGAGAATAGTCTGGATTAGCATCCTGGTGTAGTCCTTTTATTTATTTAATGACATCACGATGCCTCGTAGAATCCTGACTATAAATGTGAAACGTAATTGGCCCCGTCGGCCATCTTGTGGTTATTTGAGGAATCGCATTGAGGAATCGCATTTGAGAAGACTCCGGCAAACTTACGACTGCTATTTCGCGTTCTGAAAGTCTTCGAAAGTTCAGAAGAAATCCCAGATGAGAAAGCTATTGAGAATGGCAAATGAGTTCAGAAGAAAGTCCTTCTTAAATTCTTCTCAACTGTGTTCGAGAATGAGGCCCAATGCTTTTGGCTGTTAAAATGTCCTGATTAACATCAACTAGGGTGAAACAATTCTGCCCTATCTCCCTATCCATATAACTAGAGATTAATCATACTGCTAATTCAGGAAGTGTGTAATGACCAGCCCACTGTAGAGTGGTTAAGGAAGTGTAGACATCTGTAAACTGTGCAGTCCTACAATAGTTTAAGAGACCTGCTAATACATTACAGTGGAACTATGCCCACCGGGAGAGTCAGTGAGAAAACCCATAGGAAATTGGTTCTCTAACAGTGTAACCTATCAAAAGTGTATGCCATAACTGTGACCTTCAAAGTGACCTTCAGATCCTGTGGGCGCGATAGTGCTGTGGTCAGCGTCACCACTTCGGTTTGATACCCGATGGCTGTAGGTTATCTGAACATCACTTTGGATAAGGGCGTCTGCTTAACATCAGGCCTTTGATCAAATCTCCATCACTTTGCGGGAGTAGAGGCTGCGTCCGATTGTGATCTGTGCCAAATATGGTCCAGGTTCATACTGGAGGTAAACCGGATAGAACCTCCAAACTGAAGAATACAGAGCTATTAAAGATTAGATGCCGAACATCACTAAAAGTTAGGCCAATGCTATGAGCAGCATGTTGTTTGTAAACAGTAAGTCTCCAGAGACTGGAAACTCTAAGTGTGGGTTAGATCTGATGTGATCTGAGGTGAACTTCAATACAAATTGAACTTCAATACACACTGAATACATAGAAAAACTTTACTATTAACTAGACGGGTACTCGGAGAGTACAATCTCACAGTGTTAGTGAAAGTGAAAAATAGTTTGTGGATCTGCCCCATGTTTCGGCTTTGCTCCCAAATGTAATGGGTTGTTCCTTGGCCCAAGTTACACTTCTCCACCAACTTTCATGAAAATTGGCCCAGGAGTTTTTGCGTAATCCTGTTTACAAACAAACAAACAAAAGGCACCTAATAGTACAGTATAGTCTCCTAGGCGGAGGTAATTATATATTATCTTTTAGATGCAGGTCGTATAGAACACGTCAGCTCAGCGCAATGATCAGTATGTTGTCTGTGGGCAGTGAGTCCCCAGAGAGTGCAAACTCATTTGAGGTTTCATTTCTTCCAGCGAAGCATGACCTCATTCATTTAACTTCACAGTTTGAACCTTGCCCGGTGACAAAGCAGTCATCCCAATTTATCCTGAAAGCAAGAAGCCATTAAACCAGCCCAATCTGTCCTCGATCGCTCATAAACATGAACCTGCCATCAGCTGTCCCCGCAAAGCCCCTAGGATATAATGCCACGCAGGACAGAGTCCACACAAACATAAGCATCAATTCTCAGACCTTTAAAAAGGCAATGGACCGATGAAAACGTATGTCTGTTTGCACTGTCAAAAGCATTTTTATGGGATTGCCCTTCAGCGTGAGTGTCTGCACTCAGTGACGCATAGGGACTGGTTCTGCTTCCATTCTTGGAAAGAATAGCCAGTGTTTGGAAGTAATAAGCTATAGCAAGTGCTTTAAAGGAAATATGCAAAATGATGTGATAGTGAAACCATTGGACATTTTCAAAATAAATACTCAACAACCCAGCTACTCACCCTATAAGCCACAATATACAGTATTACACAAATGTGCTAGCTTTGCTAAAGTAATGCTAGCGCTGGCAAACTTGCTCTAATCTTTGTTTCACGAAGCCATGCTGTTTTGCTGGTCGCCATCTTGTGGTTTTCTTCGTGCTTTAAAGGGAGCTCGTTTCCCAGGACCAATAGAATGGGGGGAAACAACTTCAGAATCACGTTCAGATAATATCCATGAAGAATCCTTCAGATCAAGAGTGGTAGACACACACACACACACACACACACAGCTTCTATACACTTGCACATACATACACACCAATACACACATTCAATTATACTAGTGCTGTCAAACGATTAAAATATTTAATCGTGATTAACCGCATTTTTGTCATAGTTAACTCAAAATTAATCGCGATTAATCGTAAATGTATTAATCGCAAATTTGTATCTATTCTAAATGTCCCTTCAATCATTTTTTTTTTAATGCTCTTATCAACATGGAAAAGTGGATTGGCTTGCTTTATGCAATGTTTTATTTTTTTGAAAAACAACATTGCCAAACAGGGCGGTACAAAATAAAATTATAAAATGCACATTTCAGATAATCAAGGACTCTTAGTGCAGTTAAACCATGGCTTAACATTTTCTTTTTTCAAGTTTGCTGTGAACATAGAAGTCAGGCCTCTTATTCGAAAAACAATGAACCGTAACAGTTAGGTTACCAATAAAAGGTAAGCCTATACTTCACACAATATACACACATACATAAACACACACACACACACACACACACACACACACACACACACACACACACACAGCTTCTATACACTCGTACATACAGTACATACACACCAATAAACACATTCACATACACAGTAAAGCACATACACACACTCACACATACGCATACACACTCACACATACACAAACACACTCACACAACTACAGTTTTCTTACTTTTAGGAGGGAGCATTTAAACACACCCAAGCCCTTCGCATGAACCTCTCAAAGCCAGTGAATTACGCGAATTATCTGAGTTGTTTTTCACAGACACACATTTCACATCACCGGAGCCGGCTCGCCAGGAACGAGGTGGAGACAAGAGGTTACACACTCACTAACACACACACACACATACAGAGGTGGAGACAAGAGGTTACACACTCACTAACACACACACACACACATACAGAGGTGGAGACAAGAGGTGCGGTCAGTGATGGGTCATGTGCTTGGCGAGGTCCGAAACCGCCCCTACTGTCCTGTCTGTCAGATCTCTTTGACACTTTCCAGCACCAGTGCCAACTAAACCAAATGCATAGCCAGGAGAGAACTCAAACTGACATGAGCAAACACACACTAAAGTGTGTGTGACGGATTTTCACAGCTCCAAGCTGCAGCTTTCCAGGAAGAGAGAGAGAGAGAGAGAGAGAGAGAGAGAGAGAGAGAGAGAGAGAGAGAGAGAGTAAGGCAAAGACTTTTTGAGGACTTTTACCATATGACCATGTGTGTTTCGACCATGTGTGTTTTCACAAGACTTCCATACGATAAGCCCGAAGGATCGGTGTTGAGGAGTAGACAGAGAAGCAGTGGTAATAAAATTCTTCTATGTCAAGGTCTGAAGCCAGCACAGTGTCAGATGGAAAGCTGTGATACATAAAGACAGACACACACACTCTTACACACAATATTTCCACTGCAACCTTCACCATCTCATTGCTCACTCATGCCCACACATGTCCACACATGCCAATGCAGACTTGATGAGGGGGTTTTATGTAGGAGGGGGTTGTATTGGCTAAACTGTGTGTGACCATCAAAGCTTTTAGGTATGAAGCAAAAAGAAGCCAGTGGATAGAGATGGAGAGTCGTGTGATGTTTGTGACCTTCTTTATGGTGGACATGTCTTGTATTTAAATAGAGCACATGTAGGAGATTCAGTCCTTGTTTGTAGAAGCATGGGTTGAAGAATGAAATCTGGGCATGTTTATTATCTCTCTCTACCTCTCTCTCTCCCCCTTTTTTCTCTCTCTCTCTCTCTCTCTCTCTCTCTTTGTGTGCAGCAATGTAGTTAATTCATGATAACCATGTCAAGGCTGTCTTCTCTTTAGAAGAGTGGCCACTGCCTCTGCACACAGCCTGAAGCTCTTAGGACTCTGTGTCCATATCAGCAGTGGAGAGTTGTTGTTGTTGTTTTTGAGACAACCATATCTGCAGTGTAGAGTTGTTGTTGTTGTTTGAGATGACCATTTCAGCAGTGAAGAGTTGTTGTTGTTGTTGTTGTTGTTTGAGATGACCATTTCAGCAGTGAAGAGTTATTGTTGTTGTTGTTTGAGATGACCTCTAAAACGTTTGATGGACCAGTTAAGTGCTTTCAACCCACCACAGTCATAGATATCCAGGTGTCCCTAATAGAAGAGAAGTGACCTGCCAAGGAACAATAGCTAATGAAGGATTAAAGTAATGCTGGTGAAGTGAAAATACAAATACAGTACTAACAAAGACATAAACACAAACCCTCACAGAAAACTAAACACAAACAGAAACAGTCAGACCAATCAATGTTTCCATTTCAGATCTCAAATAATGATCTTGTTTTATAAGCACAAGCAGCACACTAAATGGTGAAGCTGAATATGAGGAGATGCATTAGAGCTACTTATTCTCAAGTGGCCTTGGTCATCTGAAACTACCACAGTCATAGGAGAGCTTTTCAGACAAGCCAAGTGATAGCATTAACAGCCACCTTTCCTATTAAACTATTGGTATAGGTATTAGGTAATGACCTGAATAAGATGTCAATGCAAGCAATTACCCTTGAGACAGACTTAGGGTAGGATTTAGAGGGGAAGAATATTTTAATACGTTCTGAATGAATGGTACATGTGCAAGACACGCCATTCACCTTAATTTCTACTGCTGAATGTTTATTTATTTATTTATGCTGCTTATGGTAAAGTATGCCGTACATATCATCTTGTATTTGTTTTTATTACTATGACAACCCAAGATGAAATGACTCACAGATTCACACAGATTCACCCCTGTCTGAAGTGGGTGCAAATGCAGTTTAAATTATCTTGCAACTGTGTAAAATTATGCATATGGAAATCCATTGTCATAACAACAAAATATCACAAAGCCCAGTAGGTGAGATGGATTCATTGTGGGATTATTTAAATCATAATGGACACAAAACGGTTGTTGACAGTTCTGTGTCAGACCCACTGCTCAGATTGAGAGATGAAATAACCTTTTCTTTCTCCCGTTTTTTCTCTTTGTTCCTGACAGCTGACACCATCCACCTGAAAGACAGCATATAAAACATGCTAACCCTCACTCACAACAACAAGGTCTTCCAATACAAGGTATTAACTTAAGTCAGTTTATGTCTCTTGCTTTCCTGTTTCCTTAAAGATGACTGACTGGCTGATGAGTTCAGTACACTCTGGTTCCTACAAATCGTCTTGGCTACTAGCTACGTCTGCAACCTTGCATTAATATAACATTTAAACCAAATCAGACGGATGGCTTTTTACTGCCTCTCTTTTTTTTAACTGCTACATCAGGTCTCTATTGCTCGTAGCTTGATTGTTCTTTCCAGTGTTACTTTGGATAAAAGCATCTGCTAAATTACTAAATGTAATGCCTGTAAACCTGTATCTAGGTGAGAAAGTGGTTAGAGGTTTATCCACTCCTGCTGCGACGAGATGTCCGCCTGTTAGAATCTTGAAGACTAATGTTCAATAAAAACGACTGCAAAAGTGGCAACCAAAAAACAAAAGGCCTACAAATCTACAAATCCCCAAAATATTAAAATTCAGATGAAAAGACTTTAAATGATAATTCTAAAAGACTTGTTGGCAATGAGAGGTGCATAATTGGATTAGACTGAAGTAATGATTTAGTGTTTGGGAAACAGCTTCAGGAATAGGCTGCTGAGGTTGACAGACTCCTTTATTTTCCAGAAGGGAAAATACGTCTAATGCCTCTTAGAGTGCCTGATCAGAGGTCAACTGGTGAGAAGTATTTGTTTGCTATAATTAGACCATTTTTATCCTCTTACTAGTGGATTGTTTTCATGAACGCTGGCAAGACTTTGCATAATCAAGGACCAGAGGAAACATTAGGGGTCTTTTTTATCCTGCTGATTTAACACAAAAGCAACACCACAGCAGGGTTTCAAAATCCACACAGAAAAATAAATGTATAATCACGATGAGTACTGCGCTGAGAGTTTTTTTCTGGCGTTAACAAGATGCAAACAACACTGAGTTTATGGGCTCACATATGCAATTATGTAAATTCAACCTTTAAGGCAAGCTGCCTCGGATAAAGGTGTCTGCTAAAAGATTAAAACGAAATAATGACATTGTGACCAAACAAAGCAACCTGTATCTACAGGACTGGGGTCTGGGCCCAGATGCAGCACATCTCAATCTTTTACTATTATTATTATTATTTTTCTATTTCTTTTTTATTGAGCGTTTCAGACTCCCTGGCCTCCTCCAAGCGTTGGCCTCATCCTATCTAGATTGACCACAGCACGTGGCAGTCTGATGATTGGCTCTGCCACACTCACTCAGGCCCGGTGACAGTCTCTGGTGATTGTGTCAGCCTTTCACACAGCCACATTGACTCAGGCTCGGTGACGCTCGCCGCCCTGATGGCTTTCTCATCCGGACACTGCCAGCAGAAGGTCAGAGTTTCCTGATGAGAGCGATGACTCATGTCTGCAGGCCTGGGGCTGAGTGCAGCAGCACACACAATCCAATCATCAGTGGGGTGGTGTTTAAACTCATATCACTTGACTGGAGAGGAGGTGTTACACAAGGATGTCATTTTTTTTGGTTTAGATATGGAGGTAAAGTTACCCGAAATTGAAGACGTTGTTTTTGTTGAAGAGCCTCCACCTTCTCCTTGTTTGGGAATTGGCTATTTATTTTTAGTATTTTTTTTTGGATCACCTGCAAATTCATTTTGATTTGATTTGATATGGTCATGTGAAGGACAGATAGACACACATGTTCCCACTAGCCATCCAGAGTATGTAATTCAGTGTAAGAAAAGACTGCAAGATATATTGCCTACAGAATTATTGGCACCCTATCTGTGCAGCCTCCCGTTGCCAAGATAACAGCTCTGGGACTTCTCCTACAATGCATGATGAGGTTAGTGAACACATGGCATAGGATCTGCACATTCTTCCATACAGTATCTCTCCAGATCCTTCAGATTTCGAGGTCGACACTTGTGGACTTTCCTCTTCAGCTCATCCCACAGATTTTCTATGGGGTTGAGGTCAGGGAACTGTGATGGCCATGGTAAGTCCTTTATTCTGCGGTCGGTGAACCATTTTTGTGTAGATTTTGAGGTGTGCTTCGGATTATTGTCTTGCAGGAATGTCCAACCACAGACCATTACAAGCTTCCTGGCAGAGGCTGTTTGGTTTTCATTTAATATCTGCTGGTATTTGATGGAGTCTATGTAAATATCTATATCTAAATATTCACATACTTCACAGTGGGTATGAGGTGTTTTTTTTGTATGGCTATCTTTCTGTCCACGCAAACCCACCTTTGATGTTTTTTGCCAAAAAGCTCTATTTTGGTCTCATCTGACCATATACCCCGGTGGCATTGAAAGTCGCAGTAACATTTGGCAAACTGTAGACTTTAGCTTAGTTTGTTGTTGATTGACAGCAGAGGCTTTTTCTGGCAACCCTCCCAAACAACTTGTGGTGATGTAGGTGGCGTCGGATGGTAGTTTTGGAGACTTTCTGACCCCAAGACTCAATTACCCTCTGCAATTCTCCAGCTGTGATCCTTGGTCGAACAATCCTCCTCACAGTGTGTGGGGTCAATGTTCACACACGTCCTCTTCCAGGCTGATTCTCCTTTCGCTTTAAACTTCTTAACTATTGCCATGATAGTGGAAATGGGTATTTTCAATAGTTTAGATTTGTTCTTATATCCATTTCCTGGTTTGTGCAGCTCAACAACCTTTTGTCTCTGTGACTCTGTTTCTTGGGTCTTTCCCATTGTGATGAATGACTAAGGGAATTGGGCCTGTATCACCTCATATTTATAACCCAGTGAAACAAAAGGTCATGGTTGACCACTTAAGAGTTCCTAATCAAACAGGTGAACTTAAAAAAGTAAAACATGATTGGAAATATACAGTTAGATTTTAATTATAAGATTGTCTAGGGGTGCCAATATTTGTGGCACACATGTTTTGGATAAAAATATGTATTAAATGTCAAAATGTTTTATTTCTATCAATACTTTTACTTCAATGAAAGGTAAGATTTGTGTAATTCTGTAGGGCACTGTATGTGACTGTATCGCCAAATCACACCCGTTAGCATGTTGGCATGCTTTCATCAGTGCCAACCGGGTTTTAACAAGGCTTTTAGGTAGTTAGCTTGCTAGATAGAGTCCTAAATTCCCTATTGTTGTTTTTAAGAGACTCGCCTTGCAACAACAAGGGAGAGCAAACAAACATGGCTGCCAAAAAGGGACAGCATTTCCATTGCAAGGATGCAGAAGGCCTTGATGCATCTGCAGGCCCCGTTCCGTAACCACGGTCCAGTACTCCAAGGGGCCCTGTGACACTTTATTCCCTAGGGTCACGACCCCAATTAGCCAAAGTTCATAGAAACACATAAACATCCCCTCTGTCTCTCTCGGAAATGGGCCTCCTCAGGACAAACACTGCGTTAAAGGGGTGTTGTTGTTGCTGGCAGCCAAACACTGCCGTCATTCAACAGGACTCTCACTCTTTGTTGCTTATTTCAGTCCACTGGACCCTTTCTGTACCAGTTGATTGATCAGCCAACAGTTTTGTCCATCAGCAGTGGCATTTTCTCCCATCATGCAGTCAGCCATAAACCCTCAGCTGAATACACTGTGTGTGGATATGTGTTTGTGTTTTTGTGTGTAGGTGTGTGCCTTAGCCAATGAAGGCGATGCTACGAGCAGACAAAACCCAGACCAAACACAAAAACTATTATGTGTACATTCACAGCGATGCTACGAGCAGACAAAACCCAGACCAAACACAAAAACTATTATGTGTACATTCACAACTTTCTTCCGTTTTGGGCCAATTAGTGTGACCTCAGTTGAGAAGAAATATCTCTGCGGGGGCATCAAACAAACTCACATAAGGCACTGTAGTGAGAAATTACATCAAACTATAAACTAAATTAAGACCTCTGTGTTATTTTCATCTTACTAGCACAGGGTGAAGTGCTCTCTTCTAATCTGCTATACTCTTGATGAAACACGCCCTGGCTTCTAGCAGCGGACAGACAGGATTCATTTGAACATGATTCATTTGCTTGAATCATTAGGAGCCATCATGAGAACTCCCATTAAGTGGCACTCACAGAAGTCAACATGCTTAGGATTTGCAAGGTGCTTAGTTTCTCACATAGCTTTTTACTGACCCAAAGATGAATTTTAAGTGAATTTAACTGACCCAAATACACCTCTATTGCATCTGTTATATAGAGACATATATAAAGTGCATCGGTGGAAAAAAAGTGTTTCAAGCCTTGCCATGTCTTTCGGCCTACCCCCCCCCCCCCCCCCATACATATCTAAAGCCTTTGAGGAAGTTCTGGTAATGTAATGAAAGGCCACCCGGCCTGACATATCTGTCGAGTCCACTCAGAGGATTAGCCTTGCTGTATTAGCTCTCTGGCAGTGAGCTCCTCAGCTGAGCCCAGTCGGGGAGGCCCCTTTCGTGAGCTCGACCCACTCTCGCAGAGGGGAGTCCAGGCTTCGAGGCCCTGAGGGGCAGATCCAAGCAAGATGGAGAGGTCGGTCAGGTCACGGTTTCATCACGGGATGGAGGCTGGCTGCTGGTGATGAGTAATGCTCACTCGGAATTCGAAGGGAAAAGTCGCTGGTGCAAAGCGATAATGTGTCGTCAGAGCTGAATGTCTCCTGCTGGCAACAGGAGACCGGATGAAGATAAATTAATCTCCACTACCCTGAAGGTGCTGAAAATAAAAAAAAACACAACGATGGGGACATGCCCACTTAAATCTAAGCGAAAACACTGATTGTGGCCTAGATACAGGAGAATCTCAGAACCTCATTAGAGCCTGCAGAAAGCTTTGGGTTTGACGTCACCGTGCAGACATCCTTTTCGACTTTTAAGACCTTGAAAGTTTAATTATTTTTCAGCAGAAGAATTTTCATACAAAGAGAAAATCAATAGAGGGATTTGATGCCTAGCATCAATGTGAATAAAAGGTATTTGATGATCAGTGTAATGAATTCTGACTACTGAGGAAATGCGAAACTGTCATTTCTTTTTACAAACTTATCCTTTGTGCACCATGCCCTAGCTCAGACCTGGACCTCATTGTCAGGTTGACTTATAGTTGTATATCTATAGCTATTCTCTGTGCCGGAATGTCCACCACACACTCAGCGAACCAAAGTAGAAAAGGTCATTGGTATGACAGATCACGTCATCCTATTGAATGCATTGTGGCTCCTTGTGAAATGAGAGTAAGAATTGCAATTGAAAAGCTGTGACCTTCATGATGAAGACTAAATGCATGATGGGAACAGTATCCCGCATAGGTGGAACTGTCAACGACCTGAATGGAAAGAACATGGGTGAACAAACAACAAATAATGAATGGAACCCATTGAATGGTGTGCCCTTTATTGACCTCACTGAGCCAGCTTGAACGTTTTTCTACAATTACTGTCACTCATACGTTTAGTTTGGTGCTGATGAGACTCCAGAGGCTCAGCTGGACTGCCTCTAATGCAGAGGAATTGCTCTCCTAATCCTGGGCATCAAACTGAAATGACAATGTTGCTTCAAACTTCGGTTCTCTCCGACGAATCCCCAAGAGTGACTGAGGCTCACTTCTTCTCTGATAAGCGATTTCTTTGCAAGCGTGCCTAATCCGCTTTGCCAAGGTGGAGAAAATTCGACATTCCTTTCTGATTAGATTCACCTGTAGATAAGAGGACCTGTTTGAAACCCACATCTAATAGCACATCATATCCAAATTGTACGACCCTGGCTTTTTGTTCACAATGTCAAATGAAGACATAGGAACAGAGATGGAAAATTTGGGGGGTTTCAACTTTCTTTCAATAAATAAACAATATAGCTTAACATGTCGGGACACAGCATTTTATCCACACCCTCTCAGGTGTGGACAATCCATCAAATGATGCCCATCACCACCCACAGTATGTTGCACCACCACTGCAAGGCGTAACCCAAATTAGCAGAATAAAATCCCTTTTGTTCTCATTTATCTTACAAATTAGACTGATTGTAAAGATCAATTAAGTCATTACAATTATTTGTTTTTAATTGTCAATTGTTATTTAATTTATTGTTTGATTATGGGGATCATTAAAATGACCATGAGAAAAAACTTTTGGATTCCTGTTGGACTTCACACTGCTATAATGTACCATAAGCATTGCCTCCTCTGTATGCATCTGATGAATGATAATTAAATTAATTAACTTGTTATTGTGCTCCCAATAGCCCTAAGCTCTTGAAAGTGGCATTATTTTCATGTTAATGATATTAACAGTAGCAGAGTCAATGTATTTGCATTGCATCTTCCAGAAATTCTCCAGTGTCAATGGTTTTATTGCTGAACATTAATATGCAGCAAAGCAGCGTATAAAACCTCAAGCAGAGAGGACATCAGAAGATTAAATCGTATTGGTAATTAACTGCATCATAAGCTTTTGTGAGGCCGTAAGGGCAGGTTACATGCTTCAGCTGAGCGGTCCGTGCTGTCTTGCTGCTTCTTCAAGCGTAGTTGATCTTTTACACATGTAGTGTTTTCGCTTATCTGGATCAGTCAGTCTTCATCGGTCCAGGCTATTAGCACTCTGTCTCTCGGTGACTCTCCGTCTGCTGTTAGGTTAAGAGCACATGCTTCTCATTTTACACAGGCCATTCCTGCCTCTTTATACAATCAACATTTGAGCCTCTCCTGAATTATGACCTCTTTTCTTCTTATGTCAACTGATGAATTTTCTCTATCTTGTGTCAACTGATACATTTCTCTTCCTTATGTCAGCTGGTGCATGTTCTCTTCCTTATTTCAGCTTATGTATTTCTCTCCCTTATGTAAACTGATGTATGTTCTCTCTCGTATGCCAACGTCAACAGACTTAGCCCAGATTGAATCTGCATCAGATTGGTACCTGATCTGTGCTGCAATCAGCTGATGTGTGTGTATATGTGTGTATTTATATGTGTGTGTATGTGTGTGTATGTGTATGTGTGTGTGTATATGTGTGTGTGTATGTGTGTGTGTGTGTGTGTGTGTGTGTATATATGTATACAGTATATGTGTGTGTGTTTATGTATATGTGTCTGTGTCTGTGTCTGTGTCTGTGTCTGTGTCTGCAGGGACGTGCACAGGAGTGTGCTAAGGTTGCTTGGGCAACTGCCCGTTTGCCCTCATCAACTGAAGTTGCCCCTCCGAAGGAAATATATATATATATTTGCGATCAGATGACGGGGGAGCGGCAGCGGCGGTTAGTGAGAGTTTAAAATTATATTGTAAAAAAATTGCGATTGTGAAAATTCCTTCATAAATCGAGGCTCAGTTTGCCACGTTTAGCCTAAATAATCAGATGGCTAGTTTGCCTACCAGACAACCAGCCTGTTATCACATGCTAATGTTTTGGTAGGAAAACTAAGCTACATGTCTGCTGATGGTCAAAAAAATCACTATTTTAATATCACTATTTTGGGTGTTGTTAAGTGTAGAGTGCAGAATGCCTACGGAGAAGAGGAGGAATCAGGAGCAGGGACAGCTTCAGACCCAGCCTTGAACAGAACAGATGTGTGAACAGTACAGATGTGTGAACAGTACATAACTTTGTCTCAAGTGTATCCGGAATTTTCATTCGATTTTTCACTTCATTTCCATTGCTAACTAAAATCAATGGTTGAATGAAGCAGAAGCTGACTGAATGAACTGAGCTGAATGAAGCTCTGTTTCCTCAAGTACACACACACACACACACACACACACACACACGTGTGTGCCTACACACAAACAAACCTGGCATGGCTGACCTATACCTCCATGTATTGACATTACATACTGACATTGTTTTGTTTATGTTTTAGATGGGAGGCTCCAGACAACATTCGTTACATCAAGTTGTAACAAGGTCTTAAGCTGGCTTCAGTAGCTACATGTCTAAACAGTTATCCCACACTGTCATAGCAGCGATCATAACAATGTTATAGCATATTGATCACAGCATTGTCCACGACAGTGAAATGTCCTTAGCCTGAACAGTAGGCAACAGCAGACACAGGCAGTGTGACAGAGTTGAAGTGGTGTCAGGCAGACTTTCAGATCTCCCCAGCGGGGAAATTAGTGGTTGTAAGCTCGTCTGAAACTGTCGCTCAGCAGCCTAAGGCAGTCAGGTCCATGTCCACTGGAAAATTCACTACCCTGTACCTGCATATCTTCAGCCCCTCACAGACAGGAACCCTGCACTGCTTTTCTTATAACATAATAATTTGTTAAATGAAGACGGAGTAGTCTACACATGCTTGTATTTATTTCCATTTAAGTATTTGAGCAGTGTGGCAAGTTTTTTAAATTACAAACCCTGTTTAGACTGGTGGGGGAGTCATCTGCTGGCATTAACATCCATGTTAATCTATAGCTGTGAAAAACCTTAGGAGACAGGTTCCTCTCGGCGTGCCAATGGCTTCATATTTCAGTGCCATCTGCTCGGCCTGTGCCCGACCTGTCCTACACCGCAAGGAGGCAGCCAGTCTGCCAACACAGCACCATTGCTGAAGGTGCGCTGAGCGCCAAGCCAAAATACTTCACACTTCATAAAGCCCTCATTTGGAGCCTAAATTTAGTGCTTGTGAGTAAAGGGTCGGCACATCTTGAACATGAAGAAATGCTGGATGGTGATTCCCACTGTCACTCAAGGAGCCTTTGTAGATCTTGTCTGCATCTACAAGAGGGTGTTCGGTAGCCTATCTAAACAATTCTCACGTCATAAAATCCCTCGTTTAAAACCTAAATGTATTGGCTCGAGGCTTGTGTGTTCTCTGTACCTCTGACACTCGATCTTGTTTTACGTTTTTATTGTACTTGCAGTGCCTTGATATAGTTCTCTGAAAGATATGCATGAAGCCTGCTTAGAGACTGAACTTCTGAGCATTCTGCGTATAACCAAATCATTTCACACTTCATAAAAAACCCTCCTTTGAAGGCTAAACAGCTCCTGAGGTTTCTAGGTCCTTTTTGCCTCAAGTGGCTCTGTGATGTTCTTTTGTATATGTAATACCTGGATGATGCAGTAGCAAACCTGTCGGTGTTCTGTGCTGTTCCAAAGCAATTCACACATCTAGTTTAGACCCTCATTTGTAACTGAATTGTGCTGCTCTTGACCAACATTTTGAACACCCTTGAAACCTCAAATGACGGATTCCTTGTCTCTCTTGTGCCCCTGACAGATTATTGATTGGCCTCTGGTATGTAGCGAATCAGTTAGTGTTTAGGCTGTGAAAAGAAAAACGGAACTTATTAACATGTCCATTCAGTAACACTTAAAAACCTTACTTAGTTGTGTTTCCACTATACGGCAAAATGCAGGCAAGCTAGTGCATGCCAAGGCCGGTTGCATTTCCATTGTCCCTTCAGGAGCTATTAGCCGTCTGATAACCCTTGGGCTGAACTGGGGGAACTGGTGCTTTGGGCAGTATCAAGGCCAAAGGAGGGGGTTAGCGGAGTCAGGTATCCGACCCTGTATGATATTACCTTAACTGAAAAATCAAAAATGGAAAATCGTTGGAGCTGGTCGGCTATCGAAATCAGGGCTCTCTTAATATGTGGGCTAATAAAATTGAGCAATCATAGCTTGATGAAGTAGGGGGTCTGGACTCGGTTGATGGGCATGAAAGCAAAGACATTTCAAGTTGCACAACTAGTAGGGTGTGCATGAATCAAAACCAAAGTCTGTTACAACTTAAAAAAGTGCATTTGCCCCTAGTTACAAACATGACGCATGCAGGCTATACATGGTGTGTGTCATGAAACAGAAACCCTGTTAATCAAATCTCAACATATTTCAATACAAAACACCCCTGCTTCAAGTGATATGTATAGATGTTTAATTACCATCAAAATCAGATTGGACGATCTTTAAAGCCTATTTATTGCAAGGAACGATTAACATGTTATCCCACAATGTGCTTTAAACATAAGCACTAAGCAAAAAGGGTTGTAACCTTTGCTTGCTATGATATCAACTTCTCATTCAGCACTCACTTGTGAAATGTGCAGGATGGGTGATGTTTAAACCCAGGCAGCATGTTATGGGCGGATTTAGGGCATATGGGAAATATATTAGCAGACCAGGCTATTAGCCCCAGTTGGCCTAAAGTTAGCCCCAGCCTGCATTGGCTCGATAGTGAAAAACACAACATCCATTAGTGAGAAAAGGTTTCATGAAATCTGAACCTCAAGTGATGCTAGATTATCTTTATCTCTTGTACTCATAGCACCTTGACAGGTCTTTGAAAGGGCCTTGCCGCATCTGCAAACATCCTGCTTACAGCCAGGGTTTGAGCCTCGCAGCCCGGGTTTTGAGCCTTGCCAAAACACCTTACACATGTAGCGCAGCAGGGACGTGCACAGGAATTTTGAAGGAAAAAAGAGGCAACACAATAATTTTTTCACCGCTGCTGCCACGCCCCCGTCATGTAATCGCAAATTTTCACAATATCATTTAAAACTCTCACTTACCGCGGCTGCCACGCCCCCGTCATGTAATCGCAATTTTTCACAATATAATTTTAAACTCTCACTAACCGCGGCTGCCACACCCCGTCATGTAATCGCAATTTTTCACAATATAATTTTAAACTCTCACTAACCGCCGCTGCCGCTCCCCCGTCATCTGATCGCAAATATATATTTATATTTCCTTCGGAGGGGCAACTTCAAGAGGGCAAACGGGCAGTTGCTCAAGCAACCTTAGCACACTCCTGTGCATGTCCCTGTAGCGCAGACAACATAAAACTGAGCCTGCATCTCTGAATGGTGTGGTATGATGATACAAATATGTATTTGATTCTCATACCATGCTAAGTATTCTGGCTTCTTGCGTCAAGTACGACACATTACACTGAAATTAGACTCTATCTTGCATTAATGGTACCTTGGTATTTCTTTGTAAACTGTGGATTGCTCAAACTGCACCAGAAACATCCACCACTGATGGATTCGCACAGCCTCAGGGCTTTGTGTCTGCCCCAGCACTCACAGAAACGTCCCCCACGGCTGGCTGAGTCACATTGTTTATGCGTCGCATCTTTGTTTATGCGTCGCATCTTTGTTTGCGCCGAGAATTATGATCATCAAGCCTGACTTTACTGCCCTTGCTTCCAACACTTTGCAGACATGTTATGAGAACAGGCTACTATTGGGCCTTTTAGACATACAAAAAAAAACTGATTTAGTGTGGGGGTGCTTTCTTTACAATCCACCTGGACTGTTTATAAACGTTTGTCCTGAATACTTTCACACACATGGAATGTGAGGCAGTTTTAAGAGCTGTCGGTTGAAACAAGGTAAGGGAAAGGCAAAGCGTTATGGAATCACGTGTCTCCTTAGACAAACCCATGTGTGTACTTCCATAAATGCGGACGTATTAACTGGCTTTAGATCGGCTCTCCACACATCTCAAGTGCTGTTTGTGTTTCGCTCTAGCTTAATAGCAAGTGGAAAGTGATTTCCAAGCTTGAGAGGAGTTTACACAGAACACAGATGGCTTCTAATCACATTCCTCTCTGATGTCAGCTAGCAGCAGAGCCACACTCCTGCAGAGCTCTCTCCTATGAGCTCTCTCTTATGAGCTTTCTCCTATAAGCCCTCTCTTATGAGTTCTCTCCTATAAGCTCTCTCCTATAAGCTGTCTCCTACTGAGCTCTCTCCTATAAGCTGTCTTCTATGAGCTCTCTCCTATAAGCTCTCTCCTACTGAGGCTGTCTCTTATGAGCTGTCTCCCACTAACCTGTCTCATATGAGCTCTCTCCACTGAGCTTTCTCCTTTGAGCTCTCTCCTATGAGCTGTCTCCTACGAGCTCTCTCCTATGAGCTGTCTCCTATGAGCTCTCCTATGAGCTCTCTCCTACTGAGGCTGTCTCTTATGAGCTGTCTCCCACTAACCTGTCTCATATGAGCTCTCTCCACTGAGCTTTCTCCTTTGAGCTCTCTCCTATGAGCTCTCTCCTATGAGCTGTCTCCTATGAGCTCTCCTATGAGCTCTCTCCCACTGAGCTGTCTCCTATGAGCTCTCTTCCACTGAGCTTTCTCCTATGAGCTCTCTCCTATGAGCTCTCTCCTATGAGCTCTCTCCACTGAGCTCTCTCCTATGAGCTCTCTCTTATGAACTGTCTCCTATGAGCTCTCTCCTATGAGCTCTCTCCACTGAGCTCTCTCCTATGAGCTGTCTCTTATGAGCTGTCTCCTATGAGCTCTCTCCTATGAGCTCTCTCCACTGAGCTCTCTCTCATTTTGTCACAATCCACTTCCTGTGACCTTCTCGTTGCACCAGTATGACGTCCTTTCTTTCATGCAGATTGTGTGAGAGAGAAGCAGAGAACATGGAGCTGTAAAGCTTTATCCTCAACTCTTCTTCTTATAGAGACTTAGGGCCAGGGGCGGACTGGGACAAAAAATCGGCCCGGGCATTTTGAACCAGACCGGCCCACTAAATTCGATAACACACCTTTTCAGTCCTTTTGGTCTCTCGAATGTCTACACCAACCAGGCTTTTAGCTAGCAGGGCATCTGCCCTATAGTCTTCTAAAAATTAAGAAGAAATGGGACGCCCTACTTTTGGGCAGGACGGCCTAAAGACGCCCTATTTTTCTCCCGTTTTACCTGTTAACTTCTCTGAATGTGACAAAATTCACAGTTTCAGTCGCTTCAGTGCTTAGCAAAGTCTAGAATCATACATATGCCCTGCCAATTAGAAAATAGCATTGCTGTATTCCCGCTACAACAACGTTACATCATGATTCCAACGAAACATTGATTCACGGGCTCGCAGAAGCTCCAGAAGACAGCTGTCTCACCGCACGTCACTGAACCTACTACTTTATGAGTTCAACAAGAGTTTGTGTGTTAAGGTGGTGGTCAGGGGCGGACTGGGACAAAAAAATCGGCCCGGGCATTTTGAACCAGACCGGCCCACTAAATTCGATAACACACCTTTTCAGTCTTTTTGGTCTCTCGAATGTCTACACCAACCAGGCTTTTAGCTAGCAGGGCGTCTGCCCTATAGTCTTCTAAAAATTAAGAAGAAATGGGACGCCCTACTTTTGGGCAGGACGGCCTAAAGACGCCCTATTTTTCTCCCGTTTTACCTGTTAACTTCTCTGAATGTGACAAAATTCACAGTTTCAGTCGCTTCAGTGCTTAGCGAAGTCTAGAATCATACATATGCCCTGCCAATTAGAAAATAGCATTGCTGTATTCCCGCTACAACAACGTTACATCATGATTCCAACGAAACATTGATTCACGGGCTCGCAGATGCTACAGAATACAGGTGTCTCACCGCACGTCACTGAACCTACTACTTTATGAGTTCAACAAGAGTTTGTGTGTTAAGGTGGTGGTCTTAATTAATCTAAATTCAATACAATACAATATACATCATACACTTTAAAGTTGTGTAGAAAGTTGTTACTTTTTCTTAAAGTTGTTACTTGAATTTTGTACCTTGTTACCTAGTTTCAGTTACACTCACTGTTATTATTAGGGTGACCATATCCATAACACCAAATAACACCAAAAAGGAGGACACTATGCGGAATTTCGGAATGCGGAATTCCGGAATCACGGAATTTCGTGGTGCTGTGAATAATTACATAGGACTCTGGCGTGCTCCCCTCTACAATACAACTTTGTGTAGTAGAAACAGGTTTATTTGTGTTTAACCTCCAGCGGGTTGATCAAGTGCATTAAGTGTTTGCAGTGGAATAATCATACATTAAAAGAAGTATTTGTAAGTGTTTGTGTGGTTTCTATAGAATAAAGAAATACAGAATATAACATAAATATACATAACTCGCAATCTGTACTAATTTACGTAAATATATAAATATCTGAACAAAATACACAATAACCTATCAGTTATGAATAATGTATAATATATAATTCACTATTATGCACATCAGTGTATCAGCAACACTGTAATTGCAATGCTGTCACATTACTATACCACAAGGTGGCACTCTAAGACCACAAATGGCCTGGCAGTCTGAACTCTAAGCTACCAGCAATATCAAAACAAATGGATCTCCGTATTAGCGTCGTATACAGGCTAGAACAAGTCTGCGATAAATTACTAGTTATAGCAGCTAGTGCTTGTAAACATTAATATAAAGAAAGTAAAGCTAGCAGATACATGAATTACACTTACATTGTCGTTAACGCACACGGCAACACAACGTTAATTGTATGCTAGCATGATACAGTGAAAGCATGTCCACTCGTATTAGCAGCTGGCACGAGAAAGAGGAGGAAAGTTTGTGCGCGTTTACCTTGACTACTTATGTCAATGTCACAGCAACAGAAAATGCAGAAGCCATGCAAGGAGTCTCGACTGCTTTTTGATATAAAGTCGTGTTCTTTTGCCCACTCTGGATTGAAAGACGTCTGGCGTTTAGGCACGTTTCTTCTATGTGTGTTAACTGTCCTTATGTCAATAACAGTTTCTGTCAATGTAGCCAGCAGCATATGTATGACGTAGCCAGCACATGGAGCCTTTTTACATTTTTAACCAATGATATAGGGTTAGAATTGAATTTAAGCCAATCAGATATTAATCAGACACAGCTTTAAGCCAATCATGTGTTAGACTGCGATCCAGGCAAATATTCTAGAGCGCAGCTCTTTAGGCCCAGTGCAACTCCAAAAAGGAGGACGAATATGCGTCCGGTTTGATGCTGCGCCGGACGCCGGACAGGGCATTGGAAATCCGGACTGGCCGGCATAAATCCGGACGTCTGGTCACCCTAGTTATTATGTATTAAATTACTAAACATATAAATAAATCAGTGTAATTGCTCCAGACTTGTCTTGTATTTACAATGCAAACGAACTTGGCCATAGAACATAGGTCCTAAGTCAAACATATTTTAGAGACGTTTTAATTCATGATCAGTAAGCTTACCGTAGGTCGTTGTATCGTATCTCCCTGGCTGTCATCCACGGGAGCTGATGATGGCCCTGCCGTGGCAAACATTTCTGATATTTTGGCACATTTGGCAGCGTTGGCTTGAAAAGCAAGCCTCTTCTTATCTCGCGGTTTCTCTGCACCCCCTTTTCGCTTTCTCTCCATTTTGGACTGGAGGATTCTAACGAAACGTGCGTTTCTGTGCATAGACCAAGCTAAAGGTAGAAGGTGTTTGGTGATATGATTGGACGAGCCCCTAGTCACTAAAGAAGACAGCCAATGGGCCGCAGACTAGCGTGCACCTGTCAAGCCATGGGCCAGGCTGAGTTTGTTTACCGTCCTAATGCATTATGTAGGCAGGTCCAAATCGAAAGGTGTTGGTGTTGGGTCAGCCCAGGGGATGTGATTGGGCCAGCCCAGTGTCAATAGGGCCGCTGATGAACTACTTTCGTGGGCCAGCCGGTTAGACCATTATATGGGAAAAAAAAAAAAAAATTGAGTTTGTTTACCGTCCTAATGCATTATGTAGGCAGGTCCAAATCGAAAGGGGTTGGTGTTGGGTCAGCCCAGGGGATGTGATTGGGCCAGCCCAGTGTCAATAGGGCCGCTGATTAACTACTTTCGTGGGCCAGCCGGTTAGACCATTATATGGAAAAAAAAAAAAAAAAAAAAAAAAATTTTTTTTTTTTTTTTTTTTTTTAAATCGGGACTGTCGGCCCATATTGCACGTCGGCCCACCGGGCAAACGCCCGGTATGCCCGACGGCCAGTCCGTCCCTGGTGGTGGTCTTAATTAATCTAAATTCAATACAATACAATATACATCATACACTTTAAAGTTGTGTAGAAAGTTGTTACTTTTTGTTAAAGTTGTTACTTGAATTTTGTACCTTGTTACCTAGTTTCAGTTACACTCACTGTTATTATTAGGATGACCATATCCATAACACCAAATAACACCAAAAAGGAGGACACTATGCGGAATTTCGGAATACGGAATTCCGGAATCACGGAATTTCGTGGTGCTGTGAATAATTACATAGGACTCTGGCGTGCTCCCCTCTACAATACAACTTTGTGTAGTAGAAACAGGTTTATTTGTGTTTAACCTCCAGCGGGTTGATCAAGTGCATTAAGTGTTTGCAGTGGAATAATCATACATTAAAAGAAGTATTTGTAAGTGTTTGTGTGGTTTCTATAGAATAAAGAAATACAGAATATAACATAAATATACATAACTCGCAATCTGTACTAATTTACGTAAATATATAAATATCTGAACAAAATACACAATAACCTATCAGTTATGAATAATGTATAATATATAATTCACTATTATGCACATCAGTGTATCAGCAACACTGTAATTGCAATGCTGTCACATTACTATACCACAAGGTGGCACTCTAAGACCACAAATGGCCTGGCAGTCTGAACTCTAAGCTACCAGCAATATCAAAACAAATGGATCTCCGTATCAGCGTCGTATACAGGCTAGAACAAGTCTGCGATAAATTACTAGTTATAGCAGCTAGTGCTTGTAAACATTAATATAAAGAAAGTAAAGCTAGCAGATACATGAATTACACTTACATTGTCGGTAACGCACACGGCAACACAACGTTAATTGTATGCTAGCATGATACAGTGAAAGCATGTCCACTCGTATTAGCAGCTGGCACGAGAAAGAGGAGGAAAGTTTGTGCGCGTTTACCTTCACTACTTATGTCAATGTCACAGCAACAGAAAATGCAGAAGCCATGCAAGGAGTCTCGACTGCTTTTTGATATAAAGTCGTGTTCTTTTGCCCACTCTGGATTGAAAGACGTCTGGCGTTTAGGCACGCTTCTTCTATGTGTGTTAAAGGCACCCAGTGCAACTTTATGTAAACATTCAATGAAAAATAAACATTCAATTTCTAGTCTTTTTTACACGTAGTAAGTTTCAATAGCTCCATACCATTACATATTGACATTCAAGGAGCAAAGATGAGACGTCGTTGTGTGGTGAGAACTGATAGAAAATCGTAAACAACAACAATCGCTGGTGGGGAGAAGCCATTTTTCCATTGACTGGAAGCCTGCTTTATTTATTGTAGGTTAAAAAAAATAAAGAAAATGGCGACGATTGTTGTTGTTATCGATTTTCTATCAGTTCTCACCACACAACGACGTCTCATCTTTGCTGCTTGAATGTCGGTATGTAATGTTATGGAGTTATTGAAACTTACTACGTGTAAAAAAGACTAGAAATTGAATGTTTGTTTTTAAGCCTCAAAAGTTGCACTGGGTGCCTTTAACTGTCCTTATGTCAATAACAGTTTCTGTCAATGTAGCCAGCAGCATATGTATGACGTAGCCAGCACATGGAGCCTTTTTACATTTTTAACCAATGATATAGGGTTAAAATTGAATTTAAGCCAATCAGATATTAATCAGACACAGCTTTAAGCCAATCATGTGTTAGACTGCGATCCAGGCAAATATTCTAGAGCGCAGCTCTTTAGGCCCAGTGCAACTCCAAAAAGGAGGACAAATATGCGTCCGGTTTGATGCTGCGCCGGACGCCGGACAGGGCATTGGAAATCCGGACTGGCCGGCATAAATCCGGACGTCTGGTCACCCTAGTTATTATGTATTAAATTACTAAACATATAAATAAATCAGTGTAATTGCTCCAGACTTGTCTTGTATTTACAATGCAAACGAACTTGGCCATAGAACATAGGTCCTAAGTCAAACATATTTTAGAGACGTTTTAATTCATGATCAGTAAGCTTACCGTAGGTCGTTGTATCGTATCTCCCTGGCTGTCATCCACGGGAGCTGATGATGGCCCTGCCGTGGCAAACATTTCTGATATTTTGGCACATTTGGCAGCGTTGGCTTGAAAAGCAAGCCTCTTCTTATCTTGCGGTTTCTCTGCACCCCCTTTTCGCTTTCTCTCCATTTTGGACTGGAGGATTCTAACGAAACGTGCGTTTCTGTGCACCGACCAAGCTAAAGGTAGAAGGTGTTTGGTGATATGATTGGACGAGCCCCTAGTCACTAAAGAAGACAGCCAATGGGCCGCAGACTAGCGTGCACCTGTCAAGCCATGGGCCAGGCTGAGTTTGTTTACCGTCCTAATGCATTATGTAGGCAGGTCCAAATCGAAAGGGGTTGGTGTTGGGTCAGCCCAGGGGATGTGATTGGGCCAGCCCAGTGTCAATAGGGCCGCTGATGAACTACTTTCGTGGGCCAGCCGGTTAGACCATTATATGGGGAAAAAAAATAAAAAATTTGAGATTGTTTACCGTCCTAATGCATTATGTAGGCAGGTCCAAATCGAAAGGGGTTGGTGTTGGGTCAGCCCAGGGGATGTGATTGGGCCAGCCCAGTGTCAATAGGGCCGCTGATGAACTACTTTCGTGGGCCAGCCGGTTAGACCATTATATGGAAAAAAAAAAAAAAAAAAAAAAAATTTTTTTTTTTTTTTTTTTTTTTAAATCGGGACTGTCGGCCCATATTGCACGTCGGCCCACCGGGCAAACGCCCGGTATGCCCGACGACCAGTCCGTCCCTGCTTAGGGCCCTATCTTGCACCCAGCGCAATTGACATTGTCACCGACGCATGTATCATTCCTATCTTGCACCCGGCCCACAGCACGATTTTCCCTCCAGAGGCGCGCTTCGAAATGAACTAGTGCCGACATGGGCGGGGGCGGAACAGAGAAGGCGTTTCTATGGCGCAAGTGGTATTTTGCAGTTTCAAAACCACGCCGTGCGCCGTGCGCCGTGCGCCATTGACCACAAAAAAGCTGGTCTAATGTCAGAGGCGCAATGTCTAAAGTCTGTAACGCGTATTCAGAACGCTATTTTAAGGGCGCATGTGCTTGCCCGCACAGTATAGGACCTATAGGCTACACTTTACTTCTGTTGTCTACACGAGATATTTACACCAATTTTTTGGCAAGCCATATATAATTACAAGGAAAATAAAGTATTTACCACATGAGGAAATCATTGTGATATCCATATCCAAGATATTTTAAAAATAGGCATAGATCTAGCGTACACATTGACCCAAATGATTCAGGTTAATTGTAATGGCGGTTCAAACCAGACTGGTTGGCCAATAGCGGCATGACACATAGGTATATAAAGACACCTGTCTTGGGGCAGAGGATCGGACGCCAGAGGGAGAGGGATTACATTTACATTACATTTACATTTACATTTAGTCATTTAGCAGACGCTTTTGTCCAAAGCGACGTACAAGGGAGAACAATCAAGCTCAGAGCATTAAAAAACCTGGTGTAACAATAAATATTGCTTATAAAACGACATAGAAAGAATAAAAAAAGAAGTGCGGGCCTGTTGCTGCTTAAGTGCAGGTTGAGCCAAGGTGCCAGTTTAGGAAGGGAGGTGCTCTTTGAAGAGTTGGGTCTTCAAGAGTTTCTTAAAGGTAGGGAGGGACGCTCCTGCTCTGGTAGTGCTAGGCAGGTCGTTCCACCAACGGATTACCGGCCCAGGCAGACCTACCTTGCTTTGACTGAGGAGGAATGTAGGTGAAAGCTACGCCTGACCCGTCAGGCTGTTACTGATATCTGCCATCTCCTGGCAGATGAGCTGGGGACAGACGCACACTCTCCCTATGCCCTCCCCGTTGCGGTGAAAGTGACAACGGCACTGCATTCTTATGCGTCTGGGTCGTTCCAGCACCCCCTCAGCTCTATTGGAGGCATTTCACAGTCTTCAATAAGTTCGGCTATACATGCAGTTACGTCAGGTCTAGTCCGACATGCTGGGGAATTCATACAATTTCCCGTAAAACCCGACAGCCAAGAGAGAGCTAAGCAGGCGTTCTGGGAGAAGTATGGGTTCCCTGGCGTCCTTGGCGCTATAGACTGCACCCATGTTCAAATACGTGCCCCCCCAGTAAACGCACTGATTTATGTAAACCGCAAGGGAACACATTCCATAAACATCCAAACCATTTGCGATGCCACTTAACATGTCTGTCACGTTTTTGACAACTATCCTGGCTCAAGCCACCATTCGTTCATTTTGGCAAACTCATCAATTCCGGCCCTTTTCGAGGGGAATCCTCCATTCGATGGGTGGCTGTTGGGGGACAACGGCTATCCATTAAAAACCTGGCTGATGACGCCCTTTATCAACCCTGCAACAGTGCGCGAAACTAATTTCAACACACAACACACACACACACGTATAGAGCGCACATTTGGCATTATAAAAATGCGCTTCAGGTGTTTGGACAGGTCAGGTGGTACTTTACAGTACAGTCCTCAAAAAGTCGCAGCATTCTTTGTGGCATGTTGTGTTTTACACAACATTGCCATGAATCATGGATGTGACAATGACATAAACGAGGATAGATTAGAGGACTTTAGAAGACGTGAGGTTGAACTGCATGTGCCGATGCCATTAAACCGAAATGCCCCAGCAGCAGCACGAGAGAGGAGAGCTCAACTTTCAGAAGCGCTACTTCCTCTATAATGATGTAAGCAAACCATTGCCATCTCCAGTATTGCTTGAGCAAATTGCAATATTATTACCATGCATAGGACATAACCTAGTGATTCAGTGAGGGTGAACCCAAAACATCGGAAAGTATGTTTTTGTGACTTTTATTTCAAATATGTTGCCACCAAAAAACGAATGCTAGTAACTGAAAAAATACAAACGAGAAATGAAAAGTAGAAACATTTCTTCAAACAAGCATGAGAAAATATTGCCGTGATTGTTTCTGGTAACAGACGTTCTGGTGGCCTCACGGTCTTCCTCCCGATAATTCCACCATTACGATAACAAGCCGCTATGGAATATGCGCTCCGCGCTCTTAAAGGGAATGTGAGATAACTCTCTGATTGGTTTATTGCATATTACGCCCAAACCACAACTATGGCTGAGTAACCTCCTTTGGACCAACCCATTTGACACCTGCGCTGGGAGCAAGTGTGTTTTTTCCGCCGTTAAAATAGCAACTGCGCCATAGAGCCGCCCACACAGATACTTGCGTTTGGCGCCGTCCTACTTGCGTTTCTGATCGGCAAGATAGGGCCCTTAGCATTATTAATGCCTACAACAGTTTTATTTTCTCAGTAGTGGAGAGAATTATTAGATTATGCTTTACAAAATATTCCTCAATTGACGTTAGTTAATCCATTACTACATAATGAATAATTGTGATAGGTAATCACAATTATCTCCCATGCTCCAGAGGCAAATTTTCACTGATTGTGTCTCCTTCAAATTAATTGTGAAGAGCATTAACACTGCTAAAATGCTAAAGTTTATGGTTAGTCAATGCGCATTATGCTATACAGTACATCTAGGATTTATAGAGTGACACTGCTCTTCTTATTAGGCACCACAGGAAAACCATGAACTTAAGCTTTAATGAGCATTAAACAATATTAAGTGCTTGTGTCTGTTTTCATTAATGATAACTACTGCATTTCGTTTCAGGCAACTGAAGTGCTTTGAGTGTCAGTAGTCAATTAAATTCAAAACGTATGGCGTTACACAAAAATCACCAACACAGGCAATCATCTCAAGTGCCTTGCTTTGTCAGCCATCTAGATAACATCCTTATTTTCCAATCCCTATCAGCAAGTCCTCCACCACAGCCTTTAAAGAACAAAAGGAGCTTGTGAAGGTGTGAGGTTGCACATTGTGAAAACATTAAAGCAGTGAGTCTTTTTAAAAAATCCTTTAATAATGCTCTTTCAAAGCCCACAGCAGAGCTGTTTGGCATCTAACAGCAATGCTGTAGAAATGACAGCTTTAAGAGGAAAGACTCATAGGAGCATAAGCATATGGCATACAGTAGCCCCGGATACATGTGTCAATTTAACCCACTCAATTTAACCCAAATCGTGTTTAAGCCGGTAAAAGCTTGTAACTCGCTTATAATTGCCTCATGTAGCTCACTCCTAAATTAAACCGTTTCATTTTTTCCGGCTTAGTCTGAGCCTTTCGAGAGAGGTGGCCTACTCCGATCGGTGAGCTCAAACAAGGCGGGTCAAACTAGGCCGATGTAAGATGGGGTTAGTGGTGACAGGGAAGTCACTCATAGGGAGTGTTATGCGCATGCGAGCGTGACTGCGTGGAGATGACCCAACCGCTTGTACACAATCCATCCCCATACACCGAAGATAGCCTGAAGGCTTTCAAGAGTACAGATGCATATCAATATGCAGTTGCAGGATGGGTGAACGACACCAATAAATGGCATCTGGAGGCAAAACACATGTATGGACATCTAAGTTACTCAAACAGCGATTATCAACCGATTTATTTTAGTGGTGGTTAAGAGTGCCAATGTGGGCTAGCTAGGTGGAGCCCTTAGTAAAGTTCATTGGTAGCGCGCTAACTATTAGCACTCTAGCTTAGTCAGGAGAGTTTAGCTCTGATAAGGCACAGCAATTGTTCACGATTGTATCAACGTGCTGCATTTCACTTAACATGTCAGTCATTCCCAGGCTCTGAACACAAAATCAACATCTCAATGGATAGTGGTGCAGGAAAATACAGAGTATTGACTGCACAATCGGGAGTTCGCTGCTAGTTGTCTCTTATAATTTGCAACCAACTTTTATAGCTAACCATTAATTCCGCCGATCTTAATCTTTTGGTATACAATTAAATTGTTTCTTTGGGTTATTTTCGCGACTGTTGTCGCATCCATCAGCACAACATATGCCGGGCATTTTTAACTTTCTGTGGGTTTTGACCGACTATGTCTATGTTGTGACTGACGCTCAGCTTGAAAATACGTTTGAGTGCTCATGCATTGCATTGCTTGGAAGCTCGCGCATTAATGTATCAACTGTCACATTTGCTGCACTGGCCAGAATTCAGTAAAAGACGGAGAAAACACAGTTTTCCTACCGTTGTTGAAACACATACGACTCGAGAGTGGTTATTCAAAGAAACTGTTAAGAACTATCTTCTGATAGAAAGAAGGGAACTTTTAGCCACTACACTGCCTGTGCACTATGCGGATCCACGTTGATGTTGTTAGTAAACAAACAAGGTGTGAGCACATCTCCGTCATCTTTGCGCCTGCCCAAGGCAAGGTAAGAGGCTTAAATTTCGGTCCATGTATTGAAACCTTCTGCTTGAAAATGTGCAAGCTTATTTAAAGAATAGGGTCTGGGCTTGGACAGAAGTCAAACACCTTTTTCAAACGCTATAGCTTTTTTCTATCTTAAATTGAAGGGTTGATTGATTTTGAAGTGATTTCCTGCTCATACTCAGGCAAAAGAAAATGAGTTTTCATTCTGAACAGGCTGCATGCTGGCAGGTCGTTAAACCAGGAGAAGAGTCAAATCTCCCTTTCGTTCCACTCGGCAACTTGCTAGCAAATTGAAGTGAGGCGCTGACAAGCTCTACCCTGACCTCTCCAAACACACACACACACACACACACACACACACACACACACACACACACACACACACACACACACACACACACACACATACACACACACACCCATCAGAACCTTAATATCACCTCAAACCTAAGTGAGAAACAGATGGGTAGAAGACGTGGTGGATGTACAAGCTCCCCACTGGAGCCTAATGACCACAGTTGTCAGGTTGCACAAACAGCAGCAATGTGAGAGAGCGCACGAAATCCAAAGCTAAACTCGTCTGTTTGATTTACAGCTTGGCATCCGGCTTTGTTTACGTCCAAACGGTGGCCAACATAGCCCCCCCCCCAAGCCCTGAGAGGCTAGGGGGAATCCAACTAACCATGACTACACCGGATCAGGGCCGGATCTGAGCCAGATGCAGGCCAGAGTCCTCAACTTCATTGGCTTTCCCATAGCATCCTCTCTGCGGCAATTTGCCAGCTGTTCTGGGATCCGACCCAACAATTACCCTTTCAAATGACTCCCAGAACAAGGCAAACCAAGCCCGTTCAACATAAAAGAATCGATGCCTGACCAGCTGTGAAAGGTGAACCATGAGGCTATCATCAAGAGAGCAGGCTGCCTGTCCTTCTCTAGTTTGCGTCCCCAAGCAGACTCCATGGAGTTTGTCCACTAATGCGGCATGCAAACAAACAGATGGAGAAGCAAATAAGCCAAACTAATTGCACTGCCATGGGTGGTATTGTGGCTCTTTTTTTTTTCAACAGGAAAATCGGGGAGAAATGTGTGTAATTTTAGAAAACGATTCCGCAATGGAATACTTCACTCCTCGGCAAAACAAACAACCATGTCAGAGGACTCCAGAGAGAATCCTGTTGGTCACGAGGTTCATCCTCTGTTCTCATCGTACACTGCTCCCACAGATTAGCATTGAGCATGGAAAACCTTGGAGTGAAATGTAATGCTGTAAAGATGTTATCTCCTGATGTTCCTCCCTATCTGTGTAAGTGATGGTGTCTCTCTGTCTGCATTTAAAGCTTGAGGATAAGAAAAAATGTTTAAAACATGATTCATTTTTGGAATACATCATCTATAAATAATCTGAACATGAATGCACACCCTGAGAGAGGCTGAGAGACGCTGCATGGCTTTGATGTGCACTTAGCCCCAATATGGTGACCTGACCCATGCCAGACTAAGGTACGTCATGCGTTTACCGAAAGCATCGTTGATCAACTACCATAGTTAAGTGATAGAGAGACTATTGTTTTGAACACTCTCTCTCCACGGTTGCCCATCATTGCTTTCAGGAAACATAGTCCTTAGCCAGATCCATTCGACATAATGGTTTTGTTTGACCCTGTACAGACCTTTTTTCTTTAGAAGTGTGTGTGTGTGTGTGTGTGTGTGTGTGCGTTTGTGTCTTTTTTGTGTTTGTTTCAAATATGTGGCTTAAAAAGCAAAGGTTAATGATTACATTGAGTAGGAGAAATGTATGTGTGTGTGTGTGTCTGTGTGTGTGTGTGTGTGTGCGTGTGTGTTTATGATTACATGGAGTAGGAGAAATTTACAGAAACAAGTCCACAGCCAAATTAGACAAATCATTAATCTCAGAAAAGTACACAAAAAAGTGGATGTGACAGGAACACACACACAGAGTATAAACACACACACACACACACACACACACACACTCACACACACACACTCACATTACTGATGGAATGGTTCCCTTGCTGACTGCCCACTTTGTGATGATTGATGGCATTTTGCAACAGTTATGCAACATGTGTGTGTGTGTGTGTGTGTGTGTGTGTGTGTGTGTGTGTGTGTGCATGTGTGTGTATGTGTGTGCGTGTGGACACAAATACAATATAACACTAGCTAATAATTACAAGCATGATCAGTCTCTGTACAGATGTATACAATATGGAAAAGAAAAGAGCAGCCTTGTTTCTGTCATATTATATTTCTGTTATATATTTAGTAGTGCTGTCAAAATTTGTGATTGATATGAAATATTTAACATCACAATAGTGAATGCAGCAGTCTGAGTTTTGTTATTTTTATATTATAATTATTATAATACATTATTACTATATCTATGCATATGTTATGGTTAATATATCTAGGGGCATCCACGTATGCCTTTCAAGCTGACAGTCAATTTTGATAGTTTTATTGGAAATCTGTAGTTCACAGGAGAGAATCTTTGTTTGAAGTTATAAATATGCTATTAAACAATAGTGTTTGAATTTAAATATGCTTCCTTACAATAAATAAGTGATTTTACATTTAAAAATCCATTATTACAAGCTTCTTTCATAAGAAGAAAAAAGCCATTAATCATAATTTATCACAGAAAATTCTGTGATTAATTAATCAAATTGAATTGATTTATTCTATTGATTGGCAGCAATAATATTTAGTTAATTAAATTAAATGAAGCCTGGGGTCTACCTGACAGAGCTAATGGGAATAAAACATACTAGAAGCACACCCTGTGCACAAATGACTACATGCCAACTGTACCAAGCTCACAGAGCCTGAGGACTCAGCTCACATTATTATAAACTGGAGTTAATGGCTGGTGGAGGTGTGCTGGCTAATTGACCCTAGATGTGGCTATTAGGCCATAGGAAACAGAACCAAAGTCATTACCCAGAACCCAGGGGGTTCTCAGTAGACGTCTATGAGCTTCCTCGGTACCTGGACAGCCTTTCTGGATGCGTTCCTGTATCTTCTCAGGCACACAAATGAGATTATCAGGTAACAAGCCCTTTGCTAAGCCTCTTGCAGAAAAGAAATGTGGACACCAGGCATGTACAAACAATACTGGCAAATGGGGCAAAGCACGGGATTGGAGCTTGCTAGTTGATGTTGGAGGACAACTTCAAGTTCCACAGTGTCGTCTCGTGACTGCCATGAGACCAGACATGATATTGTATTCTGAGTGCGCGTGCATTTTTTTTTACTTTATTTAGTTAATGATTCCCTTTGAAGATGTGACTGAGGAAGCCTTTGGAAGAAGGAAGCTAGAGTATGCGGAACTGGTAGCGGAAGCAAGGAATTGAGGTTGGCAAGCATTCACAAGCCCAGTGGAGATAAGTGTTGGAGGCTGTGTCACTGCATCAACCACACCACTTCTGTAGGATTTTGGTTTTCAAGGACAGTCACTCAAAGGAGCTTTAAAGGAGTTGTCCTTGATGGCTGAAAAAGTTAGCCAGTGGTTGTGGCTGAGGAGTTCGCAGACTACTTGGGGTCGCAAATTAACCTGAACTAACTGCGATATGTGAAATCTTGTCAAAGAGTACATTGAGTAGTATGTGTTGTTGTTTCTGGTAGGGACCTGTGTTCTCACCCATCATGAGTTTGGAGGAGAGTGAGCCTGGGACGCCAGTCACCACTTTTGAGCCTTCTAGAGGGGTGGGCATAATTCAACGAAACGCAGATGAAGGATGGTGCCCGCTTAAAAAAACGTCAGTGGAGTGCTCACGAAGGCAGCTTTGTCGCTGTTCTATGGTTCGGCAGTCATGTTGCTGTGTTTAGCAGGTCTGAGCTATAGACAGCGTATATTGCGCTGTGAACGAGGGCCCTGACTGATCCAGGAATGTGTAACATCAGCTAGTTGTGCGTTGTTGTTGTATCCTGCTGCTCAGGATCTATGGTTGGACAGTTATACTGGTTAGATTAGGTTGCTGGGTATGAGTACTTGCATGTGACAGTGAGAGGATTGGCCGTTGGGGGAAGTCCCCATCAAATAGTACAAGAAATGTAACATTGTTTCCTGTGTACAGCTAAAAACTTGGCTTAGCTTCAATAAGCGCATTAGCTTGGCCTCTCTATTGTATTGCCTGTTACTATGGCACCGGGAAGAGACAAGACAGCATGTGAGACTGACGGAAGATTGATTATAGCAAATCAAACACAAATCAGTCATGTGTCTTTCATAACGCTTTTTTTTACATTATCCATTTTTTATATTTGTCAATTTGTCTCATCACTTTGTTAAGTTCAGTGGTGTAGTCCAGGGTATACGCAGGTATACGGAGTATACCCACTTATTTTTCAGTCAGCATTGCGTATACCCACTTCTCAAAACAGGGCGTGTATCCTGTGCTGTATGGGCTGCTTAAAAGAATTTAAAAAATAAGAGTATACCCATCTCTCCAGGGACCACTATACCACTGGGTAAGTTGTACTCGACCCAGGAACAGACCTGCTAGAACAGAACCGGGCCGAACCCAGCTGCTCGCTGTCGTGCCGTCTCTCTTTTGTGTCACGCTGTGGCCATTTTATGCAGTGGGGTATGAGGAGCCTTTTATTATATCAGTGGCCTACAACTCCCATAGCGGAGAAACAGAAGCTTTAGTAAGTACACTAGCATAGTACACTAATGTGAAGACATTGCTCACTGGGTCATATGCTGTAAGGAAAATAGATTTCGGTTTATGCCCCTGGAGGATATAAATATTCTGAATTATTAATTACAAATATTCAACGTTTAATTTTGCGCTGACAGACTGCTGTTCTCCAAACCTATCCGCCCATTCATTACCTTCGACCCCAACTGCTTTTCCTTGCATGTAGAGAGGGTCCTGAGATATTCAGAACATACAATTCAGGCTTAGTAAGAGGTGGTCTCTAGCAGAAGAGGCAACAGGCATGATTGCAGAGGTCTAAGGGGTTGAATCAGAGAGGAATGACTTGGTAAAAAACACCCTTCAGAATGATTAAGATACTACTATTCAAGATACTATACAACCTGGTCCGTTGATCTTCTGGCCAATAGATTTTCGTTTTAAAACCAGGAAATGGAAAACGGAAAACGAGCGTCTCGGAGTCGGGAAATGGGAAACGAGGAACGTACCTATTTCCCATTTCCGATTTCCGATTTCAAAACATTTAGAACGTTTTCTGTGGTTCGTGTGCGTGGTTATGAATGGAAATTCGGGTAAATAAAAACAGGGGCAATTTTCCATCACTGATTTTGCATTAATATGACCCGGAACTGGTTCTGTGACAAGGGCCTAGAAGCTCGTAGAGAGTCCGTTGATGGTGCATCTTTGGCGGACACATATTTCTGACATCCCGGTGCCTGTGGAGGTTGAAAACAAGGGCCTAGAAGCTCGTAGGGAGTCCGTTGATGGTGCATCTTTCTCGGACACATATTTTTGACATCCCGGTGCCTGTGGAGGTTGAAAACAAGAGCCTAGAAGCACGTAGAGAGTCCGTGGATGGTGCTCTGTCCTCGGACACATATTTTTGACATCCCGGTGCCTGTGGAGGATGAAAACAAGGGCCTAGAAGCTCGGGCCAGTCCGCTGATGGTGCACTGTCCTCGGACACATTATCTTCACATCCTGGTGCCTGTGGAGGATGGAGACAGGGGTCTAGCAGCTCGGGGCCAGTCCGCTGATGGTGTACTATTCTCGGACACTTGTTGCTCACAACTTCATCAACGGTAGCCATGATTAACAGACACTGACAAAAGACATCAAGTTCCGGGTCATATTAATGCAAAATCAGTGATGGAAAATTGCCCCTGTTTTTATTTACCCGAATTTCCATTCATAACCACGCACACGAACCACAGAAAACGACCCGTTCCCCGTTTCCCGTTTTGAAATCGGAAATCGGAAATGGGAAATAGGTTCGTTCTGTTAAGATCCCAGTGATTTAAGACATTTTTATTGCGATCGCTGCTTGTGTTCTGTTTTGCTACTGTTTTGCTACGTGCTTTCCTATGTTTGTTTTGTTCCTGTGATCAGGCCATGTGCGTTTATTATTGGTTGCTGACTCCGCCCTTTGCCTTCCCCTGACCTTTCAGTTAACTCACCGGTTTCCCAATTTACCCGTGATTTGTTGGCCAAATTGTTTCTCCTTTGCCTTGTTAATTCCCCTTATTGTTTTCACCCGTGTATTGCTCTGTTCACATTCATTTCGCTGACAGTTTGTGCTTGAATTCGTTTCACCTGTGTTCATTTTCCTTGCCCCAATTTATCGTTTATTGCCTTACCTGAAATGTTTCACCTGTGTAATTCTGTTCCCCCTGCTATAAATTGTTCTGTCCCTCTTTAGTTCACTGTCGGATTGTAATTCTTTTCAATGCAGATCTATGCCCGAATTCTGTCTTTTCCCGAGTGGTATCGTGTTTTGCGATCTTCTGTGTTTTGCCCTTGGAATTCTGTTTTTGCCTTTTTGGATATTTTGCTTGTCTTCTGTTTTTGGAAGAAAAGCCTGAGTTTTTTGCAATCTGGTTTGCGATTGGGTCCTTGCCGTGAGAAAGCCTAACACGTTCCTCGTTTCCCATTTTCCGACTCCGAGACGGGAGACGGCTCGTTATCCGTTTTCCATTTCCTGGTTTTAAAACGAAAATCGATTGGCCAGAAGATCCACGGACCCAACCTGACTCTGATGCTGACTCACATGTCTCATGCAGTGAGATTACATGAACGAAATCGTGTGCATTTTACCGCACAAGCACCATTTCAAGTTTCATGTCTTTTCCTGACTTTCTTTTCAACAGAAGGTTTTAATTTTGATGTGAGGAAATCATAAAAAGCCAGACTTCACTCCTCAGTCAGTGTTGGGGATTAAGCTCGCTGAAGCTCAGAGAAGATAGGACAGGCGAATGCCCAGGCAATGGTAGCAGTAGTAGACCTATCAGTCTGTGCTGACCAGTGACGAGAGATTTCTACAGCGCCTCATCAACCTTAGCTTGAGTCAGAAAATGTTCTGGGGTTGTTAAAAGCATCCTGCCTTGTTCCGGTACCAAAGAAGTCATGTCCATCTGCCGTAATTGACTACAGACTGGTTGCCCGAACATCCCACATATGAAAGGGTGTCCTCTCTGGCACATCGTTTATGTGCTACAACAACCTCTGACCTGAGCCAAGCAAACAGCACTGTGAGAATCATGGCCTTTGATTTCTCCATTGCCTTTATCACATTCCAGCCTACTCTGCTACGAGACGCTAGTAGAGATGCCAGCAGGAAGTCTCTAAAGTTCAGAACTTCCGTGTTTTATCTGAGGCAATGCCTCCTATATTTCTCCATTTGTCAGAGGAGCCAACTAAAAGAAAAAGCTGACAGGGTTCTCTCGTTTGATTACCCCCCCCCCCCCCCTTCTCTCTTGCCAGTGCTTGTTCTACTGGATGAAAAATGCTGAATACCAACTTTTCTTAACTGTGTCAACCTGGCTTGTTGCTATGCAGATCAGAACTTTTGTGTGCGTGTGTGTGTGTGTGTGTGTGTGTGTGGCTGTCAGTCTATCTAGGTGTCTGTGGGATGTTTGCAATGACACCTAATTGGCTGCTGAGGCACAAACAGCCTCTACTCAGGCGAGAGAGCCATCGATCCTTCATCAGCTTAATGCACCCTTTCCCCTAACACACCACTAACAAAAGCTGAGTCCAGGACTGAACAGGTCCCTGATTAAACATGCGGCACTCAGCACCTGCTAAAATGAAAGCACTTGTATGTTCCTATTGAAATGCATTGTGCATTTTGTGTGCAATGCATTATGCATTGTGTGTGCGTTTCCTGCCATTTGTAATTTGTAATCCAGGCTTTCCAATCAAGATTTTTGAGCTTAGATGTTTTATTACAAAAATCGTATGAATTCCATTACCAAATCTTTCATACATTCAGTTACTTATGGTTGGAATTATAGTCAAAACTAATGTTTTTTTTCTTTCTGTGGACCCCCCTGGCACCCAATCAACAGAAAGGATCCCTGGGCTATGGGTTTCTGGACCCAACTTTGAGAGTTTGTTGACCTATTCTCGGGTTTGTTTTTGGTTATTAAAAATATGTTAATGTATACATACAGTACATACGGTAAATGCTGTGCATCATCTATTCAGAGAATATTATATAACAGAAAATGTATGTAAATAAACCCGTTTGTACTCTTTTCCTTGCCCAATGAGAATCAATAAGAGGAATCGGATCGATAAGCAGAAATCGAAAATGGAATCGGAATTGCTAAATTCTTATCAATTCTCATCCCTGGTCAGGTATATGTATGTTGTCAAGGAATTCATTTGTTCGCCGTGTCTTTTATGTCTTGGATAAGTGACGGTCTCAATGTCTAAGAGTCTAAGATGGAGAAAGAAGGAAAGAAAGAGAGAGAGAGAGAAAGAGAGAGAAGGAGAATGAGCTTCTTCTGCTCAGGCCAGTTGTAACATAAAATCTTCCTACAAAGTGAACCTGGTGTGCATCTTCAGACTAAACATGGCTCTTTCTCCCTGCCTAAGCTCAAGTTCGCAGCCTCCTCATATATCCTCCTGACTCTGGCACAGATCTGACTCTCCCCTGACTCAGATCCACCCTGGCCATGCCACGTTTGGGCCAGATGCATGCCAGATATGGGCCATATGCATGCCAGGTGCATGCCAGATATGGGCAAGATGCATGCCAGGTGCATGCCAGATATGGGCAAGATGCATGCCAGATGTTGGCCAGATGCATGCCAGATATGGGCCACATGCATGCCAGATGTGAGCCATATGCATGCCAGATGTGGGCCAGATGCATGCCATATGTCGGCCAGATCATGTCCAAACTGACCCACTGCTTTGTTTGAATCTATTTCACATTGTGATGTTTCACTCTGTCATGGCTGTCATTTATACTTGCCTTGCTATTTAAGGAACGTATTTAACCCGCTTGAACAATACAGCCATTCTGGCACTGCAACGGTTCTTATCTACAGGCCTCTATCTTTAGTTGCCAGAGTTGAAAAAGGAGTCGCTTTCTTGATCTAATTAAGAGATTAGAATCAAAATAGTGTCGTGATGGAAAAGAATGATTCTGAAACAGAGAAAGCGAACCCCAGTGAAACACAAAGCAGATGATTTTCCATAAGCTTTCATTAGATTCCCATCCAGATGAAATGATTCATTTGGCCTCTGTTTAAAAGTGACGTTACTTTCCGATTGCAGAAGTTCTGTTTCTATTCAACAAGTCTCCTGTAGTCAGAATGTTTAGCATATCAAAACACATTCCTTAAAAAACTATTTCACCATGTCGCCTGCTACGTTGCTTTCCAACAGTGTATAAAACTGCCTTTCGGCTCTATTACCATGTCTGACAAGCTCTCCTTCTCCGTTTTGTGTCCGGAAATAAGCATCCTGAAATGTACACAAGGTTTCCATGGCAATGTGAAGTTTTTTTTTTCGGTCAGTTAGTCTGACATGATCACCCGTGTAACTCATATTGTCAGGTTTCTTTTCATAATTTTTGTGTCTGTTGTGATCCGGCTCAACCGATGAAATCTCTGCTGAATGCTGTGGGCTTCTCCTCCTTTGTGACTAAATTGAGTAACACAGGCTTACATTTATGAGAGTGGAGCACTCACATGAGCCGCATGCACTGTAAAAATTAGTGTACAAACCAGTAGAGAAAACAACACACACACACACACACACACACACACACACACACACACACACACACACACACACACAGACACACACACAGACACACACACAGGCTTACATTTATGAGAGTGGAGCACTCACATGAGCCGCATGCACTGTACAAATTAGTGTACAAACCAGTAGAGAAAACAACACACACACACACACTCACACACACACACACACGCAGACACACACACAAGCAAGTGAAAACACACACACACACACGTGTGAAAACACACACACAAGCACATACACAAGCACATACACAAGCACACACACACACAAGCACATACACAAGCACACACAGATGCACACCGATGCATCCACCCACACACACACATAGGTGCACACACACATGTGAACAAACACACACAATCATTTATGCTTTACATCCCCCAGCGAAAGGCATCGGCCATACATCTCTCTTCACTGCTTCTGCTCTCTGTGTTCATGTGTACCAGCAGCAGCAGTAAAGGAGGACAAAATGGCCACCCTCATCGCAGCCGTTTATCTCATTTCAGTGGCTGCTCTCACAGGCTTTTGTACGATTGTGCTAATCATGTCTAAATGGCCACGAGGCGTTTTCACAGATATGCATTAGGGTAACATTTAAGGAGCTGCGTGACTGCTAAAGGCCAGAAAGAGATTGTAACCCGGTCACTTATAAACGACTATCTGATGGTGAGGCTTTTTCACAGATATGCAGGAACATCAGAGACTCACTTACGTCTACCGCCAGCTTTGTTTTTGGGGCTCTTATGCAGTGTGACGAGCTCCTGGCCTGGGCAATGACCCATCCAGCGTCCAAGCACTGGCCCCCAGCCACAGTTTGGTCTGCGAGGCTCCCTCTCGCTGTGATCACATTAAGACTAATGCAGATCACAAGGCCACGCAGAGGGGAGCAGTGTTTGGGGCTGAAGAGGGGTTGGTGGTGGGGGAGTCATGATAGAGATCTGATGACTACTGCAGCGGACATCATCACTCTGTGAGCTCTGTGATGTTCGGCAGAGTGGGTTAATTCGTCTGTCTGAAGGCGACTCAGTGGGTGAAACGGGGTTGAATTCTTCTCAGTAGCCCCTCACCCTCCTCTTTCTCTACAGAGTTGATAACAGACAGTGCTAAATGTTTGGGAGGCTCCTCTCCAAGTTAGCTCATCTGACACCAGTCACCCCAGAGGCTTTAAGACAACACGGCCAAACAAGTCCTTCTGTCTTACCCTCCTCCAAGAGGCCCAGTCTCAATCTTATACTATTGGTCACCAGAGAGAGAGACGGTACAGGGGTGGTGTGGCAACCTGTTGACCACAGAGATTGGCACTATTAGAGAGAGACGGAGCAGGGGCATTGTGGCGTTAATACCTCCATGGCTTTACCAACATCAGATAAGCTTTGCTTATGAGCTAACTTATAAATAACCTACAGAAAATGTATTGCATAGAACTGCATGCAACAGCCAAGGCTCTGCATTAGGCTACTAGTGGGATGTCCACCTTCTCTTCCCCTCTCTCTGTGTCTCTCTCTCTCCCTCACCCTCTCTCTGTCTCTCTCTCTCTTAAACACACACACACACACACACAACAGTGGGTACAGGTCCAGTCAAACGTCCCGATTGTCAATAATCTGCATTTCCGAAATGTTTAAGTATCACACGTCTCTACACATCTGATCATCTATTTGTGATTGTAGTTTTGCTCAATGCATAGGCTAGCTGTGTTTTAAAGTTTTTTCCCCCTAAGTAGTATCTGTAGCATTTTGTTTACATTATACCACCAAAACATTTTTGTTGGTCACCATGAAGAGGCTACCACTAGCGAGACAAGGCAGAGATAATGGAGGCTAATATTTTTCTAACATTCAATGTTCAAAGAGATGTTAAGGATTCATAATGTTTGTGTGTGTGTAAAAGAGATAAAGAAAGATGTCTTGAATCCAGGGTTAATTATTTTGTTGCTATAAATCAAATGAATATCACCGTATGGAACAATTTGTCTGTTATTTTACTAGCCTAGACCAAGACACTATTAGACTAGGATACAATAGACTAGGCCCATGCTTGGCAATCAATGGGTTATGCTAACATTTGATGGAAGCCTGTTAGTGGTGGCTCGTGCGAAACCTTGTTTCCAAGGCGAGCCAGTTTCATTAATGCCTTAATAAATTGACGTTACTACAGTTTTTTCCAATCATTTTCACAATTGTCTCAATACCATGTCCACTTTTGAAAACACTTTACACATTCAGCATATCAGAAGACTATGCAATCTAAACTGTGGATACTTTTCCATTGCTTAGATACAAAATGCATTCAATGCCTGAGTCAATGTTCACCGATAGCAAAAATCTGTATGACTACAGCTACTTTTGCCAACATTAAGATACTCTTCTCAAACAGTTAACTTTCAGTTCAAAAGAGGACAAAGGTTAGATTATTGTAGATGGAAAGATGTTGTATTTTGACAGACAAATTATATTAAATTAAATTATAAACTTGACAGCTGATTATTCAACATTTTTGCTGAAAATGTATTGAGTTTTCTGCTTTGTTTTGTTTGTTTTCAACTTACTACACTGGGAACGATAGGTGTCAGCACACTTTTTTGTACTACAGTATAGTATACCACAGATCATTTAACATGGAGCCGTCTTGAGGAATTTGCTGAATTTCATATTTACTATTTTGAGGGTTTTTTTTTTGCAGTGCAACACTAAACTGGTCAAAACTAGAGGATACAGCAACACATTATATATGCAGTTTTGAAAGCTTTAAGTTCTCTGTGTTTTTTAGTTGATTGCACATTGGATGATAAAGTAGTTTAATAGAAGAGAGGATATGCCATAATTATGGCAGCATGAGTCACTTTTGGGGCAAGTATGTATGAAGTGTTTTGGTGGTTGCAGTTAATAGACAAGGGAACAAGCTCAGTGGCTTTGCGATGAGCTCTCTGCTTCAATTATGTATTGGATTGGATTCCACAGTGGACCCCAGTGCCACATATAATGTAAGAAAACCCATTAAATATAAATATAAAAAGTACTGAGCACTGAATAAGAACACTTTTTTTTAGGACTTTATACAAAACACTGTACACATGTATACCTTAAATGTGTGAAAATACTCTCTGGCAGAGTGCACAGACTTTCCCTGGAGACCGAGATGGAGAATACCAGCCCACACTAAAGACCATACGACACTTCATTCATATATTCATAGTTCTTGCCAGCTAGCAGACAGAGCCCTTCTATTCCATTCCATAAATGAAGCGATCATCTCAAAGTCACGGAGCTTTGTATAGTATTTATGGACAGGAATCGAATGGGAGAATGGAAATGGAGTAGAGGCAAGGTACAGTAGAAGCGGGAAGAGAACGCGATTAGTAAAGGCCGTCAAAACAACCTTTCTTTACGGGTTGCTCACATTTGAGGCAGTTTTCTATTATTAGAGATTCACATCTGTTTCTGTAAAGTATTTCTGGAGAGAGGGGAGAAGCTTAACGTTATAGAGACAGGGGAACAAGAGCCTGCTGCAGCGGCGCATCTTGCAGTCAAGGCAAATCAGTTTATAGTCGGGATCGAACACTCTAACTTCACCATTTGCCCCTCGCACCTAAACGTGTCCATCACAAATGTTGCCAGCTAACTACATGCTACTTGTGCGCTGTTTACTCATGGGAAAAGGGCAGGGGGCACCCGGATTTGAACCGGGGACCTCTTGATCTGCAGTCAAATGCTCTACCACTGAGCTATACCCCCATGGAAAGTTATAGTTTTGTTTGCAGATAAGTTACTGTTAAGTCATCACTTTATTTGTTTTACTGGGTGAGGGAGGCAGAGGGTGTACCACGTGTGTTATTCACAGCAGCGGCATTATCTAACCAAGGCAGGGAGAGAGTGAGTGAGAGAGGGAGAGTAGAAGAGGAAATTACAGAGGGGAAGGAGAGACAAAGGGACAAAGAGATTTGGATAGATGAAAAAGACAACGGCAGAGAGGGATAGAGAAAGAGAGAAACAGAGAGAGAAAGAGAGAGAGAGAAAAAAAGAGAGAGAGCTTATGTGGCTAGAACTATAGATAGCATTCAGTTCCAATTAATTAGGACTTTCACATTAGCCAAACTATGACACATACACCTCTGGATCAACACAGAGAGGGGTAATGTGTGGTAACTCCTAACTGCTCTGATGAGGTCCATGCCCCAAGGATGGAAACAGGACGGCAGCTGACCAGTTTAGTCAGTTAGTGGTGATAAAACACTGGTTCACCCCTGCAGAATATACAAACAAACACACAAACAAACAAAACAATCAAAGAATCAGGCATTGTTTGTTTTTTGCCTGATTATGGCATCAGCCACATCTCTTTTGAGGCCCTCAAGGCCCTCTTATGATACCATAACAAACTGCGTTTGAAACTCATCGACTCACACAGAAGGTGATGGGTCTATGGAAATTCTCTGATCAAAGTGGAAATGCCATGGCAGGAGGCTTTCACTGACTGCCCAGTGCCCATACACCCCTCAAGGCAGCATCACATGCCTCAACACCACAAGGTGTAAATGTGGAGAGGTTTGTTGAACTGATCTTATTGATCGCAGAAACTGGTGGTTTTCTGAAGTGGCTCTCTGCCTCTGTACGGCTATTCTGCTTGGTAAAGAGAAAGCTGAGCTGAGATGTTGAGTGATAATATTAATAGCGTACATGCCCTTACGCACAACAGAGTAGCTTTCATCTCACACTGGTCAGAGAGCAAGTGGCTCACAACATAAAAGTCATGGAAGCCATATTCAAGGAGCTCCTGTACTTGTAAAAATGTACACCTAACTGAGACTGTTCATTCCTTTAAACAAAAGCTGACACAACACACAAGCTGAAAAGTTGACACAACACACAAGTTGAAAAGTTGACACAACAAACAGGCTGAAAAACTGACATTCATAGTGACATCCTATATGGAAAAGTCTGTAAAATTCTACACATTACATAGTATGCAGTATATGATAACAGTGTCTTAACACAGACAATTATGCTCACTTTCATATACAGTAACATAGAAAAAATATCTGTTTTATGTATAACCTTCCATGCATGTTGAAGGGCATTATGCCATTTTAGTGTGAAATATACAGTATTTGCAAGCTCTTTACCTCAGATTTATAGAAGTATTGTATAAGTGTGATTACTGTATGTTTAACAGACCTGATCCATATGGGATTCTGGCTAGCTGCATTTGTAGATAACAACTTACAGTAAAAAAAAAAAAAAGGCTACCAGAAGTGATCACACCATATTAAATATATACATATTTTGTGACACACACAATCAGCATTTATGGCGGCCATCTTGAAGTTCCTAAACATAACTCCTAATCCATATTGTAGCCTGCTGCTACTAAAATGCACAATGCTTGTACATGTTTCACACGGCTCCAATGCAGAATAAGTACCTAAGACACGGTGGAGTTTTAGTTTGATTAAAGTTATAAATACATTTAAAAAAAAGTAATTTTATGAAACAAATTTTACATGCAGAGCAGAGAGTGTTCTTCCATCTTGTTTGTACAGGCCTTTTATTTACTCATGGTATACACACACCAGCTGTGCTACAAATGAAGTGTAAAATGAGTTGTAGTTCAGTATGCAATATTTCTATGTGTCCCAAATAACATGAAAAGTTATCATTTTAGGGTTAATTCCAAGGGAATGCTCAGTTGGGCCATCAGCAAAAGAAGCTTTAAGGCTTAGAGGTGACACAACTCCTTAAGCACAGTATTTCTCCACTTGCCTGTATATTTGGATGACGTAATAAAATGGGATGGAATGGAACACAACAGCTTAGATTCACCAAATAACAGAGACCATAATGGCCCCACCGCTTGCTACGCTGTGTAATTACAGAGAAGAAGAAGAAGAAGAAGAAAAAGAAGAAGAAGAAGAAGAAGAAGAAGCACTTCACTGTCCCTGCAAAAGCACAAATCCCCCACACAATGTCTAATCAGAGCATAGCCCAAGCAACACAATGAGAGTCCGTCCTCTGGCACGAGGGGTTTATCTATATGTCCGCTGACGTAGCTGCCTGCAAGAGTCCCAACTTCATAATAAAAGAGGATAAGTCTTAATGTGGGATTTGGGAAGGGAATGGCAAGAAGCACTCTCAACCATTGGCTGGCTATCTTTCTCTAACAGATGGCTGAAAGTATGGATTTAACTGAGAGAGAAAGATGGCGAAAGAGAGAGAGAGAGAGAGAGAGAGAGAGAGAGAGAGCAAGACTGAAAGTGATGAGAGCAAGAGAGAGAGAGGGGTAAATAAATGAAGTAGGAAAGAAACAAACTCACTACGAAGAAACAAATAAAGATAAATGTGTGTGGGCCCACGACTCACGTGTCTTTATGTGTGTGTGTGTGTGTGTGTGTGTGTGTGCGTGTGTGGGGGAGGGATGTGTATGTGCGAAGCCTTTATTCCCACTGGTCTGAACTGCGGGGGGTCTTTGCATGATGCTCAACCCTGGGGTCTATCTGTCAGGGAACCACAGGAAACCTTACACCAATGTTTTAAAGCTTGATACTGCACTGATAATTAGCCTTAGTGTGATAGGTGCAGAGTCTTATAAGTGGGTTGTATCACCTCTCACAGTGCCATTACTTAATGTTTGTAGAGCAGTCCGCCTGTCAGCTCTACTGTACTCAAAAAAACTCAATTAATTAGGTGGTTACCGGGGCTTTTGAACCAGCTTATCTATTATACCAACTGTTTGTTGGGACCGAGTGGAATCACAGCAGACAAGGAAATAATATCTGGACTGTTAAGTCCGGTTACGTTCTGAATCTGTTCAAAGTATGGGGAAGCTGCCTCTGGTAATCATACAATTACTTTGCTGTACACCGTACAACAGACTGAGCAGCTACTTTAGCCAAAGAACAGATTGATGGTGACACCTTGTGGCCACAGCAGGACAAATGGAATGAGCATTTAAGGGAGCGATGTCACACAAATGTTCTTATTCTCAGTAACCGAAGGCAACTTTTCACCCTTCAAATAGTGACAGCACTGTATGCCTTTTGAACGCTAGACAGTTCTTAAAGGCACAGTGTGTAGTTTTTAGTGGCATTGATTAGTAGAAATGAAATATAGTATTATAGCTTTCAAGAGCAATGTTTTTATCATTGTATATTAAGTCTGTGTAATGGAAAACTGATAAATAGCCTACTAAGCTTGGAAGTATAGATTTTGAACATCCCATTAATTTATGGGTCTTTAAAAATTCTGGTAACACAACGATTATCGTAGGTCATGTCGTGCCAATTCGTCTCAGATGAACACAGAGAGGAAGATTTAACTATGAAAACCAAAACAGGAATAAAAGCATCCATTTGGATGTATTTGCTTCCTGGCAAAACACCAGAACACTGCTCCATAACTGCATCATTACGTCTCATTAGAGGGGGATTGCAAAGGTTGTGGCAAATGATGATTAAAGCACCGCCGCCTAGTGGTTAGAAAGTATACTGCATGGTGTTATGATGTTCAATGGATGGCATGGTCGTAAAGGGCTCATGCCCAGGGACGGACTGGCCGTCGGGCATACCGGGCGTTTGCCCGGTGGGCCGACGTGCAATATGGGCCGACAGTCCCGATTTAAAAAAAAAAAAAAAAAAAAAAATTTTTTTTTTTTTTTTTTTTTTTTTCCATATAATGGTCTAACCGGCTGGCCCACGAAAGTAGTTAATCAGCGGCCCTATTGACACTGGGCTGGCCCAATCACATCCCCTGGGCTGACCCAACACCAACCCCTTTCGATTTGGACCTGCCTACATAATGCATTAGGACGGTAAACAAACTCAATTTTTTTTTTTTTTTCCCATATAATGGTCTAACCGGCTGGCCCACGAAAGTAGTTCATCAGCGGCCCTATTGACACTGGGCTGGCCCAATCACATCCCCTGGGCTGACCCAACACCAACACCTTTCGATTTGGACCTGCCTACATAATGCATTAGGACGGTAAACAAACTCAGCCTGGCCCATGGCTTGACAGGTGCACGCTAGTCTGCGGCCCATTGGCTGTCTTCTTTAGTGACTAGGGGCTCGTCCAATCATATCACCAAACACCTTCTACCTTTAGCTTGGTCTATGCACAGAAACGCACGTTTCGTTAGAATCCTCCAGTCCAAAATGGAGAGAAAGCGAAAAGGGGGTGCAGAGAAACCGCGAGATAAGAAGAGGCTTGCTTTTCAAGCCAACGCTGCCAAATGTGCCAAAATATCAGAAATGTTTGCCACGGCAGGGCCATCATCAGCTCCCGTGGATGACAGCCAGGGAGATACGATACAACGACCTACGGTAAGCTTACTGATCATGAATTAAAACGTCTCTAAAATATGTTTGACTTAGGACCTATGTTCTATGGCCAAGTTCGTTTGCATTGTAAATACAAGACAAGTCTGGAGCAATTACACTGATTTATTTATATGTTTAGTAATTTAATACATAATAACTAGGGTGACCAGACGTCCGGATTTATGCCGGCCAGTCCGGATTTCCAATGCCCTGTCCGGCGTCCGGCGCAGCATCAAACCGGACGCATATTCGTCCTCCTTTTTGGAGTTGCACTGGGCCTAAAGAGCTGCGCTCTAGAATATTTGCCTGGATCGCAGTCTAACACATGATTGGCTTAAAGCTGTGTCTGATTAATATCTGATTGGCTTAAATTCAATTCTAACCCTATATCATTGGTTAAAAATGTAAAAAGGCTCCATGTGCTGGCTACGTCATACATATGCTGCTGGCTACATTGACAGAAACTGTTATTGACATAAGGACAGTTAACACACATAGAAGAAACGTGCCTAAACGCCAGACGTCTTTCAATCCAGAGTGGGCAAAAGAACACGACTTTATATCAAAAAGCAGTCGAGACTCCTTGCATGGCTTCTGCATTTTCTGTTGCTGTGACATTGACATAAGTAGTCAAGGTAAACGCGCACAAACTTTCCTCCTCTTTCTCGTGCCAGCTGCTAATACGAGTGGACATGCTTTCACTGTATCATGCTAGCATACAATTAACGTTGTGTTGCCGTGTGCGTTAACGACAATGTAAGTGTAATTCATGTATCTGCTAGCTTTACTTTCTTTATATTAATGTTTACAAGCACTAGCTGCTATAACTAGTAATTTATCGCAGACTTGTTCTAGCCTGTATACGACGCTAATACGGAGATCCATTTGTTTTGATATTGCTGGTAGCTTAGAGTTCAGACTGCCAGGCCATTTGTGGTCTTAGAGTGCCACCTTGTGGTATAGTAATGTGACAGCATTGCAATTACAGTGTTGCTGATACACTGATGTGCATAATAGTGAATTATATATTATACATTATTCATAACTGATAGGTTATTGTGTATTTTGTTCAGATATTTATATATTTACGTAAATTAGTACAGATTGCGAGTTATGTATATTTATGTTATATTCTGTATTTCTTTATTCTATAGAAACCACACAAACACTTACAAATACTTCTTTTAATGTATGATTATTCCACTGCAAACACTTAATGCACTTGATCAACCCGCTGGAGGTTAAACACAAATAAACCTGTTTCTACTACACAAAGTTGTATTGTAGAGGGGAGCACGCCAGAGTCCTATGTAATTATTCACAGCACCACGAAATTCCGTGATTCCGGAATTCCGCATTCCGAAATTCCGCATAGTGTCCTCCTTTTTGGTGTTATTTGGTGTTATGGATATGGTCACCCTAATAATAACAGTGAGTGTAACTGAAACTAGGTAACAAGGTACAAAATTCAAGTAACAACTTTAAGAAAAAGTAACAACTTTCTACACAACTTTAAAGTGTATGATGTATATTGTATTGTATTGAATTTAGATTAATTAAGACCACCACCTTAACACACAAACTCTTGTTGAACTCATAAAGTAGTAGGTTCAGTGACGTGCGGTGAGACACCTGTATTCTGTAGCATCTGCGAGCCCGTGAATCAATGTTTCGTTGGAATCATGATGTAACGTTGTTGTAGCGGGAATACAGCAATGCTATTTTCTAATTGGCAGGGCATATGTATGATTCTAGACTTCGCTAAGCACTGAAGCGACTGAAACTGTGAATTTTGTCACATTCAGAGAAGTTAACAGGTAAAACGGGAGAAAAATAGGGCGTCTTTAGGCCGTCCTGCCCAAAAGTAGGGCGTCCCATTTCTTCTTAATTTTTAGAAGACTATAGGGCAGACGCCCTGCTAGCTAAAAGCCTGGTTGGTGTAGACATTCGAGAGACCAAAAAGACTGAAAAGGTGTGTTATCGAATTTAGTGGGCCGGTCTGGTTCAAAATGCCCGGGCCGATTTTTTTGTCCCAGTCCGCCCCTGACCACCACCTTAACACACAAACTCTTGTTGAACTCATAAAGTAGTAGGTTCAGTGACGTGCGGTGAGACAGCTGTCTTCTGGAGCTTCTGCGAGCCCGTGAATCAATGTTTCGTTGGAATCATGATGTAACGTTGTTGTAGCGGGAATACAGCAATGCTATTTTCTAATTGGCAGGGCATATGTATGATTCTAGACTTTGCTAAGCACTGAAGCGACTGAAACTGTGAATTTTGTCACATTCAGAGAAGTTAACAGGTAAAACGGGAGAAAAATAGGGCGTCTTTAGGCCGTCCTGCCCAAAAGTAGGGCGTCCCATTTCTTCTTAATTTTTAGAAGACTATAGGGCAGATGCCCTGCTAGCTAAAAGCCTGGTTGGTGTAGACATTCGAGAGACCAAAAGGACTGAAAAGGTGTGTTATCGAATTTAGTGGGCCGGTCTGGTTCAAAATGCCCGGGCCGATTTTTTGTCCCAGTCCGCCCCTGCTCATGCCTCATGATAATTAGGCCACACAAGATTATTTTGCTACAACATGTTAAGTAACTTGCGCTAAACACTGCAATGGGTTGTGTTCAGTGGCCTGGCACATGTGTTTTTTTTTTCACTTTACTGTCATGGGACAAAGGGGAATTAAAGAGCATCGCTATCAGTTTACCACTCGGTGGTGACCAGTGGCCATTTGATACCCTCACATCACAGACAGTGAGTAGACGTATATCTAATGTATTAAATTACATTAAATTAAATATTTCCGTAATTTGAAAAAAATTGATCTTCATAATCTATTTGGCAATTGAGAGCTTAGCTATCCAGATCCCCCTCAGCCACAGGTCATTGTGCCGAACGCGTGCCAAGCATTCCGCCTGTGGTTCGATGAAAGTGGTAGCTTGGATAGTGAGGATGTTGCCATAGCAACGGACTCACAGGTAGCGCTACTGAGTCGTGAAGCAGCTGGGGGGTTGGTTGGCTGGTTGGTTGTATGTGAGAAGGTGCTGTGACGGTAGCCTAGCTGGCTTTTGTGGATGTGGAGAAAGTGACGGACAGTGGGGATAGGGGGAAACGGCAAGAGGAAGAGGGATTAGATAAAATTGACAGATATGTCGGAAAGGATCGCATCGTGTGGAAGCCTGGATAACGCCTCTCTCCTGCTTCAATATTGCAACGGTTAGTTGAGACAGGATTTCCTCATAAATAAGGCGAGAGGTAACGTTATCAATGCAAATTATCTCCTGATAATATCAGTTAACTCAGTAACATACCACCAAGACGTGTTAATATCAGGACAACTGTGCAGTTTTATTGTAGCCTGTCACACAATCTATTAGGCTATCATAAAAATGTCCATGTCAGACAACACAGTTTCATTCTGTATCGTACCTAATGCAAGCTAAGCTAACTTTATCCCTGTGATGTGTGGGAGGCATTCAGATACTTTAATAGACAGCTACATTTGCATACATGTAAAACACAATGGCTGAGTCAAACATGTTTCATGTTATGATCTTGATTGCGTCTATTGGCAACTGGCGCTTGTAAAGACTGTACAATATGGAGAATAGTGCGTTTCTTCAGTGGCCAGAAAATCGTCCACTTACTGCTAGAGAAGGTAGGCTATGTTGGCATGAAGGACTAGTGTGTGTATTGTATGTGTGTGTGATAAAGTGGTTTCCTGTTTATTTAAGAGAAATGTCTGTCTAAATGCTGTTTATGAAACATGTTTAGATAGGCCTGCTGCAAAAAATGCTCTGCACATGTTTTGTGTGTACATGCAAGGTCTAAATCGCTGGCTTGTTATTGCGTAACACTGCCCTGTAGCCTACAGTGGTTTTTGTAATGGAAAGGTGTTATGTAATGGAAAGGTGTTAATATATTTGTTGGATGATACATGCAAGAAATCACAAGGCCTCATTATTTAATGCAATGTTCTTTGTCAACCCATTTTAACACTTAACGCTTACACTTTAGCGAGATTTAGCTAGATTACAGTGCAGCAGACTAATTCAGGTTTAATCATTGAAAATTTGGATTTTATTGTCTTGTGATGTTATATGCCCACCCAGTTCAAATCCATGCTGCTGCAAAACCTGTTGATAAACAAAAGAGACACACAGCTTAACACAGCTTTGCTGCCTGGGCTGTGTGCTCTTATTAAACCATGAGTGGGATCTCACCTTTCCCTCGCCTGCCACTCTTTCTTTATGAGAGAGATGTATTGATCTCCAGGTGGCTATTTTTTTTTGCAGTGTCTGTGTGACCTGCGTTAAGAGACGCACGCACTGTCTAGCTCCTGACCTGAACGCGCAGCCATGGGCATGAGAGGTGGGCGTGCCAACCAAGGAGACTAAAACACACTGTGCTTGAGTCTGTCACTAGCATGTCTGTTAAAGAGTGAAAGTGAAGTGATGTTTAAATGCTGAACCGCTCTGTCCTCACTGGCCTCCATCACATATGCAGCTACCTGCACCTCACGAGAAAATACTACTGTAACCCCAGTGGATACCTCGGCCTGGGCAACGATGCTTCAGGCAAGTCAGGCTATTAGCCTGTTTCCTCTACATGGAAGGTTGGTGTCTGACACCAGTCTGGTGAGGATCATTATCAGCGGCCAGGTGGACTCTGTTGAAGATAATTTTTTGTCATGAAATAGTCTTTCCAGAGCCAATCTGAAGCAGAGGCAGTTTATAGCAGCCATGTTGGTCAGGGTTCAGTCAGATTCAGTGCAGAAGCTCCAGTACAGACATGCTGGAGGATTTGTTTATGGGTGTTTGCCTGGTTCCAAGGCTTGAGCTGTAAGTGATACCCAAACTGGGAACAGTTGGAGCCACAGGAGCTGGCTAAGCCCTTTCCTGGTAACTGCTGCTCTGCGGAACAGATCCAGGCTAGAGGCACCTGCCATCCCGGTGAACCCTACTGACCACCTGTGCATAAGTGACTGGTTACCATGGCAGATGGTTGGCTACTAGGGAGGCAGACTTACGAGCTGGGAAGAGTGCTGACGAAAAAACCTCTTTAAAGTAGTGTCTTCTCATATTCCACATGATTGTTTGAAGACTATTAGAACAAAAAGTCATAAAGGTAAATACAAATGTATCTTACAGTATACGCTTACAAGAAAATGTAAGCTCTTTCAGGAAAATGTTCCTGCTTTTAATCAACAAAACAAGGAGCAGTTTTGTACCTATATGCAAGGTTGACTTTGAGTAGAATCTGACATGTCAAATGACTTTATGCAGCCTAAGTGCGAGTGCACAGTATTTATCCTCATTGCTCACTCCATGGGAAGGTTAGTTTGGATTTAAGTTAGATTTTCAATATTACATACTCTATGATACTGTAATACTGAAATGGTCTCGGTTTTATTAGTTATTTGAAATAGAATGTAGGCTAACATGTCATTCAGATTTTATTATTGAGAATAAAAAGTCAAACAATTGGCTATATTCTGCAGGTTTCAGATTCAAGCCATCAGACAAACCGCTATCATCCTGTCTCATCAAAACTCACAACAATGACATTGCTGGAGATTCTGCTGACTCGCACTGGGGTGCCTGCATGTGTGCTTGTGTGTGTGTGTGTGGGTGGCTGGGTGCTGATAGTGTGAGTGTATGTGTGTGTGTGTGTGTGTGTTTGTTGTGTATGTGTGTGTGTGTTTGTTTGTGTATGTGTGTGTGTGGGATACAGACAGTGTGTGTGTGTATGTGTGTGTGTGTGTCATTGACGTAAGAGTTTGATCAGAAGCCTTGCTCTTGCACTTCCTGGTGGTGCCTGGCTACTGCATCGAGCAGGTCTGGATTCATGCCAATCCAGCCCCCCCCCCCCCCCTCTCTATCTCACTCTTTCTCTGTCCCCCTTTCTCTCTCTCTCTCATAGCACTCTCTCTTACACACAACAATCTTACACTTCCTCTATCTCTCTATCTCACTCCCACTCTCATTCTCTCTCTGTCTCTCTCTATCTCTCTATCCGTCCCTCCTTTCTCTTTCTTTCACTCTCTCTTCGTCCCCCCCCCCCCCCCCCCCCCCCCCTCTATGCAGCACGGGTAATAACAGCCACTGCATCGATAGCTGACTCAAGGGAAGGGTGTTCTGTTACTGAGCACGCTCCACTCTTCTCCAATGAATAACATGAGAAGGGGGGGGGGGGGGGGGGGGGTGAGGGGAGGGGCAGAGAGAGTGGGAGGAGAAGAGGGGAGGTCCAGCCCACAGGCGCCTCCTGTTTGCCAGGGAAGTCCGGCAAGGAGCAGCACCCCTTACTGGAACTCTTGAACCTCTGAAATGAAGACCCAAGGGAGATAGATAGAGAGAGAAGAGAGAGAGAGAGAAAGAGAATAGAAGAGAGAGAGAGAGAGAGATTGCGGGAGGATTGACTGACTGGATGACTGAGCTGATTCCTCATTGGCATGGCAGGTAAGATGAAGTGAAGCAGGTGGAGAGGGCAGATGAATATTTCAGCAGGTGTCGGACATCCAGCCTCCAGCCTCCGCCCGTGCCTCCACCTCGCAGACCTCCTTTTGTCCTCTCCTCTGTGGAGCGCCATCCCGGGGCAACACTCCTTTTTCTCCCTCCTTACTCCTCCTCTCCTCTTCCTCCTCCCCTCCCTCTCTCCTCTTCCTCCTCCCCTCCGTCCTCTGTTCTTGTTGATAGGGTTTCATCCTCATTTTCACATCACAGCCATCGTTAATCTTTCATATGACCACCACCTGCTGCCTTCATCGAGGCTGTGATCTGTGTGTGTGTGTGTGTGTGTGTGTGTGTGTGTTTGTCAGATGCTTAACACTCAGTCATTAGATATGCACAGTTTGTCTGAGAGCCCGGCAGGCAGCTCCAGTAGTGCTCTATGTTTGTGTGTGTGTGTGTGTGTGTGTGTGTGTGTGTGTGTATGTGTGTGTGCTCTGTGTGTGGGGACCAGATAGATAGCTGCTCTGCTTGGAAAAGTGATAATAAGTGTTTGCTGTCACTCGACAATCTGTTGCTGTGATTGAGACGGACGGCTTCTGAATAATGTGTAGGTTTTTTTTTTGGAATGCACAAGCTAGTTCAGTTGCTGGCAGGGTGACCTAAACGATCTTGCCCCGAGATGCTGCTCCGGTGTTGAATACGTCAGCATGGCTGATTGCATCTCGGACTGCTGGCTGATGTAAGAGAATCAGGCAGCCTCATTATGCAGTGGCCCGCTGTATTCTCAGCATCTATGTTTACCATTCACCTCACTGGTCTGGCCCATCTGTATTCCTACTACATGTAATACACAAGGAAGGAAGGAGAAGTATTGTAGAATTCATAGTATTGTATAGAAGGGCTGTGTAATATTTCTTTATGTGCATCAGTAATGTGAAGCATTTTATTTACAGTATATTGTAGTGAGATTCTATTTCTGATAACTAGTATAAGCATTAGGCCCCTATGGGAGGCACAGTTAGTCTCACATCTCAAATTGACTTGTAAATTAGAGCATGACAGCTTAAACAACCACATCCTGCTGAGATGCCCTGAAGATGTTTGAGCTTTGGGTTGGTGGCTCGTCTGCGGAGAGATTTAGCCCAGCTGTTAATTGTTCCCCAGGGAGGAGAGATAAGGCGTTTCAGAGTGTGTGAGACACAAACGAGCACGACAAACCAGCACTGAATGATGCTTATCTCGTTAATTGTCTCATCTAGGGTGGGTGGGGGCAGGGAGGGATTGGTCATTGATTTAAAATGAGGGAGAGGAAGGACTGGAGTTTATGTGGCAGGTTCACCTTGAGATGTACTCGTCTCCCTCTTTCCTCCTGTGCTTTAGTGAAGCCACAGTGCAGAGGGTTCAGTCAGATCAGATCACTGATTGTGTGCGTGTTGTAACAGCATGTAGTACTAGTGGGATATTCAAGTGTTTCTATGAAATGTTGTGCACTTCATGTATTACAAAATGTATATACTAAAGAGAAACCAGTTTTAAAGTTTTCTTGTGATACTTATCGTTGTCTAGCTTCTGCTGAGCTACACCTAAGGTACTTAGGGAAAGTAGTTGGTTATTTTCCGTGTGGATTACAAACATGCAATCCCATGCAAATTCACTGCTACATCAGATGCAAATTGATGAAAGTCCTATTATCAAATGCAAAATGCTTCCTCCCTCCTCATCCACTGTCCTTTCTTCCCTCTGTCTTTCCCCCCCTCCCTCCACCCTCTCTCTCTTTTCTCTCCCTCTCAATGTCCCTTTCTCCCGCCCTTTCCCTCTCCTCCACCCCTGCCTTTTACACTTCCTCGCTCCTCCCTCTCTTTCCTCTATCCTTCCACCTCATGCATCCACTCTCTCCTCTCTGCCTTTCTGTCCCCCATTGCTCACCTCCTCCCCCCTCTCTCCAATATCCCACTCTTTCTCTTCCCATCCATCTCTGTCACCCCTCTTTCTTCCCTCACTCCATGTTGTTTCTATCTTTTTCTCCCTCTCTCTACCCCCCCACACCCTCATTCTCTTCCTCTCTCCTTCTCTTTCTCTCCCTCTCTCCTTCTCCTTCCTTCACTCTCTCTCTCCCTGCCTCCCTCTGTCTCTGATCCCTTCCTTCACTATCTCTCTCTCCCCTCCCTCTCTTCATCTATCACCCCTCCTTCATTCCCTCTCCCTATCTCTCTCCCTCTCCTTCATTCCTCCTTCTCCCTCCATCTCTCTAACCCTCCTCCCCTTCCTTCATTCATCCTTCACCCTCCATCTCTCTATCTCTCTCCCCCTCCTTCATTCCTCCTGCTCCCTCCATCTCTCTATCTCTCTCCCCCTCCTTTACTCCTCCTTCTCCCTCCGTCTCTCAGATGATCACCTGTCTGGGGGGAGCACCATGGAGGTGGATGACCGGCTGTCTCACCTGGAGCAGCGGCTGCAGCTGCAGGAGGACGAGATCCAGCTGCTGAAGGCTGCGCTAGCAGATGCGCTGCGCAGGCTCGGGCACTGCGAGGATCAGACGCATCCTGGACCACGCAGGGCTACTCCCACCAAAGGTCAGGGGTCAAAGGTGACAGGCGGGATGGGGTCACTGCCACCTTGGGTGGCAAAACCATATCATGTGATCCTTGACTGAAGAGAGTGAACTCCTGTTTTCATTATTCTTATCAGGCCATGTGGTTTTGTTTGTATTTGCATTGGTTCATGTATTAGCAGTTTCTGTCCATGATTACTAGGAAGACCTCTTGTCATTGTTGTAATTAAACAATGGATATTTATTACATTTTATCTCCATTGCCTTTGTAGTCCGCCAGCTGTTGCAAGCCTTACCCTCCAAGCCTGTCAGCAATGGCTACGTCCAGCAGAAGAGACTTGGGGGGTACCCCTCCTCTCCCTCCTCGCCCAAGAAGGAGGTACTGATGTCCATCAAAAGGTGAAAGCAGTTCTTCAAAAAACCAACATCCGTTAATTATTATTTTTTTTTTTTGACTTGAAACCTGTCTGAGGCTGTAACTCCCCAGTTTGGCCAGAAGGGGTGATGCTTGGCAGTGCAATCTTTTTACCTCCATCAAGAAGGTCATGTTTTGGTGTGGCTTGTTTGTTTGTTTGTCAGCATAATTACGCAAAATGAACGGGCCTGATTTTGATGTGGAGAGGGTGTAGCACGGGCCAAGGAAGGCTCCATGAAGTTATGGCGCCGATCCAAAGCACAGGCCGTCTCCAGAAGTGTAGCTTCAACTCCGCTAGCGTTGTAAGATGTGCCATTTGACGTGCCATGACAGAGGCCTGCGCTCTCTGAGTGCCCCTCTAGTTTTTATCAGGGTTTTAGGAAAATGAAGAGGATGTTTAAACTAAACAAATATGCCTGTCACGTACATGAGGCTTAGATTTCCATAACCTTTTCCCGTTGCACCACCATGGACACAATGGAGTCCTATCATTGCGATGGTGTTGCAGTTTGGCACTATTGTGTCCATCTCCATTAAAAACTAAAATCCTTCATTTTGCCTGACTACAATACATAGCTCTCTCTTCTGTGCATGCATTTCATTACATTAAGCATATTTCGTTCTCTACGCATCTTTTCAGGCTGAATATACACAAGTCTCTCTTTACCCATCTAAATCCAGCCATAACTGTATGACCCAATCAACTACCTATTGGGTAATCACCCACGATATGCACAATTTCAAGACTATTTTTCTAACTATGGCTGGTATTAATACACTGCACTGATGATAATAGGCTATTCAAAGGAATGTAATTATTGTCAGAGTATTGTTTTAACCATATTTGGCCAGTAGAGGGCACAGGGAGACCACAAATATTGCAGTATGGTTTAGCCTACTTGTTGGGGTCCGTATAGTGAATACTAAAGGCAATTCCATCGACATACCGCTAACTGTTTTATGGCAGACTATTCATTAACTATGAAAGACGCAAAGGTGCATGGACGTGCACAGCGGCGGTTAGTGAGAGTTTAAAATGATATTGGCAAAATATGCGTTCAGGGGACGGGGGCCTGGCAGCGGCAGTTTGTGAGAGTTTAAAATTATATTGGCAAAATATGCGTTCAGGGGATGGGGGCGTGGCAGCGGCAGTGACAAAAAGTTTTGCCCCTTTTTTCCAGGGCAGAGCAACTGCCCTTCAAAATTCCTGTGCACGTCCCTGGAAAGGTGCACTGGTCTGAGTATCCTTAACATTGCGCACAACCAAGGGCGTAGGTTTGCATAGGGTCGGTAGGGACTATTCACGGCCAAAGTTTGGGAAAGACAAAAACGTCCCTACCACTATTTTGTTAATTTCAGAAAAAAAAATATTTTGCACAATATATTTGCAAACTCATTGGTATTATTATCAATACAATGTTCGTGGCCCAGAAGAGTTAGAAATACATTTCTAAATCTTCCAATGCGCCCTCGAGCCTGTGAGACAAGATGCTGTCATTTAATTGGCTGAAGTGGCAGAGTCAGAAACACTACGTGAATCCTGAAAGAGTGCTGCTAGAGTTTGATACGGTAAGCTACTAAATTCGCCAGGAAATAATAACGCCTCATATCAGTATTTCGTTTGGTCTCAGCATTGATATTTTGACCCTTTTGTGTGCTGTAGATAGGGAAAAGCCACCTTAATAAAAAAGAGATGCCAGAAGTTTTTTCCACCCTTAGAGCTATCCATAGAGCTATCAAAAAGCCCAGGTCGCTGTTAGTTAGCTAGTCGGAAAATTACCCTCATTGCGAAGCTGCTAACCCTACATCGCCACCCATTGTACAATGGAAACATGTTTTGAAAGTTGTTAGTGTGTACGGCATGTAACTTTTTCTTGCATTACATCTCGTCTTGTTGAAGCCAGAAGGATAAGCTACCCAACCCTGTTTAGACAATTTTACCCATGAATGTAATCAATCACACTGGCTATTTTGAGAATACATGATATACTTGAAGGTAGTAAAAAGGTGCAATAAATTGGGATGCCCAAATGTATGTAGCATATAATTCATATATATACATATGAATACATTATTTAATTGCACTGCAATCCAGATGATGGGCTTAGTACAGTTCCATAAAACCTGAACCAATTACCTACATATTACAAATTAATTTCAGAACAAACAAATGCACTTCTCATTAGGTAATTTAAAGGCAATATTTTGAAATGCATTCAGGAAACTAAGAAATCCAGTGCAGATGTAGTGCAGGTTGAGGAAGAAGCAGCTGGACCATCAGGGCTTCAGATGAGGTCTTGCTCATGTTTGGGATATCCAAAAAGGACAACAAAAACATGTGATGTCAAGAAATGTGGAGAACGTTTAGTTTTTTATTTAAACTAAGGGTTTATTATTCTTATTATGTTTAAATCAGTTCCAAGTTCCACAATTTAGTACACAAATGTTAATATATTCTAATAAAGTTTGCCTGTTAAATATAACATCAACTACATTTTTAAATTTATGGTTGGGGTGGGGGGGTCTGCCGGGCAGTGTCCCTACCAATGCTGAGACCAAACCTACGCCCTTGCGCACAACCCAGTAGTATATGAACATTAAATGAAGTAACAGAAATATAATAATAATTCTATATAAATATAGAAGAAATATAATGTTTCTGGCTTGGAACTTCAGCTGTTTAATGTTCTTGTGTACAATGTGTTAACACTAGGCTACACCCTACTCTCTACCTTAAAGCCTTGCAGGCTGCTGCAAGTAAAATCTGACAGGCAATGCAAAGTTTCATAAAGGACAGTGCTTTATGTGCCAGATAGTAAGGGTAAGATCTCTTCAAGCGAAGAAAAACAATCAGAAACCTTCAGCAACACTTCTGCTTTCTCACAAGCGCTGGTTTCCTTGACATGAATGTGCATTTACTTGTTACACAACTGCACTGTCACTATTCTGCCCTGTTTCATTCTTTCTTTTTCAAACCAGCTGTCTTAAAGCAGCTATCTATCAGCATGGCGTCCCTTTGTCCTTCGTCCTGTATCTCCTCTGCCTGTGTAGCAGTCATCTCACAGCCGTCTCTGTGTCCTGCTGTCTTTCCCTTTGTGACTCTGCAGGAAGAGCATGTCCACCGAGCGTCTGTCCACCTCCCGGAGGGACCTCTCGGACCCGCGCAGCAGGACCACCTCCTCCAGCAGCTCCGGCGGAGGGAACAAAAACAGGTACCTCTCAACCCTGAACCTCACTCTAGGTGTCACCATAGAGATCCATCACGTGGTTGTCGTTACAATGCTGAATCAGCGTGGCAGTCAGGATCTTGTAGCTAATAGAAAAATGGAACACTTACAGTATGATTGATAGGACTTTAGTCCTATATAGTCCCATCCAGTTATAATATGATGTTAGATTGCATAGTAGAATCAAATAGATTTTTCCCACTTAAAAGTGAAGATGGATGGACTTACTATCGGAAATCTGATAACCAATCCACCACTCTACCCCTGGCCAGGTGTCAGGTCCTATTACAGAGAGATTGCTTTGCTGGAATAAATAGAGATGGGAATCTTTTGTGATATTATTTGCATTTTGTAATGCAGATGGCTGAATGTTTCCAGTCATTCTGTGTCTGCATGGGAGCTGGTTTAGGTGTTTAGCTTCAGTGGAACTCTGTGACCTTCCATGTAATGTGTTCATATGGACATTAGACTGTGTGGATCCAGCGGAGTGTGCCGTCAAACCAGAATTAAAGTAAGGAAAGAGAGAGAAAGGTAAACACTAGACTGCCTACATCTGTAAATAGATATCACACCCATCTATAAATACACCTCCCAGTTACACCCATGTGTAAAGCCACAAACTGAAACAGGTCTGGCCCAGGCATTTGCCAGACCTGCACCAGAACTGTACCAGAGTCAGATGTCGCCGTATGGGGCATTTCCACTATGGGGTGTTACCCTTATTGTGTCCGGGGAAAAGGGTCTCCATCTCTGAGGCTGGACCGGGGCTATGGCCTGAACAGTCTCAGCTCAGTCCTGGAGTCAGGGAAGGCCAAATCGGGGCTGAACTAGGAACTTGGCCATTCAGCATCTCAGGACTTCTGTGTGCAAACTGCTATCTAACGTTCAGCCTCAATCAGAGCGTATACCTGCCGTTCCTGTACTTGTGCACGGCAGCGCGTCCAAAAAGACACCATTTGGTGCGTGTTGCGCTTTTGTGTCATTTTGGCTGGACACGCACCTTCCAATTCTTGTAGGCACACGGTGCGGCTGGTGCATATGCAAAGAGAGTCTCAGCTCCGTCTGTACACGCATCTCTATGACCTTTCAATGCAGGACCATAGGGATTCCCAGATGGCACCGAACTGCTAAGGTTTGTGTGTTTTACTAAGGTCACAGTCTTGCCTGATGGAGACCTGAGAGGGACCAACTTAATATGTAGGCTGTGCTAACATAAAGCTTTTTCCTCATGAAAATTACTAGAAAAAAACTAAACAACCCTGTTCCATAAAGCATTTGAAACCTTTTGTTACCATACCAAGTTACGTTAACCATGATTCACTCTCGCCACTTTTTTTCAATCGCCACTTTACACATTGTCACTTTCAAATACTGTTTGCACTACCGGTATTATTGCACTACCAATTATTACCACATATTCAGTATATTTAAAATGTTTAAGTTTTCCACGTCAGTATAGGATTATTATGTATATTATATGTGTCACTTATGTTAAGAGTACTTATATGTTATGTTATGTTAGGTTGCTGTGCAGTGTTTTGTCTTAAGAAGTTCAGTGCCGAGGACAGAAAATCCTAAATGATAGGTGTCGCCTGATGCATCAACGCATTCCAACGCGTACGTGTGACCGGTGTGTAAGTCTGTGCGAAGGACATGTAGCCCTCTTTTGCACTCAGGTGCCTATAGCTACAGCTGGTTTCAGGTTGGTGTCGTGCTGTGGTTCTTAAGCCGCTTTTGGGAGAGTGCTTCTTCAAGTAGCCATCAGTGTTTTTGCTTTCAGTTTTTTCCGCCTTAAGAGCGAGAGCTACCTTTTGTAGCTTCCTAAGTTTGTAGTCTTTAGCCTTTTACCTCCATCTCCTGTGTTTTTGGATTTTTCGCAGTTTAAAGTATCTTTTGTGTTTTTTGGAACTTTTGTGTGAAATAAATACCAACTCTCAACATCATCCTGCATTTGGGTCCTCTAGCATACTTGGCTAAAGCGCGGGTTCCCCACATCCAGCTACTCGGGTTTAATCCCTGAGTAAAGCCTGACAAAGAGTACTTATATGTTATGTTATGTTAGGTTGCTGTGCGGCGTTTTGTCTTAAGAAGTTCAGTGCGCAGTCTGACTCTGTTGTTTTGAGCATCTGACAATAAAAGACTTGAACTTGAACTTAAACCCACAGTTAGATAACAGAGTACTTTTGCAGGTAACGAGCAACACAGCACTAACCAGAAACTTTGAATCCACTCATAAATATAGGGGATCCAGTTCATGTCATAACTGCCATGTCATATAGCCTAGGATATTTCACAGTGCTCTATTTGGCACATTGTCTCTTACTGCTGACAAAATGGCTGCTGAACTACTACTTTGTAGGGGCTTTATGATGCCACTGCTATGCTGAAGAGCTCTGGCTTAATGATGGCACGTCACCCTCAGGACCTGCTCTGGTTTCCCCTGAGGGCAGAAAATAACCATCCTTGGGTGGAAATGCCGAGTGTGAATTATTTAAGGTCCCCTGTGTGTGGGTGGAGTGGAACAGACAATGCAAAAAAGTGCTGGGGATAACTGACCCCGCAAGCACTAAAGCTTTAAAAGAAACAAAACACTCAGGTTACTTACCTTAATTGTGTGTCTCTGCAAACAACTTGGGTTTTGGTGTCAAATTTGACAACAGTCAAGCAGGAATAGTGTGTTTGTAACTTGTTTGTGCAGGCTCAGTGGTTCAATTAAAGAGCCACTGGCAAAATTGAGGTCTTGTGTTCTGCTTGCTCTGTGATTAACATCAATCCAGGTGTTTGCTAAGACAGGGGCATGCTATCAGGGGCAGGGGCAGGCTCTCTTATCCTGCAGGCAGGAAGAAAACTCACCTGTCCACTATTTGAGAACGGAGGTAGAGAGATAAGATGAAGCCAGCTTTTCAGCTTTTATGGCCTGTAATGATGGATCCGTGTGAGGCATATGGCAGGCCTGTAGACAAGAGCAGAGTCTGATCGGCTCCAGTCTGCTGCTGTCTGGTCAACAGTAACCTAATCTGGGCCAGAACCCAGCCAGAACCCGGCCAGACGTGGCCAAGAGTCAGCTGTTATGTGCTTGGTAGTGTGTGTATACCAGGGGGGGGGAAAAAGGATTAAAGTCGCACTCTGCATTTTCTGCCTTCAGAAATGTTTTGGCTGTTCAGTTGTTCATCAAGCAAAACAATCCTTTTTATCCATTTTATTTTGACATATCTTCAGCACCTGGCCCCAACTGGTATCTTGTACGTAGACACCTTTCATCAGTAAAAGTCTGTCTCTGGCATGTGTTGTGTGTGTGTGTGTGTCCAGCCCTTCCCCCTCTGTGCTGCTCCCGTGCCCAGGGCCGCTCCATGCTTCATGTTACACAGTGTAGCGTCAGGAGGAAGGTGTGGCCCTCCTCTGAAGGGGCAGTCATGCAAACTCAGGAAGTGCCCTGTGATTGGTTAGCTGAGCAGGGCTTGAGGACGCTCTCACTTAGTTCAGACAGTCAGCTGAAGTTGTGAAGCTCTGACAACCAGGAACTCCGGTTTGTCTGCTTTTTTTTCCCTCAACGCAAGAGTTTCTTCCCGTTAGTCGCCTCGCTGTTGCATAACGGAACACTCACCATGAAGAGATCAGAGAGGTAAATGCATCCATGGTTTTCTTCACTTTGCAGTTAAAAACAAACTCTTCCAGGAAGTCTGGGGTAGAGCTTAAGTGGAAGAAAGTATTTTTTTTTTAGGGCAGCTGGTGTGGTGTTTAGTTCTGGGTTGGGTTGGTATCATTCCCTCAGTCGTGTTAGGGAATTTAGGGGATTGGTAATCACTGCTTTAGTCGTGTTAGGGAAGCTAGGGAAGTGATGGCTTTTGGTTTTGGTTTTGCAAGCTGCAGCTTTCTGAAAGAAAAAACTTTTTTTCATTTTTTTCATCTTCTGTGCTTAACTTCAGTCTACATCTGTAATCACTTAGTTGCTAGCATTTCATTACAAAGTCTATGGGAATGTTCATTCAAACTCCTGCCATGCAATGAGCTCTGTGAATGTATCCGACCCTATACCGTCAGCTGTGTGTGCGGAATGTTAAAAAGCCTTCTGTCTCTATCTCTTAGCAACTCAGGCTTTTGTCCTCTGTTTATGCCAGGAGAGTAATTTCATTACGCCAGTGAGTCAACAGGCAAAAGGAGGGGTGATCTTTTGATTTCCGTGTCTGGAACTAATTTAGAGGTGCTGGAGAAAACAACACTGGCATGCAAGACAGGAAAATGGATGTCAGACGAACACAATGTGGGACGTTTCCATCGTGTTAGGGGTCTCGGCGCACGCCCGCGGGGGGGGGGGTTTAGCTGGTTGATGGGGAGGTTCCGCAGTCTGATGCATGACTGGGCTCGTCCTGCACCGCAGAATGGATATTGATTTGCACCATTGCTCAGTGACATGCATTAGACATATTGGCTTGTGTGTGTGTGTGTGTGTTTTTATTTGTGTGTGTGTATTTATGTTTGTGTGTGTGTGTGTGTGTGTGTGTGTGTGTGTTTGTGTTTGAGTGTTACCAGACTGCTGATTGCTCTTGAGGCAGAGAGCTGAGAAGGCATAAGGATTCTTGGTTTTCATGTAAATGCCCTAGAAGGCTCTGGGCGTTGGCAAACCCTTGGCAAGGAAGAACACACGTTTTTTTTCCCCAATCTGTGCAAAAGCCCACTTTATCACGCAGCCTCTCAGTGCTCATTATTGTGATGATGTGTGGGCCTGTCTGTGCTACATCACTCTGTTAGCCTGCATCGCGTGAGACTCCCTTAAAATGCCTGTGCTGTCCTTGCTGTGAGAGTCAAACCCTTCTATAATTTAGGTTAAAGCCACAAAGTGTTTGATGGCATCCGGCCTCAGGGCGCTTCCTCCACAGTCCTTCTTTGTCAGAAAGGCAGCCTTTTTACAACGTCATGTTTTTCTATCAGTATGAAATGGCGCTTTTCTAATGCAGTGATATTGATAATGTGGTTTTGTAAAGACGGATCGTGTTCACTGATTCTGTCTGAGTTATGTGGTCGCCCTGGCGCTGCAGTGGCCTGGAGCCGCAGTGCTCTGCAGTTATGTCACGAAAAAATAAAGCCCCTCTTACGTAATCACCTTTCAGGCTTTCACCCTGTTCTAGGGATCTGTTGTTTGCATGGAAGCAAATGTGATTGACTTTCGAAAATGAATTTGAAGCACTACCAAGTAATTGTCTGACTGTGGAACACCAGGTCCATGCCAGGTCCATTCTCTCAATGACTGTAATTCTTTACGGAAGACTGGATGAATGATTTTGACCGAAGACTGAAGGCTGAGATGTCATACGTAAAACCCAAGTATGGCTTTTCTTAAAATGGCCTTGTACTGACTGTTTACCATGACAAATAACATTGCCACAGTTGCATTCATTCGTAGGAATTTTAAAGGGAATCCATTATGCCAGTGTGACACGTACTTCAATTAGCGTCCGTTAGCATCAAGTCTGTTTGCAGTCGTCCCACTGCGGTTTTTTTGGGGGGGGGGGGACAACCAGGACACAAAACGTCCTTTGTGAACTCTGTTTCAGAGGACTCCGCCCTCAGCCCCTGCGAGAGAGTAGGCTGTCATTTAAAGATTTTACTTCATGTCTAATGAGAGTGCAGGTTTTTTTTTTTTTTTTTTACCCGAGCTGCCCTGTTTCTTCTGCCTGTCAGACGGGAGCAAATGGATGTCAGTGATGGGAAGCTTTAGCATTGATAGGTTATCCATAATGGCAGACACTAGCACATCAATTATGCAGATTAATGTCATTGCTTTCATCCTTTTTATACAGCTACTCTTGTACAGTTCGACTGTGTAGACCCACTTCAATGGTAATGGTTCCTGAGAAGTTATCTATCATCTGCTACTCTCCCTGATGTGTGTGATGATGGCTGTTCTTTCCTATGGATTGGCTTAGATGGAGGGCCTAGTAGAAGGCGAGACAGTGCACTCTGCCGATCGTATAGTGTGGTATCTACCTACATAACACACAGATCATATAGTGTGGTATGTACCTACACAACACACCTAAGGCGGTGAGAGAGATGAGAGACGGTGCACTCTGCCGATCGCATAGTGTGGTATCTACCTACATAACCAACCTAAGGCGGTGAAAGAGATGAGAGATAAGCTACGTGTCACTATGTGTCTGTGTTTGTTGAGGGAGTGAATGGGGGCCATATGGAGCCTCATATTCATATGCACTTCGTGGTTTAAGTTCCGTTAGGGGCCATTCCATCCGTCCCATAACCCTATGCTTACCCTTATCCTCACGTGTCCCTCATGTCCCTGTGTGATCGTTAGAGCCATGAGATTAATTAGACAATCAAATCACAATCAGGCCCTGTGGGTATGGCACAGCATTGAAACAGTCTAATGTGATGTCTTGTTTATTCCGTTGGAGAGAGGCGGGGGGGAGGGGGGGGGGGGGGCTGAAAGATAGAGAGACTGTGAGGGAGAAAGGGAGGGAGAGAGAATGATTTAATGAGATGGAGAGAAAGAAGCAGAGATAAATGGAGAGAGGTAGTGCGGGTGAGAGAGAGATGGAGAGAGAGAGGGAGAGGTGGTCCTGATAGTCCAGAATGCATTCCGTGGCACACTGAGGGTGCTGCTGGCTCTTGCAGAATGCAAGTCAAAATGCTGTCGGAGGCAGAGTGGAACGACCTGTCAGTCAGCCTGTCACCATGACATCAGAGTTCAGATAGCACAGCAACAGGAGGGCAGAGAGACAGCATCAGGAGAGATGCTGTCTGCCAAGTGAGGGCTTCAGATGCGCCGCCACATATGGCTACACACACATTTGCCCACACAAGGCACATACAGTACACATACACGCACGCACACACACACACACACACACACACACACACACACACACACACACACACACACACACACACACACACACACACACACACACAGGTATATACTAAATACATACCTTTTAATCTCCTTTAATAATAATATTGATACAAATAAATAATAATAATACAAATGTCTGTTCTATATTTATGATGAAAACAGAATGTAGAAGTACATGCTATAAGATAATTACAGTGAGGTATGACTCTTCCTCCACCTTTGGCTGAGCTAGATACCTTAGATACATTAGGTACAGTGAATTATCCTGACACTGTGGTTCCTGTCTCTTTGAATGGAGACGCCATTAATTCCATCCAGTGACAACTGACAGGATGGTCTGGAGGAAGAGGAGAGAGAGAGAGAGAGAGAGAGAGAGAGACAGAGAGAGAGAGAGAGAGAGAGAGAGAGACAGAGAGAAAATGAATGAAGTGAATGAATAATTTACTCACCAGCAAAGGTGCTGACATACAGTTGGTGTACTGATAAAAAATGCAAACGGTTTCAAATTGTTGAGGCAACAATTTATTTGGATAGTCCGCCTACTAAGACAGATGGCTCGCTGAAATTCAAGGTCAGTCTTAACAATTGTCCACTGAACATCACCTTAACCAAACCCAACCCTAATCCCTAACCCTAACCATAAATTGTAGGTTACAGACTTTTATTGTGTGTTTACAATCTGAGCATCTGTAGATAGTCTAAACAGAGGTTCTGTAGATAGTCAGTAGGGGACCATCCAAAATCCAAAGTGAGACCAAGTTTGGCGTAATGTGTTCTCCTTATACTTCAAACATGCAATAAATGAATGTTGTGCATTAATATGTGATTTCTCTTTTTCTTTTTTCAGCAAGACCAAAGAATGCACACTGAACGCAGGTAGGCTCTTTGTCCTCCATTTGTGCATTCCAGCCAAAACTAAATGCCTATTTGAGTGATGGATGATGGGATGGATATGGACAGAATGGAAAAAGAGGCGCGGGGGAACGAGAGAGCCTTTGTGTTTGTGACTTCTGTGTTTACAGAAACAAGAAGCTGCTGTGTGCATTCAGGTCGTTTCATGTTCATTTTTAATGAGACAATTACGGGAAGGCCCTGTGTAGTCAGCAGATAGAGTGGAATTATGGGAAGTTCTGTATAGTGGGGGTCACTGCCAAGACCTTGAGTACGAGAGAGAGAGAGAGAGAGAGAGAGAGAGAGAGAGAGAGAGGGGTGAGGGAGTGAGAGATGGAGTAAATAGGGGGAGAGGCAGGCAGAGAGAGAGAGCGAGAGAAAGAGCGATGGATTTTCCCAAATTGATTTGGCCTGTCTAGCAGCACTGCCTCCCCTCCTAATGAGATTTTATGTGGTCAAATTTGATGTTGAAAATGGAAGGCTCTTACTTTGGAGCTGAAATGGCCTTGAATCTAAAAAGCAATACGCAACTAAACTGTTATTAACCTAAACAGCTCAGAGAATTCACGCAGTGCAGAGATGCCCATTGTGGGGCTACACCTTCAGGAGATGCAGAGGCCATTTTAGATTGATGAATTTAGGAGTTTAGTTTGTTAATAATTACAATTGAACTTGACTACCACTAATGTGGAGGGCAAAATGATGAGCAATTCCCCGTTCTGTGTTTCCTTCATTTATTTGTCTGTTACATTTTACCGAAGTGTTTTTTACAGAACCCTTCCATAGATATTTTCTCTTGTCTCTCTCATAATGTAGATGATGGATACGTGCGCATGTTTCTGCGTGGCCGTCCAGTCACCATGCACATCCCTGATGACCTGAGGGACATATACAGCCTCGACCAGAAGATGGCGCTGCCTGACCGCAAGCTCAAACTGCAGTGGGTGTATCCTTCAGACGCTTATGGCAACACAGTTGCTGTTGTTTTGTTTTAAGATTTTTATTTTGCTTTAAGTTTTTTAAAGATGAAATGGTACTTTATTATGTGTCAAGTTTTGGTCACACTTTATTTTGATGGTCCCGTAAAGACTATCTACAGATGCTCAGATTAGATCTGCAGGTGGACTATCCAAATAAAGTGTCACACAAGTTTTAGCTTATTAGACCTTGGGCCCTATCTTGCACCCAGCGCAATTGACATTGTCACCGACGCATGTATCATTCCTATCTTGCACCCGGCGCACAGCGCGATTTTCCCTCCAGAGGCGCGCTTCGAAATGAACTTGCGTCGACATGGGCGGGGGCGGAACAGAGAAGGCGTTTCTCTGGCGCAAGTGGTATTTTGCAGTTTCAAAACAACGCTGTGCGCCGTGCGCCATTGACCAAAAAAAAGCTGGTCTAATGTGAGGCGCAATGTCTAAAGTCTGTAACGCGTATTCAGAACACTATTTTAAGGGCGCATGTGCTTGCCCGCACAGTATAGGACCTGTAGGCTACACTTTACTTCTGTCGTCTTCACGAGAGATTGACACCAATTGTTTGGCAAGCCATATATAATTACAAGGAAAATAAAGTATTTACCACATGAGGAAATCATTGTGATATCCGTATCCAAGACATTTAAAAACTAGGCATACATCTAGCGTACACAATTGACCCAAATGATTCAGGTTAATTGAAGCTGCGTGACATTTGATTTATTGTATGGCTTTGTTGCATTTATTTAATGCCAGTGTTATTATAAATCTTGTAAACTCATCTCTGTGTATGTGGACTTTATTTATGTACCTTGGTCAGCTGGTGCACTGGCTTGGGTGCCGATTTCCATGCCCCCAAATCCCTGCACGCTCTCAGGCGTGAGGGTACTCGTGGCGATGTCCTCTGCTGCCGTCAGATCCTGGGTCGAGGCAGATCCACCTCCCGTGAAGGCACGAGAACGTGTGTTACCTTCCAGCTTGGATGTCCCACGTCTCCGGACGGCAACGTTTTCGGGTGCCCCGTTGCAGAAACAATCACGGCAATATCTTGACATGCTTGCTTGACTGCTTACTTTTGGAGGGTTTCTCGCATCCCCATATATATCTATCTCCCGGCTTTTTACAAAGCCATACAATAAATCAAATGTCACGCAGCTTCAATTAACCTGAATCATTTGGGTCAATGTGTAGGCTACATGTATGCTTATTTTTAAAATATCTTGGATATGGATATCACAATGATTTCCTCGAGTGGTAAATACTTTATTTTCCTTGTAATTATATATGGCCAAAAAATGTGTGTAAATCTCACGTCGGTCTCCTTGGCTGTGAACTTCTCCGGTCTTCCAACAGGTAATTCCGCCATCAAAATAACAAGCCGCTATGGACTATGCGCTTCTCGCTCTTAAAGGGAATGTGAAATGACGCTCGGATTGGTTTATTGCATATTACGCCCAAACCACACCTATGGCTGAGTAACCTCCTTTGGACCAACCCTTTTGACACTTGCGCTGGACGCAAGTGTGTTTTTTCCGCCGTTAAAATAGTAACTGCGCCATAGAGCCGCCCACACAGCTACTTGCGCTTGGCGCCGTCCTACTTGCGTTTCTGATCGGCAAGATAGGGCCCCTTGTGTCTTTCTCCTCTTCTGTCTTCTCCAGGTTCCCGGATTCCTACAGTTGTTCACACGACGATGTTTAAGTAGTTAAAAGTACAAAGCCGCAATGAAAACATTAATTTTTGATTTTTGTTTTTTTTTCATCTGTTGGGTTAGGTGTGGACATTGTTAAGCTGTGGTGTAGCACTTCTTATGTTAAAAGCATGCAACACATTGAACTGAATACATTTAAACTAGTTTAAAATCTAATCAAATAGGCTTGATTGAATCAAAGAACCATTCAAAAACCACTCCATGCATGCAGTGCACTCTGAAAATCCACAGAGCCCCCAGCACTTGCTCAGTTAACATGGCCATGGTACACTTTGACCCTTTTTATCAAGGCTCAGTTGTGTGGCACTTAAAGTAGGCATTTTAACGCCACACCATTTTAAAGCTCATATGTGGCATTGCTAAGTAATGCATTCACTGCAGGGTCTGTTGTGGTCAAAATAGAGTGTTAGAGTGGTTGCTATATCCGTTGGGATTTGGATGCTGTAAGGCATCTGTTGAACATGCATGACTCTCAGCAGCTTGTTGACATATTTTAAATGTCATAGAGATGCTGTTTCAATGCCATGTCAGTCTTGCATCACTTAATAGTATAGTCCTGTAGTGTGGAAGGTCTTCCTTTTCGAGAAATGTGTCTGAGGAACCCTTTTTAGAACTCTACTGTGAATTATGGGAAATATTGTATTATTACTATTAATAGTTTAAGAGATGGTTCTGTGGAGGTTGAATCTACTCTGGTGTTTATCAGCACATTTGCTTTCCAGCTGTAGGCTGAAACACAGTTAAAAGGATTTGAATGTGATAAAAAAATGAATTATGAAGGAACTTCAAAGCATGTCTTGATGCCTCATGTCTATTCTGGAACCCTGCTGCAGACGTTCTCCTGTTCTCTAGAGACTGGCCCTGTGTTCCATTCTGGAACCCTGCTGCAAACGTTCCCCTGTTCCCTTGAGACTGGCTCTGTGTTCCCTAACTCCCTGCGGCCCAGATATGGGTACAGGGGCCGAGACTGCCGCTCCAACCTCTACCTGCTGCCCACGGGCGAGATCGTCTACTTCAACGCCTCCGTGGTGGTGCTCTACAACGTGGAGGAGCAGCAGCAGCGCCACTACCTGGGACACAACGACGACGTGAAGTGGTGAGATGATCCTCCTCTTCCTTCTCCTCCTCCTCCTCCTTCACCTCTTCCTCCTCCTTTAAGGGTTAGGTTGATGGACCATAATAGCAGACAGTTCAGTGGCACCCAGAAGGCTAGATGAAAGTGAAACTGTGTTATTATTGTTATTGTTATTTGACGGTCACCAGCACACTGTAAACCTGAACAAGTTCAGAGTACTTAAAACTTTTGATGTAACCGATTACATAATATGAGTACATATAGAATTTTTTTTAAGTAAACTTAACTTTGAAATGATACATCGGCTATACTGATTTATTTTGTTATCATTTTCATAATTTTTAAGTTCTCTGAACTCATATTATTTCAAAATCTCAGAGGATTTTGCCTCGTCGGATATTTGTGTTTCTCTGGGTCTTTCACAAACTAGTTATTACCCCCTTTCAAGTTTTTGAAAGGGTATCTCCCTTACATTCCAACTTCTTGCACAAGGTCTTACTGTAGAGAGAACTGTCATTGGTCAACCGCCTTCCCAGTGTTGCCAGATGTACATATACATCTGTGATTTAGCAGACGCTTTTATCCAAAGCGATTTACAAGGAATTTTGCATTTATAGATCAGGAGCAGTTTAGGGGTTCACACTTATACACTTGGTAAGGAGGAGTGGGGAATCGAACTAGAAAGCTTCCGACCTCTCGATTACTAAACGACTCCACTACCTTAAGTCTGCTGTCTCCATCTCTCATCACAAGAACTCTGCAATGGTGTTCTCAAAGACGTTGAGGAAGTCAGATACTAAAAAAATACGAGTTATCAGGCATTGTTTACTCAAACAAATACATCCCAAATACAATTAAAACGTCTTCACTTGCTCAGAAAACGTATACATTTAAAGTTGGGTCAACTAAATACCAGGTTTTAAGTACTGAATACATAATGTTAATAATTTAGTAGAACTGTTTGGGTTTACAGTGTAGTTCAAAGGCACTGGCCACGTTAGCCCAAAGTATACCGGTAGTATAAATAGACAGGATTATTATTATGTTTGGGTATCCCAGCAGTCAGCTTGCACTCATTAGGCTAACTGAAAACCCTAGAAGTAAGCGTTATTGTGTGTGTCAGAGGTTAAAGTTCAGGGCTGGAGATCTCCTCCTCCCTCAGTTTAAAAGCGGTTTCAACTCCCTGTGGTGTTCATCCACATTGCAAAAACCAGACACTTGCGTAACACCCCACAAAGGAGGAACAGTCCCCCACCAGGGGAAGTCTGGGAGCTTTAGAAAATGTCCTTTTAAACATGACAATCGTGACATGGAGCCAAGTAAAAAAAAAAAAAAAAAAGGTTGTCAAGGGCGAGATGTGTGTTTGGTGAGCTGTGTTTGTTCCTGTGCAGAGCTGGCAGGAACAGTTGGCAGAGCATTACCGTTTACACAACCAAATGAGATGGTGTTTAGCAGGGATGCATGGAATGTTTCCAGGCAAAATTTCTATTTTGCCAAGCCTCAGTCCTAAGCTCTCATCGGGCTGAGCTTCTTTCATGTCATATAAAGATAGACTATTCCCCTCTCACAGTGGCTTTAGCCAAAACATTCCCAAGAGTGAAAACAGAGATACACCCTCATTCTTCCCCAAGATCACACACAGATGAATTGATAAAGGAATGACAAATTAGTCTGTGATTACAGGATCACAGGGTCTTGTGTAGCACAGGCCTAAAGAAACAGCCACGGCATGCATTATAAGATGTCACGATGGCAGTCCACATTTCACCAGTTTCATCGTTCAACTCAACTTGCAAGATGCATTTCCTGCAATCTCCCAAATATTTACTGTTCGCTAAAGTTCAGTCTCAGTCGTTTAAATGCTTGGGTATGTTGGCTCAGAACATGGTTTATTATAAAGGCCAAGTTGGACAATATCTGTTTGTTTTATTGAGTGGATGCAAGCCAGATTCTATTCCCTGTGCGACCATTAAGAAAGCTTTGGCTTTTTCAGCCTCTGACCCTGACCCTGTCTCTCTCTTTAGCTTGGCCATCCACCCAGACATGGTCACCATAGCGACGGGACAAGTTGCCGGAACCTCTAAAGATGGCAAGGTAATCTTTGTTTGTGGTTTATCATCACTTGTGGTATGTTCATCAATTGTGGTATTTTCATCACATTCATTCAAGCCTTGCATAAACCTCCTGTGGCATTGGTGGCAGAAAAACAGCAGCAGGGATGTGGGAGATGTGTACAGTCACTGCTGAATTTATTATGACTGCTGTTTAAGTTAATGTGTTATTACTGTCTAAGTGTTGTTTAAGTTAATACATTATTACTGTCTAAGTGTTTTATAAGTTAATGTGATATTGCTGTATAAGTGTTTTTTAAGTTAATATATTATTACTGTATAAGTGTTGTATAAGTTAATGTGTTATTGCTGTATAAGTGCTGTATAAGTAAATATATTATTGCTGTATAAGTGTTGTATAAGTGAATGCATTATTACTGATGTATCTGTAGGCGCTGGCTCCTCATGTGCGCGTGTGGGACTCGGTCAGCCTCAATACCCTTCATGTCATCGGGACGGGCGTGTTTGACCGCGCTGTCACCTGTGTGGCCTTCTCTAAATCGGTACGCGGGAGCACACACTCCACACTTACACATGCACTTACCTTGTGTTTGAGAGGTGCTATAGGTAGTTTGTTAGGTCATAAAAATGCTTCTCGACTCTCTTACAGTACTTTCAGGCCTTTTAAGCAATTTCCTTTCGTCTCTCCTGCCCGTAAAAACAAACAACCAAGATGTGTATAATGTGACGGCATAATCTAAAAGCACTCTCATCACACCGTCCCTTCAGAACTGCTTTGTTTTAATGAATTAAATTCATCTACAAATAAATCCATGTCCTGCATGTTCAGTGCTGATGGATGTGTCAGGTTGGTAGATACTTGTGAATCTCTACAAGAGAAGATGATCTTAAGTGTCCATTAGCTGGTGTTGTGCCTCATTCAACTGCAGTAATGGTAGGGGAAAATGACATGTATTGATTGATTAAATGAAAGTCATCTCATCAGTGTGCCAGCCTCTTGACCTCTGTATAGAATATATACTGTCTGTATTGATCCGCTTTCTGTTGGTTTACTGGGAGTATTGAAGGGTTATGACCTTGCTGACATTCATTCATTAATTTGTGTGTGTGTGTGTGTGTGTGTGTGTGTGTGTGTGTGTGTGTGTGTGTGTGTGTGTGTGTGTGTGTGTGTGTGTGTGTGTGTGTGTGTGTGTGTGTGTGTTTGTGTGTGTAGAACGGAGGGGCACACCTGTGCGCTGTGGACGATGCCAACGACCACATCCTGTCTGTGTGGGACTGGCAGAAGGAGAAGCAGCTGGCTGACGTGAAGGTCCGACACTCACATACTTCACTTCATAGTCATTACACTCAACCATTCATTATTGTCCTTTCTCATTAGCTCTACTTCATGCAAGGAAGGTGTAGTCCTCGATTCTAGTCCAATAGACTTTTTGTCAAACTCTACTAATCTCTCTTCACAGTCCTATAGCTCTCTTCTGTATGTGCGCTCAAAAACATCTCTGGTGTTTGTCCTCAGTCCCTGCTCTGTCAACGGGAAATAATCAAAGTGGCCTGGACTGAGCAGTACACTATTCAAGATGATTATTAATAACGTTGCTTCAGGAGCACACAGATGAGGGATGTATTTGATTGGTTGTTGAGTTCAGATCTCAATAATCTTTCACCAGGAGCGGGGACTGGACATTTTATTAAAAAGTAGTTAATTCATAAGGCTTTAGGTTTAGGCCATCAACAGCAAGATCAGCTAAGTGGGCAGCAGGTTGCATAGTGTAGTTGCCAATATTTGCCAATTCCCTTCTGAGGATAATACTACTATAAGACACTGTTAAACCACAACTGTCTCTGGTTGTTAAGTTGTGGGTGTTAAGTTGAGGTAATATGTGCAATCACAACAAGCCATAAACAGGAAATTAAGTGTGAGCACAGTATGAAAAAAAACAATTCAGATAAGTAGATAACTGCTATTAGACTGCTGCCATTACGTATCATTAAGATTTTAAACAACATTCAGGAACTCTACACCCTACACTCTGTCCTAAGAGCTCATTCATTTCATGCGAGCGGTTAAGGCCACTGGGGTGTTAATTGTGCTCTCTGCAGGTGAAGCCATAAAACCTAAAGGTGGCTTTTTCCCCATCTCTTCCAGCAGACAGTCAGTTAATTGAAATGTCTAAGTGTTTTATGTGTCTGTTGCCATGGCGCTTGCCATTTGCCAGTGCAATAAGGTGGGCTCTGCAGTGGCGTGGTCTGCAGAGAAGCGATGACTCGCTGGATGGTAGATCAGAGTGAAATCTGTTGTTTACCTCATGAGGGGTGCAGCAGTTACTCCCAAAGGCCACCAGGGTAACTCCAGAAACCAAACATTAACACGCATCCTAGCCATATAGGTTCAAAAGCGAAAACACTAGTCACAAATGTCGGCGACAGTTTATTTGAACTGTACCTACGCACAATGAAATAAGTTGTTTAAAAAAAGATGTTTCGACATTTATGGAGAGCTTTTGTCAGTATTCAGCAAAATTGCATGTAATAGTATACATTACACCGTATGGACATAAAGAAAAAATATCAAAGCAAGAGTCAAAGCATGACTATCTATGAATGGTCAATACCGTGCTGTTTCTTGAATTATTTGTTATGCTGAGAATAATAACATAAGATCCTCATGAACAAACATGCATTGCCTTTTGAATGTGTTATGCAGTGTTTATGTGGGTTTACGCTTCAACTAGTAATCCATTAATCGGTTAATTATGTACCTGGTATCTAACTTATACCTCAGACTTGAGTCTTAGGAGTTGTTCTGCTGGGTGCTAGATGGTGTATGAAGGCCTGTATTTGACCATAATAAATAATACACTCCTGTATTTGACCATAATCAATAAGACACTCCTGTATTTGACCATAATCAATAAGAGATTCCTGTATTTGACCATAATCAATAAGACACTCACTCCTGTATTTGACCATAATCAATAAGACCCTCACTCCTGTATTTGAACATAATCAATAAGACACTCCTGTATTTGACCATATTCATAAACCACTCACTCCTGTATTTGAATGCCTCAGTGTTCGAATGACTCCGTGCTGGGAGCTGCCTTCCACCCAATGGAGGCCAACCTGATCGTCACCTGGGCGAAATCCCACATCAACTTCTGGACCATGGAGGGCAGCACTCTCACCAAGAGACAAGGCCTGTTTGAGGTACGCTCCTGATTAGCCTCTAGGATCACGTAGCCAGATGTATATTTAGATGATGTCTTGAGACAAGTGTGGTAAATAGTTGACTAAATGTGGGTGGGGTCCATAGACAGGATGGTACAAACGACAGCATTAATGGTATGACATTTTTTTACGTGGTCTGTTTACAAATGTGGAAATAAAAAACATCACATTCCAACAACAGAAGTACAAGTATTTAAATAGAATACCACAATATATGTGCATTGTAGTGAAGGGAGAGAGCAGTCACCCCACATGGCCTTGAACCCAGGTCTACATGGTATCTAACCTGCACTCTGACTGCAACGCCAAAGAGTTGATGAGGCTCAATGGCATGGCAGTCAGAGCACATACTCATCTGTCGCGACGGCACTCCATCACAGTTAGGCATGGGTCTTACAGGAAAATCTAGTAGCTGAAGCCTGTTGCCTTGAACACTCATTGTCTTGTCCAGCATATTGTCTCCAGACTGTCATTTCTCCTATTTCAAGACCTTTTTGGGTCTAAACCTTTATTATAAGGACAAAAAAGATAGAAATCGGTCCTGGGCAATCTTATGGGGCAAGCATGATACACTTCAAGTCTGTGTTATTTTAACTCACATTACATTACATTGCACACTGCACATTGCACATTGCACATTCACTTTTGCATTCTTGCCCTGCATTTTTGCATTTTACCTTCCACTTTACTTTTTTATATACACTCTTTTTTTTATATATATCTGTATCCATATATACTGTGTTCTATCTGTACTTATCTTATGTGTAGTACTTAGTGTGTTTCTATGTTTTATGTTATGTGTAGTACCTATTGTGTATTGTATTATTTATTATATTATGGTGTGTGTATGTTTTTATGTTTACTCTATGCACCCATACACCAGAGCAAATTTCAGGTAGGTGTAAACCTACTTGACAATAAATCTGATTCTGATTCAGATTTTCAGAGTAAACCACTTGTTTTCGCCACTGACAGGCTTGTAAATGTTATTATAAGGGTCTGACAGCATGGAAAGCATCCCTACAAAGACACACCTGAGTCCAGAAGTTTCCCTTTAAGAGCCAAAATCACGTCAGGCCCTGTGAGGCTTGTGCCCGCCTAAATCATTGAAGGCTTACAAAGATACGCCATTGTGGAGCGCAGATATGATGCAGGTTTTCATTGGCGATAGAGCAATGCAGGCATTTAGCGGCTGGTTTGTATGCATTAACACCTCTTTAAGCTGGGAGGCAGTGATTTGTGAAATAAGCTGTGTTGGGCTCAAGTGAAGTGAAAACACATGCAGTCTCGGACAGGAAAAGCAATGGATCTTTATCCATCCCAGTGAGAGGCACATGCTGATCCGCCAGCTTTGTCCAATTAAAACAGTCACAGAGGAGGTACTTTACTGTGATGTCATAAATCCCATATTTTGTGTCGTCAGGGACATTTGCATTCTACATCAGGCATGGAATTTCTTGCAGAAGCTTTTATATTAATAATGTGAGAGTTATAACAACGTCCTGTTCCTGTCCCCTTCAGAAACACGAGAAGCCCAAGTACGTCCTGTGTGTTGCATTTGCTGAAAATGGAGACGCCATCACGGGAGACTCGAGCGGAAACATCTACATCTGGGCCAAAGGTCTGACTAAGACAAGTCTACATTTCCTTTTTCAACATTTACACATTCAGTCATTTGGTCAAATGCAAGGCTCTTTTATCCAAAGCTCATAACAAGTGAGGTACAAACCCAGCAAATAAGGAGATCAAGGAAACATTTAAAAAAAAATGGTGCCATGTAAACATATGTTTTGTTTCATAGCACACACTGTTCTCTAGGTTCCAGTACAAACAAAGAACCTTTAACGGTGTTAGATTTCACCCTTTTTGTCCATTTTCTTATAAACTCATACAGTCACAAACTTACCTATTAGTAGTTTGACATTGTGTATTGAGATTCTCACATGGAAGTGAATTTACACTCATTGTGGTGTTTGATTGGTGCATCTGTTGTTGATTGACAGGTGGGCACAAGATCAGTTATGCGGTCACAGGTGCTCATGAGGGCGGGATCTTTGCCCTGTGTGTGCTGAAGGACGGGACGCTGGTGTCAGGCGGGGGCAAGGACCGCCGTGTGGTTCAGTGGGATCACGAGTACCACAAGCAGAGTGAGATTGAGGTGAGATGAACCCCTGTGCTCAAAAGCAACTAACACACATACACAGAGATTGAGCTGAGATTGACACCTGTGCTCAAAACAGCTAACAGAAACACACACACACACACACACACACACACACACACACACACACACACACACGCACACACAGAAATTGAACTGAGATTGACCCCTATGCTCAAAAACAACTAACACACTCATACACACATACACAGAGAGAGAGATTGAGTTCTGACAAACTCATGTCCCTAAAAACATCTAAAACACACACACACACACACACACACACACACCTTTCAAGGAGAAAAGCAGAAGAGAAGAATGGCCTGTTCCTCTTTGTTCAAAGGGTTCTACTGTGCTGTGTTACTGTGGTGATGCCTGTTGCTATGGATCATATTCAGCACATATCATTACATTGCTGACCTTGATACAAAAAGCAGCGGTGTACATATTGGCAGACTCAGATTTTGTGTGTGTGTGTGTGTGTGTGTGTGTGTGTGTGTGTGTGTGTGTGTGTGTGTGTGCGTGTGTGTGTGTGTGTGTGTCCTTAAGGTTCCTGAGGCGTTTGGGCCAGTGCGCTCCTTGGCTGAGGGGAAACAGGAGGAGCTGTTTGTGGGCACGACCCGTAACGCAATCCTGCAGGGCTCCCTTTCTGGGGCGCTCTCACCCATCGTACAGGTACAGTTACAGTATCACAGTCACTCTACGCTCACAAACAGCTCTATCCACACAAGCAGTCACTTCACGCTCACAAACAGCTCTATCCACACAAGCAGTCACTCTACGCTCACAAACAGCTCTATTCACACAAGCAGTCACTTCACGCTCACAAACAGCTCTATCCACACAAGCAGTCACTCTAGATTCACAAACAGCTCTATTCACACAAGCAGTCACTCTAGATTCACAAACAGCTCTATCCACACAAGCAGTTACTTCACGCTCACAAACAGCTCTATCCACAAAAGCAGTCACTTCACGCTCACAAACAGCTCTATCCACAAAAGCAGTCACTTTACGCTCACAAAGCTGCTAGCTGCTTACCACTTCCTGTTCATTCCTAGGTAGTTTAAAGCAGCTGCAGCAGTTTGTTAAGGGAATAACACTCTGGGTAACTAATGCTTAAAATAACTTTTGTTAATGTCATTGATAAATGTCATTGTATCTTTTTTTTTTTTACATTCCATTTTCTCCTGTTGGTATCCTTCATTCTTACCCTGATTTACTCCTCCTTTGCTTCTCTCCTCCTGGCTGTTTTGTGTCTTCTCTTTCCTCCTGTCCTCTGGCCTTCCTCTCTCTCTCACTCCTCTTCCTCCTCCTGCTCCATTCCTGTCTCAGGGTCACACAGACGAGCTGTGGGGTCTGGACGTGCATCCTAGCCTGGAGCAGTTTGTGACGTGCGGCCAGGACAAGCAGGTCCACCTGTGGGACACCCTCACACACCAGCCCCTCTGGAGCAAAGCCATCGAGGTGCTTAATGCACCCGCCGCATCCCTATGCTTGCATCGCACTCTAATACACCACACCACGTACAGTTATATGTCCAGTTATTGCTGCCATCAGTGGCTGTTCCCCAGAGAGAGATCAGGCTCTTAGACCTGTAGTAAGGATACTACTGCAGGCCGCTGGCAGGAGTCAGTTCTGTTATTTTTAATTTACATTAAATACAAAAGAAATACAACAGGCCTAAATGTTTAGAAGATCCGTATATTTCAAAGTAAATGCCATGTTCATTTGATGAAGGTTGTGTGAGGTAAGATAACGGTCTTTGTAGAGTGATGCTAATGTTCTGACGTGTTCTATGCCAGTGGTCTTTGATGTTGCTTCAGACTGATCAACTGTATCTCTTCTCTCTCCTCAGGATCCCGCTCGTTCTGCAGGGTTCCACCCCAGTGGTGCTGTGTTGGCCGTGGGAACCATGACTGGACGGTTGGTTCTCTTCTTTTCTCATCTATTTCAAGAGAATCAGAGATATCATCTACACACAACTATGAAATGTGTTTTTAAGCCATCAGCTTTGGGACTAAATATGCAAGATAAAGCAGGATAGCTTTTTCTGTGTCGTTTGTAGCTACGAGCTATTTGAATATCAGCTACTAACAATCAGCACTTTCACTCAGACAGTACCTTGCAGGACCCCTCTTAGAGGTCAGAGTTTAACTTGTCATGTGCTCTTCTTATGCTGCAGGTGGGTGGTGCTGGACACTGAGACCAGGGACCTGGTGTCTGTGCACACTGATGGCAATGAGATCATCTCTGATGTTAAGTACTCCCCAGGTACGGCAGGACAGCATTAGCGTTAGCATTGTCAGTCACAGACATGAGGCACAACCACAAGTTGAAGTGCCTTCATATTAACAAACATAGGCCCACATATTTTCTTTGAACTTGAAATAAAATGTTTAACGTTGAACGTTTTTGTGTAAATATTCCAAATAGTTTGATCAGACGATAACTCTCAGTCCAGCGTCCACGTATGTTAGTTAACTGAAGGCAAACAATATTTGCCATAGTTTGCTAATTTGGACGCACCTCTGGTGCTACTAGTATACATTGTTGCCCCTGCTCGTATTGTGAGTCAGTATGTGTTGTGTTCTCCGTGTCAGATGGAGCGTACCTGGCTGTGGCTTCCCACGACAACTTTGTGTACATCTACTCCGTGACAGAGAACGGCAGGAAGTACAGCCGTGTGGGAAAATGCACTGTGAGTAACCATGGAGACAGACACCTTAAGCTTATTCTCCCATTCTGGTTTGTGTTCATAAAGTGCTCATGAAATGTGTATGTGTATCTGTGTTCCATTGACTGTGTGCGTGTGTGTGTGTTTCCTGGTTTGTGTGTGTGTATGTCTCAATATTGCTCAACAGGGACACTCCAGCTTTGTGACCCATCTGGACTGGTCCGCTGACAGCCAGTTTATTGTCACCAACTCAGGAGACTACGAGATTCTATTCTGTGAGTTTTTTCCAGTGACATTTAAACATACACACACGCGTGCGCATTCTGTCTCTCTCTCACATCCACACTCATTCTATGTCTCTCTCTCGCTCAGAAACAGCCCCCCACCCCCACCCCTACACACACACATTATCTCTATCACACACACACACACACACACACACACACACACAGACACACACACAGACACACACACAGACACACACACCCACACACACACACACACACAAACACACACACACACACACACAGACACACACACACACACACACACACACACACACACACACACACACACACACTAATAACACCACCTGCTGCCCCTGCCTCTCTCTCCAGGGGAAGCGTCCAGTGGCAAACACATCACCAGCATGGATGCCGTACGCAACCTGGAGTGGGCCTCCTCCACCTGTGTCCTGGGATTCGGTGTGTTCGGTGAGTCCCCGCGCGTGGGATACAGAGTGTGTTTGGCTGCAAGGTGTTTTTACATGTAATACTGGGGTAGAAATCAGTGCCAAGGTGGATCATGTACTTGGTTTTCTTTTCTAACAGGCCGAAATTAATCTTATAATTTAATTAATTAATCATCCACCTTCAAGAAAGAATTGTAGTCCCCAGGATAACACAGGCATCAACATACAATGTTGAGATTGCATGTTACTTTGATATTTTTTAAATAATTACTTTAGTAACAATCAATAATTAATGATTAATGATCTTTTTTTGACTATCAATATGACATAATATCCATTGTGAGGATCGTAGAAATGAGGCCTGATGTCCCTCTTGATCAAATCAACAAATTGATTGATTGATTGATTGACTGATTGTGTCATTGCAAACTGTGGAAAGCCATCAGGTTCATCACGCTCATCAGGTGGGCTTTCTGTTGACGTCACTGTTCCTCTCTGTTTCACCACATGGTTCCTCCATATGTTTCACCCTGACAGGCATCTGGCCAGACGGTGCTGACGGAACAGACCTTAACGCCGTGTGCCGGTCACACGATGGTGCTTTACTGGCCTCCGCCGACGACTTTGGCAAAGTGCACTTGTTCTCCAGCCCCTGTTCCCAGCCCAGGGTGAGAAAAGACACCTGTTTTTATTTAACAGGGGAAGGCAAAATCTAGTTATCACTAATTATTTGGCAAACCCCAACACCGTTACTGATGTCTTTCCTCGTCTCTTCTTTTCATTTCTTCTCATCTCTTTCCTCCTCCTCCTCTTCCTCCCCTCCTCCTCCTCCCCTCATCTCTCCTCTCCTCTCCTCTCCTCTCCTCCCCTCATATCTCCTCTCCTCTTCTCTCCTCTCCACTTCTCTTTCCTCCTCCTCTACTCTTCTCTCCTCCCCTCATCTCCCCTCTCCTCCCCTCATCTCTTCACTTCTCTCCTCCCCTCATCTCTCCTCTCCTCATCTCTCCTCCCCTCATCTCTCCTCTCCACCTCTCTCCTCTCCTCCCCTCATCTCTCCTCCTCTCTTCTCTTCTCTCCTCTCCTCTTCTCTCCTCTTTTCAGGCTCCCAGCCATCAGTATGGCGGCCACAGCAGCCACGTAACCAATGTTGCCTTTCTACATGACGACAGTCACCTCATCTCTACTGGAGGGAAGGACACAAGCATCCTGCAGTGGGGGCTAGCTTAGCCTAACCTAGCCCTACCGCTAGCACTAGCCTGGAAAATCTGCTGCATCTTCACTGTAGCCTCCTGCCCAGTAGAGGGCAGCACTGCTGTGCCTAATCCCCCCCATCACCCTTTAGTCCTCTCAGCGCCTGTGTAGCTGTATGAGTGTTCTGCTGAAGCGCCACCAGAGGGAGCACTGGATCAGGAAGAGAAGCATGACAGTCCTGACAATCCACACTATTTAAAGGCTATTTAAGAAATTCCAGTTTTAGCTGCTAATTGCTGTTGTGTTGCAGAAGCCGATAGAGATATATACATGTGATGCAGTAATATAATTGAGTGACCATGGTATTTTAATATCCAGAAGTGACGAATGTAGTTGTGGCACCTTATTTGCATTCAATATTTAGAAGTTGAGCTTAAGCTGTGCTTTGCCTTTTCGGTTTGGTTAATAAAGTTTTTACAGGGACCTGAAGTGTGCTGTGTTTGAATGTTCTTTAAAGGCTACACTGACCCTCTGCCTGTGCTCAGTCAGTCATTAGTATTATTTATTAAAACTCTTCTGACTTTAGTTGACCACACCAGAGTCGAATAAAGCACGCTATATTGCGACCACATTAACAACAAGGATTTGAGAACCTCAATCTACATAGGAAGAACCTACATCCTGAAGGGTCAGAAGCGGTTCATTTGTTGGTGCTGCAATTTCAGGTAAGGTCAAAAAACTAAACAAATTACAATAACAACAATATAATTTCAAGATGAGTATATAGCTTGTTTAAGGATAAACAAGAAATAAAGCTTTTATAAAATACGGGTGCCTGCAGCAATTAGCTCTTAAAGCGTGTGAGTCTTTTTTGTTGTTTCTTGAAATATCATCTGCTGGTCTCAGTGCCGCAGGAAACACCTGAAACGGCACTCAGCGTCTCTGAGGATGGGAGCTGGCGGCTGGAGCCACTGGGCCGTGCGGACGAGGGCTGGCGTGTTCAGGAACCAGCGGACCATGCGGACTAGGTTGGCGTACTTAGGGTCGCAGGTTTCATAGAGTTCACAGCACAGCTGTGTCCACAGCAAGCCAGGCCCTCATTTCTGAGAACGTCTGTCAGGAGCTCAGAGACTCTGGGTTGACCTTGCGTACACATGTTTGTGGAGGTTAAGGGCCCATTGCTAAGTCTAAGTGAGTGGGTGGGTCTGTTAAGTGAGTGGGGGCTGAATTGTTGCAGCTGTACAGTTGTGGGCTAAAGCCATCTGGCCCCTGACCCATACCTGTTGATTCCTGTAACTCCAGGATCTGGAGTGTCCCACTTCCTCTCTCTCTCTCTCTCTCTCTCTCTCTCTCTCTCTCTCTCTCTCTCTCTCTCTCTCTCTCTCTTTCTGCTACTCAGTCTTAAAATATCTCGCTCTCTCTTACACTCTTTAACTCACTCACTCTCTGACATCAGACGCAGGTAGTGTAGGCGTCTTTTTAGTTTACAGTCAACACACCTGGCTTCTAGCAAGAAGAAAGTCATCAGCTGAGTGGCAGCACAACTCCAACCAACTGACACTAATCTGACTTCACAGCATGTTTGTCCGTGGTGTCTTGAAATGGTACCCGGAAACAGAGAGGTTTGAATTTTGCGGAAGGGGGACAAGATGGTGGATGGAAATTTTGAGAGGTTGAGAGGACATTTTGGATCACTGAGACAGTGAACCTCAAAGAATGTGTGGATACACTGCCTGAACTGATCCCTGGACTTAAGAAGGCCCTGGACTAAATCTTTGGGTTCACAACATTACATTTAGACTGTACAAGCTATGCATACTGAGGATATGCATAGTGCAAGTGCCCAGTTTGTGGTTGGTTGGGGAGAATATGAAGGTAGTGTCCAGTTGGTGGTTGGTTGGGGACCCACTTTCCAGTGGAATATTATTATTCTCCTGATTGTGGTTCCTTATATTTACATTAACATTTCTACCCCACAAATACTAAAACATTTCTGCTTCAGGGGTTAATTTTGTCATGAAACTGTACTGTACCATATAAGCACTGACCTTCAACCTTCAACTGTCCTCCTTAACAATTTTTCTTCAAGCAGACTCTGTGACATTCACATACAACCCAAGAACTTCCGCACTGTTTTTTCTCTTTTTTCATGCTCCAAACACCACATCAAGCATCACCACTTCAAGCACAAGGGTTAGTTTACAGGATTTAATCTTCAAAGAGGAAGTACATATCTTTGGGTGATTGGTTGCTTGGCAACAGCTGAATGGATGCAGGCAGGGTAGTGCCCTTATGTGTGGGAACACTAATCTACAAGCTCTCACGGTGTTTTAATATTAGCATTGGGAATAAAGAAGTGTGTGTGTGTGTGTGTGTGTGTGTGTGTGTGTGTGTGTGTGCGTGTTTGTTTGGGGGATGGGGGGTACAGTACAGCTGCTGTATTACTGAGCCAGTCTTCAAAAAGGGATTTTGTCAATAGGCTCTGATTTCGGTAAATGACGGAGTCTGGAAATAGATCCCAGTGTTTCAATCATGGAGATGCTCTTTCCATTTTAATCTTGTCAGTCTTTCTTTGCATTGATGTGTGCAATGTGTCAGGTTGTGTACACAGATATTTTTCTTAGCAAGAATTAGCAGCAGCACAGCTGTAAACAGGGTTTAAAAAAACAGTGAAGTCCGGGGAAATCCAAAATTACACATCCAAACATGACACACATAGACAGAACACATTTTAATTTGTGTTTTACTTGTAAAGAAGGCCTACACCATCTAAAGAGGATTGAACAAAAGAACCTGTATAAATATAAAATAGGCCAATCATCAAAATACATAGGTCTCATAATGAGGCATGGTCATTAGGCAAAGGTCATGAATATTATTGTATTCAACACAATGCAAAGACATCATGCTCTTTCTGGCCAAGTCACTGTTTGCGTTGAACTCTCCAACAGACGTACATCTGCCCCACTGTGTCTGTTCATTTGACATTGAACGCACCATCTTGCGTACTATCCCAATCCCGTGCTCTTAAACGCACCAACTCACGTACTATCCCGATCCCGTGCTCAACTCATGATTACCGCCCTCTAACCATAATTTGCTGCGCCTGCAACTGAAATGGAAGCATTTGAATGGAAGGGCAGTGGAGAGGAGCAGGCAGTGTAGGGAAGTGGATGAAGTGGGGAAAGGATAGGAAGACATAAAGAGACATAAAATCACAACAGTCAAGGTTGCATTTAAAATGATACAAAATGAGAAAAACTTGTGCTGGGAATACTGCTTCCATTGTTTCCCTATGAACACAATCAATTTTAAGCCTGCTGTTTAAAGGCATTTTCAACTCAAGACAGACGTGTGCCTTCCCCCGCAGTTTTCATGCACACAACTGAATACGTAATAAGTCTCCTCCCATGAATGCACACGCATAAGTCACACTTCTCGGGAGGGCATTGATTGTCATTTCCCAGAATCCTGTTGTCTTTTGGCCCATTGTTGTCTAATTGCTCTGTAGTTGGGAAATTGGGAGGATGTTAGGTCACGTCTCTGCAGTGTTTGTAGGTGCGTCTTAATTTAATTTCAGGTTCAATAGACATTTTTTGGAGGTGTGCACATGGTTCCTTGAATGGGGTTTTGTTTTTTTAACACTGATGAACCAATTCCAACTAAAACCCACACAGGGAAGTCGGTGGCCCTTCCTAGACCTGGTTCTGAGTAATGCAGGACAAAGTATTATTCACTACTATTCTGAAGAAAGCCCAAACCGGCTGCACCCCAGATTACAAATGAACTTGCCTTTTAAAAGTTTCAGTTTGATGAAAAGTTGTAAGATGACATTTCATGTTTTGTCTGGTATGATAATTGGTTTCTTTTTTGTTACAGAAGAATTCTCACAGTCCCAAGAATGGTCTTCATGAGATGTGTTGTAGGCCATACTGTTAGCCTGAGATGCAAGTGGCCCATGATAGAGAATAACATATCCTTCAAAAGAAAGATGACACACTGCTTCCTATGGACTACACAGAATGTGTTTGCTATCGTATATTGTACATTGTATAGAAACAGTCTTATTATTAGGCCTCTCAGAATGTTGCAAAGTTCCATGGATTTGAATGGGCCATCCCAACGTTCGGAGGTCTAATATTTCTTTATAATGACCTCTGCAAAAAAATAGCGGTTGAAACTAAGTGGTTGACGCTGCACGTCAGGGTCGTGTTCGTCCTGGCAGGATTTATTTTCCTATACTGACCGGCGGACTATACATTATCCCTTACATATATCGCTAAAAGGGTTTTATTGCAATGACTGTCATCATTTTTTTTTTTTACACCTGTGCAGTGTGGTAAAATCATCTGATTCTATCTTATACGTTTCACTCCCATGTCTGACAGTGAATGGGAACACCATGCTTTTCTACTGGTATACAGAGCATGATCTATATGAATAGACCAGAGATAGTGCCGAAGCAAATGCCAAAGTCAGGTCCAGTATGTTGATGAAAAGGTTCCATTGGCTCTGACACTGATGACCGGGAGGAGCCGTCAGGGACTATGCTCCGCTGGGCGTTCATTAGATTCAAAGGCCCTAAGTTCAGATTTTTTTGGGGGGCTTTTATGCCTTTAATTGATAGATCAGTGAAGAGTGAGAAAGAAAATGAAAGGGAGAAGAGGTGGGAAGTGGACAGGAGAAATGACATTGGGCCGGATTCAAACCTGTGTCCTACATGGGCGCCAAGCCCGAATGTGGTCGGGGCTACTGTTTGCGCCACAGTGCCCCCCGTAAGTTCTGATTTTTAACATGGGACTCTGATCTTGGCCGGCGCCGTGAGCTGGAGGGGGAGCAAGAGAGACAGGTCCTTGGAGACAATGCAGCAGGACAGAACAGAAAATAAGCAAAGAGGTCCTCGGAGAACACGGAAACGTCAACATGGACGGGAGTTCATATCGGGTCTCCTGTTCAATGTAAATATGATGCTACATGCTCTGTCAATACACGTGTGTGTGTGTGTGTGTTTGTGTGTGTGTGTGTGTGAGTGTGTATGGGTGTGTGTTTGTATTTGTGTGCCTATTTTCAGGAGTGTGCATATTTTTGTGTGCACGCACACATGGGTGTGTGTGTGAGTGCGTGTATGTGTGTGTGTGTGTCTGTCTGTCTTTTTTCATGTGTGAGAGTGTGCATTCGTACTTTCGGCCTGGTTGAATGTAAAAGGCCGAATGCGGTTGGAAAGTGGACACCACAACAATGCGAATATATGAGTTTAGTGAGTGAGCACAAGTAAGCACGTCTGTGTGTCCAGCGCATTTATGAGTTTAATGAGCGCGCACAAGTAAGCACCTCTGTGTGTCCGGCGCATGTATGAGTTTGTGCCAGAGAGAGCGCAGGCGTCCCAGCATGCTTTGGTGTCTGTCTCCCTGGGTGTGACATCTCCTAGGGTCACTGACCCCTGACCCCCACCCACCCATTAGCATAGCAGAGGCGGCACTGTTTGGTCTCCTGATCTGCAAGTCCTGTTTGCTTTGGCCAGGATGGAGTCCGTCCTCGGCAGAACATTCAGATATGTCTCCACAGCCTTGACACAGCCTCCAGGTCGTCCCAAGGGTGGTCGAAGACACAGCTGGCCGTTCCTCCGCACTCCTGTGAGTGTGTGTGTGTACATGTGTGTGTGTGTGTATGTGTTTGTGTGTGTGTGTGTGTGTGTGTGTGTGTGTGTGTGTGTGTGTGTGTGTGTGTTCAACTGTGGCCTTATGTAAAACTGGGATTCTCTTTCACTTAGAAACAGTCTTGGGTGAATGTCAACATCTCTTAATTCAAATGATTGTATTCATTATTAACACAAACAATATGATTTAAGATTAAAAACCTTTAGGAAATGTAGTTAATACTTCATTAATATTAGTTACTGATGTAAGAATAATGTGACCTTTCTCATGAACAATCTCATTAATAAATCATGAATAAAGTTTTAAGTGTGTCTTGTAATAGTAATGTTTGTAATGTTTGTTTGCATTGGTGTGTTATTGTAAACAGAATCCTATTGGCCATGACTTCTCTGTGTTGTTCCAAAAACAAAAAAGGTTTCATAATTGCCTCCTGGATTATGTAACCCCTTGGACTAGTCATGCAAACTATATTTGTATGTATTTGTGTATGTCAGGAGTAATTGATGGCTGCCTGACCATCTCTATGTGGCATCGCATGACTGAGAGGAGGACTTTGACATCATCTTAAGTCTCCACCTTCATACAAATGAGCAATAAACAGGCCTGTGGGTTTCCATACATGTAAATCAAAGACTCGCTGAAGCTTTTCTGGCATGCTGTGACATATAAGGACTCGCAGGCAATGACAACAGTGCTATCAAAGGTCATTATCTTTATGTACCTACTTTGAGTACTTTCAAAGTACCTCCATCCCACCGATAAGGATGTTCTTAGAATGAGTTCTTAGAATGAGAAATGTTTTTACAACCACAACGTCACTGATTGGGGAGCCTAAAATGCAATTCTACTGAGTTATATTTTGGGTACTTAAGTGTTGACATAAAATAACTGATATTTTATGAATCACTTTGTGGAGAGAGAGAGAGAAAGAGAGAGACTGAAAGAGAGAGAGAGAAAGAGAGACAGTAGGAGAGAGAGAGAGGAAGGGCAGAGACAGAGAGAGAGAGAGAGAGAGAGAGAAAGAGAGAGAGAGAGGAAGGGCAGAGACAGAGAGAGAGAGAGAGAGGGGGGAAGCGCAGAGACAGAGACAAAGCAAGTGAGAGTGAGAGACACATGCCAAACTTCTGTGCTCTTCCCCGTTCAGTTCCTGGCAGATGGCTGGCCTGCAGCATGAGATGAGCCGAGGACTCCAGGAATCCGTCCGTCCCCGTGGCCACACATGTAGAACGCTCCAAACAGACACACACTCCAACACTGAACTTAGTGAGATGAATGGATGTCGCCGCGGTGACCTCCGACCCCAGCCCTGCTCTCCCTGCGAAAGCTCTTATACTGTCATCTCAGCTGCGCTGAAAAAAGGCTGCTCCACTGCCAGAAGAGCTGAGACTCCCACCATTGCCTCGCCTTGCCTCGCTCACAGGACAATGACGTCTGATTGGTACTTTTTCCTTGAGAGACATAAAGTTTACTGATAGGGGAAAGTGTCCCAAAGTTCTCAGTCTTTAGATTAGTTTACAGTAAACTGATTAGGAGTATCGTTTAATGGAAGTGATAGGCTACATGTTTTTTAATGAGTTTGACCCAGGAAGAGGCTGTATGAGGTAGCCATTTTATGCAGACTGGCTACATTTCTTTTATTCTTAGACAGCATTTATTTTCTGAACAGTGCACAGGCGACATGTATGTTGGGGACATGAACTGACAGCTGAAAATAGCTGAAAATCTCACTACAATAAATAGAAAACGTTTTAAAGTGCTTAATCACCCGTCGATAGATGAAATTCAAATTGATGCGTCTTTGTTCCAGTGCATTATGTTAGCCATCCATCTAAAATTGCATGCTTTTCTACCGAACATCAGACATGCTATGTGATTTTAAAATGCTCTATCAGAGTTTCTATCAAAGTATTGCTACCATAGCAATTTTGGTTGGGTTTGCCAAGTACAAATAAAAGTGTGTTGCTGCTAAAAAATAAAGAGTCAGATTTGGTGTCTTTACACTAGCGACTCAGGCCAGACTACTCTCTAACTACCTAGTTATAATAATTTATATTTATAATAATAATATTTATTATAATCTCTAACTAGCTAGGCGTTCTGTAGTTAATGTCTAGCATAGCCCACATTATGCCTCATGACAGAACTGTTGACTTAATTCTGTGATACGTGGATAGCTTTCAGTGGACCATATACAGGTGAGATGTATTATCATTAGTAGCCTACATGATACACACATGAGTCCATGAAACATAAAATAAGGAATATAAAGGAAATATAGCTTACGGAATTAATAGTGGATAAGAAAGAAAAGAGACAGCAATCAAAGTATTGGTTGTAGAACAGCTTAGTGCAGGGGTCTCAAACTCAATTGACCTTTGCATCCCTTGCCAGGTGACCTTCTCAGAGCAACGTTTCATATATGTAAGCCTCTGAAGTAGTTCAGCCACATTTGGTGAGGTATTACCATCTTAAACGTGCATTGCTTTCTGCTTAACAACTGCCATGCTGTTCGTTATCCCCTAACAAAATAAATAATCTAACTCACACTAAAACTCTAATTCTGAGATGGATGTGTCTTGAGTTTATTTCTCGTCTCACTGTCTCTCACTACTAGTAGTGGTCACTGGCCAGTGCTTCCTGTTATAAATGAGAATCATGAACAAAACAATCTTCATTCCAGGAACATTCACTTTTCCAATCTTCAGTCTGAACACACTGCCATTTTCCTTCTATGGGCTTTACTGAGAAAGGGATGATGTTTGCATTGGATTATCGTAGTTTGTGTACACTGGCACAGTATCATCCCTTACCAGAATTTACTGATGAGATATTCTTCCGCAACAACTCATTAAAACACATTTGTGTTTGTTTATGGTCCATAATCAGTGTATATATGGAAAGACTAAAATGTATATGACATGTAAAAACATATTACAACATACAAACACACACACACACACACACACAAAAGCAAGAAGAGAAAGTGGACACACACATAAGCACACCCTTCTTTGTCTTTCCATCTCGGACTTTAATATGTCCATCACCCTCGGAAAGATTATTTTCTCCCCTCTGACCACCGCTGTCAGTTGAACACATTCCTTTTCTTCATCATGGCCCTAGATCTCTGGGCAGCGAGCCCTCTCCCATCATGCATCTGACCATCTCTCTGCCTCTCTCATTCCACAATGTGGCTACGGTGTGATAAGTGACTGGTGAGATGCCTGATTCCGGAGAACCGGTAAAACCACTGTGTTGCCTCGCCAACTCCCTTGAACCACTGCTCCCCTGCGGGAGAGAACGGAGTCACAGTCAGGAGGCATGGCACACAAAGCTCAGTACCCTAGTGGTTTGTGTCTGTGACTCAGCGGATGCTAAACCTCAAGAGAATACAGAGGAGGATGCACAATCTTTGAATGCTTGCTGGGAAATACAGTGAATGGGGTCGTCGGCATGTACCTTAAATAGTTGCTAAGCATTTTTTAGGAGGAAGTTGACAAATATCCTGCTATGAATATGAGGGATATCGAGATCAAAAAGCTGGCTTGCAGTGTCGAAAGAAAGAGGGGAAAAAACACTGGCTCTCATTCTTGTTTCGTTGCCCAGAATCTTCATTTAGTATCAAATCTCTCAAACACACAAGAAGCACTCACTAACAAATGGATCTGCTAATCTGTAGGTGGTTTTGGGAATGGTTCAAAACCAAACATCCGTACAAAGTTATGCATTTTTAGTGGTCTGCTGACTGATAGATTCTTCTAAGGTTTCTGTTATGCTTCAGGTACAGTGCATCTCAACTCACAGTGCCACTTTAAGGCACCTAATGCTCTATTGCTAAATGGACTAGAATGATGCAGTGACGAAGGAAGCAGGTAGGAACAGACTTCAGCAGGGAGATGTCGGAGTCTAAATGTTCTTTAGGCCCTGCAAGCAACTGATGTATTGCTCCATACAGGATACTATAACGCAATAGTCTCAACCATTATTCATTCGTAATGTATCCCAGTATTGTTTGGAGCCAATTCAAATTCAGTTGTTATGCATTGCAAGAGTCCTGCTATTCCTAATATGCTGGACTACCAGGGTTTTAAGCAGAGAGTCTTGATAATAAGATGGGCTTTGATATAATCCACTCATTCTTAGTACTCAATTTGCTTATCTACATAGCTGCTAGTGCTCCATTGTTCTGCGCTGTATATTTTAGGGCATCTCTCAATTGATAAACTGAATTAGCAAATGTAATGTAGGGTCTTTCAAGTAGTATACAAAGTGTGTGTGTGTGTGTGTGTGTGTGTGAGAGAGAGATAGTGAGGTGAGGGGAGAGAGACAGAGAGACAGAGAGAGAGAGAGAGTGAGGGGGAGAGAGAGAGAGTGAGAGAGAGAAGGAGAGAGAGAGAGAGAGAGGAGAGAGAGACAAAGAGAGAGAGTGAGGGGGAGAGAGACAGAGAGAGAGAGTGAGAGAGAGAGAGAGAGAGAGAGAGAGAGTGAGGGGGGAGAGGGACAGAGAGAGAGAGAGAGAGTGAGAGAGAGAAGGAGAGAGAGAGAGACAAAGAGAAAGAGTGAGCACAGACTCATTCCCTGAGCCACCAACATCTAGATAAGCGTGAGTCAACCAAGCGTCCTCTGTTCAAAGAAAATGTTAGAGTCGACCTGAACAGCTGTTCTCTTTTTCTCTTCTTTGCTCGTGCGGACTGCATTTCTGCGCGTTCACTTTCAGTGTCTCGCCTGAGTGACACTCTGACTCAAACAAGACTCGAGAGTGTGCGCTGTCAATGCCGACGCCGTCGACGGACGCAAAGCGAGGTGGGGGCGAGCGCTCGGGGCTGGCAGTTACCGGGCTCCCAACGCGCAGTTTAGCTTGCCAGTGTGGAAGTGAGGACTAAGGGAGTTCGCAGACGCACTTCATAATTCTTCCAATCAGTCTACTCATGTATACGCGAGGCTATGGGAATCGCGAGTGAAAGTATAAGGTTAGTAGCTTACATTAAGCATTTCTGCTCTATTGTCCTTAGAGCTCAGCTGGATCATTACATTGTCGCCAAAGGGAGAAAATGCGCATGGCGTCAACAGTTGGGTTATATGAACAAGTGCATCACGGCTCCAATTGTTGCCTAAAAAATTCTGTGGCGCTGGACTCGAAAGTAAATCAATCTATCTTGTGTGTATCTATGTCTTGATGGCGGACCTGTACGGTTGGTTACTTTTCCAAATATTTTGCAGTGGTTTATTGAAGGCGCGGTGAGGCTATTTGATTCGTTTAGAAATCAATTATTGGGTATCATTTCTGTTTCTTTTTTCTTCCTTTCTTCGTTTTAGTTTTTTGGGCGAATTGACAGAGGCCTAATGGTGGGACTGTAGGCTACGGTTTTTTAAGAAGTGAAATTACAAATCCAAAAGTCGCATTATGAGTTAACGAATGAAAACCCTACAGCTTATTAGAAGCAGCCAGCAAGTTATTAAAACAATAGGTGGCCTGTTGAAATAGAGAGATAATTTCTTCGGGGGGTCTTTTCTATGAATATCACACAGTCCATCTCTTGTTCTTCCCTCAGAAGTCTTTTTGTGCGTTACTTTACGCTGTTATCAATGAACAGTTGTTTAAATGGGTAAACACTGTGTGCTTTAACATTGCATAGGCTATTAATATTGGCAAATATCTTTGAACGTTCATACGAATTTATTTACACCTCTATAGGCCTATGTGAAGGTCCTTTCATCTGGCCTTGTCTCTTCACTTTAAATCGACCATCATTCACTTTTTCACCTTTTCACAGTGTCATATTGAATTATCGCATATTCTCTCTCTCTTTATATCTCTCTCTCCCTCTCTCTCTTTCTCTCTCTTTCTCTCTCCCTCTGTGAGTGTGTGTGTCCGCGGGTGTGTGTGCCATAGCTTTGTGCATGTGTGCGTGTTTCTGCTCCATCCATCAAACCGCTCTTGCCTAAAATGCATGCGAGTGAGCAGGGAGTAATTGTCCACTCAGTATGTGAGATAAGCAGCATATTAACAGTAGGATGAGCACCACAGTAATCCCTCGGCAAAGAACGAAACGTCTCATCTACAGTCCATCCACCCAACGTGTCTAAATGGTTGTTTGCTTTGCGGTAATGGTCTCCTTAGCGTTGCCATTGAAATACCAATGTTTCTATGAACAGCGAAGATCCACTAAGAACAGTTATTGTAAGGATTTTGTATTATAATGTTATTATTATTAATACAGTACAATAAAATAGGCCTCAATATTTGCTCATTTAGACACTTGATCTAAGCCTATTTGACCAACGGGCAACCTCAAACAGTGTTCACTTTTATAATTGCCAACACCTTAATCTTAAACTTTACTCTTGTCTTTTTTGTGTGCATACACGCACATTGAAAAGGCATTGTATGTAAGGCAATGAGAAAGCCTTGGTAGGTCTTCAAATGCTGGAAGCGTTCCCACTTTCAGTGGTTTGAAATGTGAAAGTTTTGTGTTCTCTATGTCTCAAGAGACACTTATGGTTTGGCAAAGCTTTCAATAGAGAGCCATCTGGCGCAGAATATGGACTTTAAGGACCTAAAACATGACTTTGCTACCAAGGATGTGTGGCGAATGGCAACATAAGGGCATAAATTCATAGTGAGGGGCTGATGGGTTTTACTCACTTAGCCTAGATTTTAGTGATTTAAGTGATTGTCAACAACTCATCATTTTGACATTTGCTAATGTAACGGTAGCCAGCGGGTACAGTGCTGTGCAATGAGTTACCTGTGACACACCAGGCTGTCAGCCATCCGTCAGCCAATGCCGGGCCATCGTTGATGCCTCTCCGCGGCTCTTTGGCTGATTGAATATATGTTAAATCGTGGCGAAGTCCATCGGTGAGAGAGATCACACTGCATTTCTGTTTTGCCTCGATGATTAGACTGATGAATTTGACACATTTAGTTCAATTTCACCTTATTTTTCACTTTTGCCTCCTCCTTTCTTTTGCCACAACCAAAAGACCTAGGGCTGACAACGCTGGTGCCATTTACAACATCTTATCAGACATATTTTGATTAGAAGTAGCCTAATTATGAAATATTACGTCTGTTGTGAGCAAGAGTGGTGTGCAGATGGAAACCTGCTGCTATGGAGAGTTATGTCCTCTCACACAGACGCAGAACAGATGTGCTAGTTGGCCACTGGCTGTAGTCTTTGCAGAGTGTTCAAGTGCAACTTTTAGGCCCAGACATACGCAACGCAATAGTCGGCCTTCATTGCCGCTAGTTCTTTGATGTCGGTTTGGTGTGTCTCTGACTTATTCTGCCCATGTGTGAGAAACCAGGCAGGCCCTTGGCGCTATATGTGTGCTTACATAAGGCATCCGTCAGTATCCAGATAGGAGCCGTCTCTAGGCCAGGTTTTGGATTGGATCTCGCCCTGATTTGGGTCAGAGTCTACATATTCTGGGTAGTGAGGCTTCCTCTTGTGTTAGCACAGCTCCAAGAGTCGTGAGTTGTCCTCCTGTCCTGAGCTGTGAGGTGTCACCTGTCCTGAGCTGTGAGGTGTCCACCTGTCCTGAGCTGTGAGTTGTCCAGCTGTCCTGAGCTGTGAGGTGTCCACCTGAGCTGTGAGGTGTCCTCCTGAGCTGTGAGGTATCCTCCTGAGCTGTGAGGTGTCCTCTTGAGCTGAGCTGTGAGGTGTCCTCCTGAGCTGTGAGGTGTCCTCCTGAGCTGAGCTGTGAGGTGTCCTCCTGTGCTGTGAGGTATCCTCCTGAGCTGTGCTGTGAGGTATCCTCCTGAGCTGAGCTGTAAGGTGTCCTCCTGAGCTGAGCTGTGAGGTATCCTCCTGAGCTGAGCTGTGAGGTGTCCTCCTGAGCTGTGCTGTGAGGTATCCTCCTGAGCTGAGCTGTGAGGTGTCCTCCTGAGCTGAGCTGTGAGGTATCCTCCTGAGCTGTGCTGTGAGGTATCCTCCTGAGCTGAGCTGTGAGGTGTCCTCCTGAGCTGTGAGGTGTCCTCCAGTCCTGTCCTGAGCTGTGAGGTGTCCATCTGTCCTGAGCTGTGAGGTATCCTCTGAGCTGTGAAGTGTCCTTCTCTCCTGAGCTGTGAAGTGTCCTCCTGTGCTGAGCTGTGAGGTGTCCACCTGTCCTGTCCTGAGCTGTGAGGTGTCCTCTGAGCTGTGAGGTATCCTCCTGAGCTGTGAGCTGTGATGTGTCCTCCTGTCCTGAGCTATGAGGTGTCCTCTTATTCTAGCACAGATTTACCAATTCCAAGAAAAATTCCTCAGCTATCTGCTTTCATCAACATGTTTGAGTGTGTGTGTGTGTGTGTGTGTGTGAATGAGTGAGTGAGTAAGTGAGTGAGCGAGTCAGTGAGTGTATGAGTGAGTGAGTGAGTGAGTGAGTGTGTGTGTATGTGTGTGTGTGAGAGTGAGTGAGTGAGTGAGTGAGTGAGTGAGTAAGTGAGTGGGTGAGTGTGTGTGTGTGAGTGTGTGAGTGTGGCGAGCACTGGTGAAGAGTAAGTGAGAAGGTAGGTGAGTGTGCTTAGTTGAGTGTGTGTGTGTGTGTGTGTGTGTGTGTGTGTGTGTGTGTGTGTGTGTGTGTGTGTGTGTGTGTGTGTGTGTGTGTGTGTGTGTGTGTGTGTGTGTGTGTGTGTGTGTGTGTGTGTGTGAGTGAGTGTGTGTGTGAGTGTGTGAGTGTGGCGAGCACTGGTGAAGAGTAAGTGAGTAGGTGAGTGTGCAGTTGACTGTGTGTGTGTGTGTGTGTGTGTGTGTGTGGCGAGCGCTGGTGTTTACTCATCTGTCCTCGGGCACATCTGCACTGCTCGGTTGCGTCCTGCCCTTAGTCAGCATGCTGTGTTGTTTCTGATGGGGCCCACTGACCAGAGAGGGCCCCAGTGAGGACCGGTCAGTGGGGTCAGGGAGGAGATCTTTGGTCAGCTGGCAGGCAGCAGCAACAGCCTGCATTCTGTGTGTGTGTGTGTGTGTGTGTGTCTG